>NC_090760.1:16531668-16541668 GCF_036898095.1 Palaemon carinicauda
GGCCAGAAGCTGTTACCATAAAATGAATTCCAAGTGGATATGTATTCCCAAGATAGAATTCGGTATTAAATGCATTTCGTGGGTGATATTTACATTAATTAAAATCACGTGTGCTTGTGATATATGTTCATTAAAATAACCACGTGTTGCAAACTCACGATTCAGCTATCATGGTGGAGATGGGTCTATTTCAAGTCTATGAACAGAATCCTGAATTCGACAGGAATATGTAGGGGGACTTGTCATAAACTTTTAGTCTCTCTTGATAGCTGAGTCGGTAGGGTCCCTGCCAGCATAGTTTCAAGCCGTACAGGTGGTGGTTCGAATCACCACCCGGCCAGAAGCTGTTACCATAAAATGAATTCCAAGTGGATATGTATTCCCAAGATAGAATTCGGTATTAAATGCATTTCGTGGGTGATATTTACATTAATTAAAATCACGTGTGCTTGTGATATATGTTCATTAAAATAACCACGTGTTGCAAACTCACGATTCAGCTATCATGGTGGAGATGGGTCTATTTCAAGTCTATGAACAGAATCCTGAATTCGACAGGAATATGTAGGGGGACTTGTCATAAACTTTTAGTCTCTCTTGATAGCTGAGTCGGTAGGGTCCCTGCCAGCATAGTTTCAAGCCGTACAGGTGGTGGTTCGAATCACCACCCGGCCAGAAGCTGTTACCATAAAATGAATTCCAAGTGGATATGTATTCCCAAGATAGAATTCGGTATTAAATGCATTTCGTGGGTGATATTTACATTAATTAAAATCACGTGTGCTTGTGATATATGTTCATACATATATATATACATACATATATATATATATATATATATATATATATATATATATATATATATATATATATATATATGGGGTGTGGCTATGGTGTAAGAATTGCTCATAGAATTATTAATGAAATTGCTACTGGGACAAAGAAGAAGCATATACCCATCAAAAAAGAGATGTATCTGTTATATCAACCGACGATGATGGAACACTTTAGTGAGGCCATGAATAGGAGATATGAAGTGAATAATTTGACTGATATACCTGAAGCTGAGGAAAATCTTGATGCTCCCATGAAAAGTTCAGTGTGTTTGAAGTCGAAGCTATTCTTAAAAAAAACTCACGAGATGGAAAGCCCGGGATACGATGGGATAACTGCTGAGATGATACTGACTGAAAATGAAGCGACTCCCAGAATACTTACACGATTATTTTGTAGAATGTGGCATGGAGAGACCAAACCTGATGAATGGGTGCTAGGAGTGTTGATGAAAAAAAAAAAAGATCTGACTGATTGCAATAATTACAGAGGCATCACACTACGTACGTCAGTTGCCATGAAAATATATAGTTTGCTTATTCTAAAGAAACTAGAAAGAAAGATAGATGAAAAGCTGAGAGATGAACAAGCGGTATTTCTGGACTATGAAAGGGCATTTGATAGTGTGCGCCATCCAATTTTGTGGAGAGTCCTGCGTTATTATGGAGTTCCTCCTAAATATGTAAATTTGATCAAGCCTGTGCAAAGTTAATGTTAGTGGAGTCCTATCAAATGAATTTCCAGTGAACAGTGGAGTACTCCAAGGGAATGTGTTGTCACCTATGTTGTTTATCCTCCTCAGGGATTTTGTAATGCACAGGACAGTTGGAGATGGTGGAGAAGGATTGGACTGGATTGGTAATAGGAGGTTAGCTGACCTAGAGTATGCTGATGACACTGTCCTTATTAGCAGAACACCACATGATCTGCAGTGATTGCGTACCAGAATGCATGAAATATCACAGGAGGTTGGGTCAATATAATTAGAAGAAAGACAGAGGTGATGAGAACGGAATGTGCAATGGAAGATGAAATATCATTGGAAGGAGAAAGGATTAATATGGTAGTCATTTAAATTTTTAGGAACTATGATCTCTAATACAGTCTCTTTAGAATTGGAGTTTAATGAAAGATTGAAAAAAAGCAAATCAGACAATGGCTTTGTTAAATAAAATGTGGAAAACAAATTGCCTGAAATTACACACAAAAATCCGACTATATATCAGTTTGGTGAGATCAGTGTTACTGTATGGACATGAGTCGTGGTACGACGATGAAACAATATCCAAAAGATTTTGTAGATTTGAGAGCAAAGTCCTCAGATGAATATTGGGAGTTAAAGGGCAGGACAGGATTAGAAATGAAACTATAAGAGAGATTACTCATGTGCCATATGGGGATGAGATCATGGTGAGGGGCAGATGGAGATGGTTTGGTCATGCTCTACGCACTCGTCAAGAGAGGTTAGTTCACCAAACTTTCAACTGGGCTCCTCAAGGCACTAGAAAAGTTGGAAGACCTAGACCTACATGGCTGAAGACTATGAAGCGGGAAGTAGGAAATGACGAATGGAGATGTATTGATTTAAAAGCTCAAGATAGAGACGAGTTGCAAAATCTAACCTAGCTGTATCTTGAGCTTTTAAATCAATACTTCTCCATTCGTCATTCCCTACTTCCCGCTTCATAGTCCTCAGCCATGTAGGTCTGGTTCTTCCAACTCTTCTAGTGCATTGTGGAGCCTAGTTGAAAGTCTGGTGAACTAAGCTCTCCTGGCAAGTGCAAAGAGCATGCCCAAACCATCTACATCTGCCCCTCACTATGATCTCATTCACATATGGCACTCGAGTAATCTCTCATGGTTTCATTACTAATCCTGTCCTGCCATTTAACTCCTAATATTCTTCTGAGGGCTTTGCTCTCAAATCTATAAAATCTGTTGGACATTGTTTCATTGTCATACCACGACTCATGTCCATACAGTCACACCAATCTCATTTCACTAATATATAGCCTGATTTTTATATGTAATTTCAGGCTATTTGATTTCCAAATTTTACTCAACCTGGATATTGCCTGATTTGCTTTTTTTTCAATCTTTTATTAAACTCCAATTCTAAAGACCTTATAATAGAGATCAGTTCCTAAACGCTTAAATGATTATACTTCATTAATCCTTTCTCCTTCCAATAATGTTTCATCTTCCATTGCATATTCCGTTCTCATCATCTTTGTCTTTCTTCTATTTACCTCCAGCCTAACCTCATGTGATATTTCATGCATTCTTGTGAGCAAGCTTTGCAAATCCTGTGGCGTTCCGCTGATAAGGACATCATCATCAGCATACTCTAGGTCTACTAATTTCCTATTACCAATCCAGTCCAATCATTCTCCACCACCCCCAACTGTTCTAAGCATTACATAATCCCTAAGGAGGATAAACTACATGGGCGACAACACATTACCTTGGAGTACTCCACTGTTCACTGGAAATTCATTTGATGGGACCCCACTAACATTAGCTTTGCACTTGCTAAGCTTATGAACAGACTTAATCAAATTTACCTATTCAGGAGGAACTCCATAATAATGCAGGATTCTTCACAAAATTGGCCAGTGCACACTATCAAAGGCTTTTTCATAGTCCACAAATACCATCAAAAGTGGATTTCTATATTCTACACATTGCTGTACTACATGTCTTAAATTGAAAATTTGGTCAGTACAACTTCTACATTTCCTAAATCGTGCTTGTTCATCTCTCAGATTTTTATCAATCTTCCTCTCTAGCCTCTCTAGAATGAGCATACTATATATTTATTCACACACACACACATATATATATGTATATATATATATATATATATATATATATATATATATATATATATGTATATATATATATATATATATATATATATATATATATATATACACATGCATACACACACTAAAGTTGTAATGTGATTGGGTATGGCGTCATCAGGGGGTAGGGCTTATTTCACCCAGAATCATTGAGACGACTATAGTGTATCCAAGCCATAAAAAATTACGTTTCAATATTTACATAAGACATGCACACACACTCTCACATATTCAACCCTTCCCACCCCTCCCCTTTCCAGACTATAATCCGCTGGTTTTGCAACTTTTGGGAAAGTATGGCTTCCTAATGTATCAATCCAGGGGTGTGACTACTCCCTCACACCCAAGAGTATGAAAGAAAAGATATATAAAGAAAATCAATTTTCTTTTAACAGGCATCTTGAGAACCGTAGGTCCAGTGTCAGCTAGTGTCACCTTACCTCAAAACGAGTCTACTTCTACGCTGATGTTCTGGACAGATTCGCCCAACACCAAGGTGCATCTAAACCTCTTTGCCAAATATACTTATGATGTTGAAATCGGAGTCAGTCAGACGAATATCTGGCATTTTGCTAATCTGTACCAGCCGGTAGGTATTTCGTGTTAAGTCTGTTGGGATTGGCAATTGAGTATCGTTTTCCATATATTCGCTAGGGAGGGGAAAAGCTGAGATTAGATATCTGCTCTTTTTCATCAACATTCATCGTGATCTTCATATTTACTAAATATTTCCAAATAACATTTATACATTAGCAGTAAAACATGTTAAATTTATGATTCAAATGTCATTAATTTCTTAATTATTTCCAATTTTAGAATTATATTCTATTTTCAGGAATCTTCACCACACAATCAATCGTCCCTAGTTGTGCCATCCTGTTCCAAGTATATGACCTTTACAAAACAGAAGATCTATAACATAACACTGTCCAGTGACAATGAAGTCTATTGGATGTTTTGTGGCAATATGTTTGCTTGCGGTGAGTTATATTGGTTAAATGTATATTAAATATTTCATCTTGAATATTGCATCTTAAATATCTTAAAAAAAGAAAGAAAAAAAAAACTTATATATTCTCATAAATGAAGCCAGATGCCATTCTAGCTCGCTGACTAGCCATAAGCCTTGTGTTCGTATATTTCAAATTAGAAATACAAAGTATATTATAGTGTTTACCACACATATATACTGTGACGGGCCGAGAGAGGAGTTGTGAAATCAAAGACAGATTGGAAACGACTGAGTTATATTGTTGTGGAACACTCTCCTTATATACAAAACCTCAAGGCAACAGGACATGACAAGTTCACAAGACAGACAATATCACAGAGGAAAAACCAGACAGGAATTTTCATGTTCGTTTTAGTGCGAGGCAGGAGCGAAGATACAAGCATAATATATACAAAAGGAATTATGTACAATTGTGTGAAACACGGTTGGTACATGGTTCCCCCCTTAAAAATGACATACTGTACATGTTAAATAGGGCGCCCTGATCTAGAGAGGCGAACTGTAAGCGGGTCATCTGGCAGCAGATAAGCAGGTTTTAGACGATCAATGGAGACCCAGTCTTCTTTGCCCCGAATGTTTAGGAGGAATGCTTTCGGACTGCGTCGGATCACAAGGAAAGGTCCCGTGTAAGGGGGCGTTAATGGTGGCTTGCTGGTGTCATTGCGCAGGAAGACGTGCGTTGCAGAGTGCAAGTCCGTTGGTATGTGATGCTTCGCTGGGGGCTTGTAAGTCTGGCGGCACGGAGTAAAATTTCCCACGACGTGACGTATGCGCTGGAGATCGTCGGAGGAGGTTTTAGAAGGAAAAAACTCGGCAGGGACGACCAACGGGTCGCCATACACCATTTCGGCTGCCGAGACGTTGAGGGCGTCTTTAGGAGTGGTCCTTAGTCCAAGGAGGACCCAGGGAAGCTGAGTAAACCAGTTGCAATCCTTGCAGCGGGACATCAAAGCTGCTTTGAGGGTGCGATGAAAACGTTCAACCATTCCATTGGCAGCGGGGTTGTAGGTCGTTGTCTGATGTAGGGTGATGCCCAGGAGATTCGCTAATGACGTCCATAATTGAGAGGTGAAAGTGGTTCCCCTGTTAGAAGTAATATGCTCAGGGATACCGAATCTTGAAATCCATCCAGAGAGTAAGGCAGATGTACATGAGGCGGACGTTGCAGTTTCCATGGGAATGGCTTCAGGCCAACGAGTGGAGCGGTCGATGACGGTAAACAGGTAACGATGTCCTTGTGATGTGGGTAGGGGGCCTACAACGTCGACGTGAATGTGTGCGAAACGACGCTGAGGTTGAGGAAAGGTGCCCACTCCTGAATCCGTGTGTCGATGTACTTTGGAAGTTTGGCAAGAAGTACAGGCACGGACCCAATCCTTAGCATCCTTAGAAATGCCGTGCCAAATGAACTTTGCCTTCAGCAGCTGTGCAGTAGAACGGCACGAGGGATGTGAAAGGCCGTGGATAAAATCAAACACCTGTCGGCGCATGGGAGCAGGAATCCAAGGTCGCGGTCTACCAGTACTGACGTCACAGAGGAGGGTGGTGTTGGAGTTTACGAGGGGAAAATCCTCCCAACGGAGGGACGTGCAGGATGTCCTACAAGCTTGATACTCTGGATCCTGTCGTTGGGCTTCAGCCAGGGCGTTGTAATCCAATCCCAGTTGAACGGCAGCCAACGTGTTTCTTGACAGGGCATCGGCAACGGGATTCATTTTCCCAGGGACGTATTGGAGGGTGCAATTGTATTCAGCCACGGCGGAGAGATGTCGGCGTTGACGGGCGGACCAGGCGTCAGACTGTCGAGTGAAGGCGTGCACCAGAGGCATGTGGTCTGTGCGAATGACGAAGGGCGTACCTTCTAAGAAATGGCGAAAGTGACGGACAGCCAAGTGCACCGCCAGCAATTCTCGATCGAAGGTAGAATAACCCGATTCTGCCTTGGACAGTTTCCTGCTGAAGAAGGCCAATGGGCGGGGCGAGCCTTTGACCACCTGCTCGAGTACTGCACCAATAGCGACGTCGCTGGCATCGGTAGAGAGAAGGAGAGGGGCGTGTGGGATAGGAAAAGTGAGAGCCGCAGCAGTTGATAGGGCCTTCTTTGCATTGCAGAAGGCCGCTTCTTGAAGGGGACCCCACTTCAAGTCCTTTGGCTTGCCCTTGAGGGAGGCGTAGAGGGGAGCAAGAGTGGCGGTAATGGCTGGCAGAAAGCGGTGATAATAGTTGATCATGCCCAAGAATTCCTGCAGAGCTTTGACGGTCGAGGGCGTGGGGAAATTCTGAACGGCTGCTACCTTCTCAGGGAGGGGATGGACTCCTTCAGGAGTGATACGGTGCCCTAAGAATGACACTTCGTTGGCGCCAAAGGTACACTTGTCGTACCGGACTACAAGGCCGTTTTGTTGCAGGCGGTCGAGCACGATGCGCAGGTGACGGAGGTGTTCCTCTTTTGAGGAGGAGAACACAAGTATGTCGTCCACATAACATACACAGAAAGGGAGGTCCCCTAAGATGCCATCCATGAGACGTTGAAACGTTGCCCCAGCATTACGAAGGCCAAAACAGGAGTAATTGAAGGTGTATGTGCCAAACGGAGTGGTGATGGCGGTCTTGGGGATGTCTTCTGGGTTCATAGGCACCTGATAATACCCCTTCAGGAGGTCGAGCGTAGAGAAAACCTTTGCTTTGTGCAGGTAGGAGGTTACATCGGCAATGTTTGGGAGGGGGTAGTGATCCGGTTCTGTTTGCATGTTCAGGCGCCTGTAATCCCCGCCGTCTTTCTTCAGAACAATGTGTAAGGGTGACGACCATGGGCTGGAGGCCTTTTGGCAAAGGCCCATTTTATCCATTTCGGCGAACGTCTGTTTGGCGGCTGCCAATCGTTCCGGTGCCAGACGTCTGAATTTTGCGAAGACTGGGGGTCCCATCGTCTTGATATGGTGATAAATACCGTGCTTGGCAGGAACCGTGGGCGTTTGGCGAAGTTCTGGACGGAAAACTTCCGGGTACGACGTGAGGAGGTGTGCGTAGGCATCCGTGGGTGCGCCGATGTGGAGAGCGAGGTTAGACGGGGCGGGTTGAAGAGGTGTCGACAAGTACGAGTCTGCGTTGACCAATCGTCGGTGGGCGACATCAACCAGAAGGTGGAAATGAGAGAGGAAATCCGCACCGAGGATTGGCATTGTGACGTCAGCAACGAGAAACTTCCAATTGAATTTACTGTTTCCGAACGATAATGTGAGGTTCTCGTAACCGTAGGTGGGTATCGCAGATCCGTTGGCAGCTACCAAGCGGACGTCGGCAGATGTAGACAGACTACGTTGTGCCTTGAAGAGTTTCCTTGGCAAAAGAGAACGACAAGCACCCGTGTCTACCAAAAATCGCACGCCCGTTCCTGCATCCTGTAAAAAGAAAAGATTAGAAACATGGGAGGCCACCGCCACAAGCGATGGCCTACTTACACGTTTTTTGGCCACTGACAATCTTTGGCACATTTCTTCGCGGTTGCCCCGAATCTGAAGTGGTAGTAGCAAAACTGCGGTGGATGGGAGGTAGTAAGTGGCTGTAGAAGTCGTTCGTTGGGGCGCGAGAGATTGGTGGGTGGTGGGCGGCTTTGTCGCCGCTTCGGCACGTCACGGGGTAGGCGTGTATGTCCTACGGCATTCATGTCAGCTTCGGTTGACGTTGAATAGGCATCCTCGTCGTCAGGGGTGGAGGCGTTGATGGAGGTCTTGAAGTGGCTGTCCATAAGGGCGTCGGCTTTGGTCATCAAGTCCTTTATGGGTAAACTATCGACATCGGGTATGGCAGCGCGCACAGGTTCAGGTAAACGGCATATCCAAAGGGCACGGAGTAGGTTCACCTCACGAGGAGAGCCGTCTGCGGCAGGTTGAAGGCGAGCGATACTGGTCATTTCCCTGAGGGCAAGCGAAGCCCTTTGGTCCCCCAACGGTTGTTGCGAGAGCTGAAAAAGCTTTGCTATACGGGCGGCTGGTGACGGCAAGTACTGCTGCAGAAGGCATAATTTGAGGTCGTCATACGCTATTGGGGTGTCTCCTTGTTCACAAAGCCAGTCGTATATTTCTGGGAAGGTGTCCTCGGGTATCGCCGCGAGAACATAATCCGCTTTGGTGGTTGAGCGAGTCACGCCCCTGATACGAAACTGGACTTCTGCACGCTGAAACCAAGCAAACGCCTCTCTGCTGGCAAACGATGAAAGTTTGAATGGAGCGGCCGCAGCACCAACTGCCGTAGAGTCCGCCATAGTACCAACGATGAAGGGGCGAGGGGGTGGGGGTGGAAGGCGGTGGGATCGAGTCGACTTCCGGGGTCACCAATGTGACGGGCCGAGAGAGGAGTTGTGAAATCAAAGACAGATTGGAAACGACCAAGTTATATTGTTGTGGAACACTCTCCTTATATACAAAACCTCAAGGCAACAGGACATGACAAGTTCACAAGACAGACAATATCACAGAGGAAAAACCAGACAGGAATTTTCATGTTCGTTTTAGTGCGAGGCAGGAGCGAAGATACAAGCATAATATATACAAAAGGAATTATGTACAATTGTGTGAAACACGGTTGGTACAATACCTTGTATGCATATACATACATGCATATACATATTATCATTATCATTATTACTAGCTAAGCTACAACCCTAACTGGAAAAGCAGGACGCTATGCCCAAGGGTTCCAAAAGGGAGAATAGCTCAGTGATGAAAGGAAATAGGGAAATAAATAAATTGTATGAGAGGTAATGAACAATTAAAATAAAATACTTTAAGAAGATTAACAACATTAAAAGAGATCTTTCATATACAAACTATAAAAAGAGACTCATGTCAGCCATAGTTCAACATAAAAACATTTGTTGTAAGTTTGGACTTTTTAAGATCTACCGATTCAACTACCCAATTAGGATTATCATTCCACAACTTGGTCACAGCTGGAATAAAACTTTTAGAATACTATGTAGTATTGGGCCTCATGATAGAGAATGCCTGACTATTAAACTGCATATCCAGTATTAGGAACAGGACGGTACTGTCTGTGAAAATCTAAATGCAAAAGGTCAGAATCATAAAAGATTTTATGCAACATGCATAACGGACGAATTAGACAATGGTGCCAGTGTTAATATCCAGATCACGAATAAAAAAAATTAATAGACCATAAGTTCCTGTTCAACAAATTAACATAAGAATCAGCAGCTGAAGACCAGACAGGAGAACAATACTCGAAACAAGATAGAATGAAAGAATTGAAACACTTCAGAATAGGTTGA
>NC_090760.1:16546668-16561668 GCF_036898095.1 Palaemon carinicauda
CTACATATACAGTAGTGAAATAATTCCGATTGAGAAAGGAGTTAGAGAGGGAGACCCCATCTCTCCTAAATTATTCACAGTATGCCTGGAAGTTTTTAAGACTTCAGATTTCGAAAATGTAGGAATTAATATTAATGGGGAATACTTTAACAACTTAAGATTTGCAAATGATATAGATGTGTTTAGTGAATCATGGGAGGAATTACAAATGATGTTGAAAGATTTGAATAGAGAAAGCAGAAATGTAGAACTGAAAATGGAGTAAATCTAAGATAATGTTCAATAAAAATGCAGAGACAACAAATAAGGATTATGGACGAACCTCTAGAGATTGTTAATGAATAGACGTACTTAAGGCAGACAGTAAATGTTTACCCAGGACACGAGACCTAAATTCAAAGAAGGATAAGCGTGTGATGAAGAGCATTTGGTAAACAAAATGAGGTTATGAAAAGTAAAAATGTCACTTTCTCTAAAATAAAAATACTTAACGAGATGGTCCTACCAGTATTAACTCATGCATCAGAAAAATGGAGCCTTACTAAAAATTTAGAACATAAGCTAGTAACAACTCAACGAGCTATGGACAGAATAATGATGGGAATAACATTGAGAGACAGAAAAGTACAACATGGATATGTGAGGAAACTGAAGCAAATGTCATTTTAACAACACGTAAATGAAATGGACATGGACAGGACATATAATGAAAATGACAGACAATAGATGGACATTAAGAATAATAGAATGGGGTCCCTACAGATTAAAAAAAAAAAAAAAAAAAAAAAAAAAAAAAAAAAAAACGATGGATCGACGAATTAAGAAAGTTTGCAGGCGTGGTCTGGCACAGAGAGACCATAAACAGACACAAGTAGGGCATGTCTGAGGAATATATATATATATATATATATATATATATATATATATATATATATATATATATATATATATATATATATATACATACATACATACACACATATATACATATATACATACATACATACACACACACACACATATATATATATATATATATATATATATATATATATATATATATATATATATATGCATCTTTTGGAAGCCTCATAAATTTTATGAATAAAAAGTAAAAATTTTCTCAAATTCTTAATAAATGAAAATTGCAATTTCTACATGAATCATATATTTTTCCCACTCGTTATCTTTTTTTTTTTTATTTTTTTTTTACAATTCCGCCCATGATTACTGGGGCAAACCACCCATTCATGAATTTTTAGACACCCTTATATAAATAATTATGGGGGACCCATGCGGGAAAAACTTTTTTTTTTCTTTTGGTGGGGCAATGTTATAAACGAGTGATTTGCTGCAATAATAATGGTCAGAAATGCAAAATAAGCCCAAGATAACCAGTTGGAAAAATATATGGTTCATGTAAGTTGCTGAAAATGGGCCAAAACGTGATTATTCATCACTTTTGAGAATTATAAAAGGGTACAGCCAACACTACTGGAGATGCCCTGACTCAGAATTCTTTCCTGAACCCGTGAAGCCAGGGGTTTGGGCAGATTCACCCCTTCAAACTGTCAAATCTCGATCCCAAGTTAATCCTCCGACAGCGTACTGGTACTTAGTCTGTTTTACTCAGACCTTTATTTATAGCTGATAACTATTTACTTGTGTTATTTTATTACCGATGTTCCCTTCCTGTAATACTTTATTAAAAGAAAAAAAATAATGTTAAACTTGTTGCTCAACTTATTGGTGAATCAGTTACAAACTCCTTGGAATAATAAACTACAGTAAAGTCGTTGACCTTTATAGCCGTCTTTGGATGACATTGAACACAGCTTGTGATAATCTCACAACTGTTGTTACTGATTTTTACCTAAAGGCAGGCAACTGATTTTTTTCGTACAGCCAAGAGCAGCACAGGAAGGAGCCATCGCTAATGAAAGCACAATAAGGGTTACCGTCTCTAAACAAAGGTCTGAATAGAACTGACTACAAAATCCAATACAGTGACAGAGATTAACTTGAAGGATCAAGAACTGACAGTTCGAAGGGTAAAAACCTGG
Source organism: Palaemon carinicauda (assembly GCF_036898095.1). Classification (NCBI taxonomy): domain Eukaryota; kingdom Metazoa; phylum Arthropoda; class Malacostraca; order Decapoda; family Palaemonidae; genus Palaemon; species Palaemon carinicauda. The sequence continues at coordinate 16,548,732 of NC_090760.1, forward strand.
CTTCCCTTAATCCGGGTCAGGGCATCTCCAGTTTTCCTCCCCTCACCTAACTTAGACCCCCCTGCCCAGGTCACTACCCCTAGCCGTGGGGCAAGCCCCAGGACACCCCCCCCCCCCCTCTTCGCAGGTCACAACCGCTAGCCGGACCCCCGTTCCCAGGTCAAAAATAAAAAGTAAATCACAAATAAATCCTAACATTATGATAAAGTAAATCACAAGTAAATCCTTACATAATGAAAAAGTAAATCACAAATAATTCCTTACCTTATGATTGACACCATTTTTTTTTTCTTCTTCTATATCTTAGCAATCTTTAGAGAAGCTTTGCAGCAGAAATGTTCTGGTGTTACCGAAAAATTAAGTGAGAATCGGACTTTTGAGGCATTATTTCGTTAAGTTTTTTTTTAATTTCACACGAGTAACGATACAGTAGCTTTACACTGAATGTAGAGCATTTTTATCATAATCAATTGCTGACATAAATGAAATTACACTAAATTTCGAAATAGATTGATATACCGCCCTTAACTTCCCTCTTGGAGACGAAATTATGTGACGGTGGTTAAGTCAAAACCTGAAACTGAAGGGGAATTGGAGAAGGTGGAAAAATGGCTGTTGTAGAACAACATAGGGAACTTATGTAGAACTACTTGTAAGCTGTTAACTGGTTAAAAAAGAAAAAAAAAACTGGCAAATACGTCATTGTAAATGCCCAGAAAGCTCCTAAAACCATGGGAAACAAAACATGGCAATAAGTCCCCTTCAATCTCTCAGATGTAAAAAATGGACTTTAAGTAAAAACATATTTCACATTTTAATAGACCGATACATATTTAAAGTTATTATGCCCAGCCCCTATTAAACCTATAGAGATAAATACCGAACTAGCCAGCACTCATCCATTTCTTATGGCGAATTCCAATTTCGCCAGTACTAATAGTATCATATAATTACCTATTTTTTTTTAATTCTCCTCTCATTATTCTAGAAGCTGATTAAGAAACGCCACTCTTGTACACTCCCTCTTCCTGGGACCTCCTGGAATATGAACTGTTTGACACTTCCTGGAATATGCACTGTCTAACATCCCTGGAATATGGACTGACACTTCCTGGAGTATGCACTGTCTAATACCTCCTGGAATACAAACTGTCTGGCATCTCATGGAATATGAACTGTTTGACATTTCCTGGAATATACACTGCCTAACATCCCTTGAATATGAACTAACTGACACTTCCTGGAGTATGCACTGTCTAATACTTCCTGGAATATAAACTGTCTGGCACCTCCGGGAATATGAACTGTCAGACACCTACTGAAATATGCATTGTCCGGCATTGATTTGGCTATTAGCAGCTATATTTACACTATAATAGCGCAATATAAACAAATACTCTTCAGTCTTCACTGGAACGTTCATAATACTGACAGTCAGTGTTACCAGATATGGCGAAGCCCCCAACTGGATCAGGTCAAACAGAGCTTCCTTGGAGGGCGAGCCCTTAAGCCCCAAGGAAGCCCAAAGCTGGAACAAATCATTATTAGACACAGTTTGGTCATATTCATCAAATTCCAAATTATCCTCCCCCAGAGGAGAAGAGGGAGCTGCCACGCTAAGGGAGGCAACGCCCTCTCCCGCACCCCGAGGTCGGGAAACACCACTAGGGCCTGCGCTACCACTCGGCAGTCTCTCACGAGAGACCGATCGAGTGGGAGCTTCGGAGGAGGTTCGGGCGGCGGAAGAGGAGTCCTTAGAGCCTTCCTTCTTCAACGTTTCCCATGAAGGAGAACGGTCTCAACCTTGACCTCCGCTGCGACAGCTTATTCATCAACCTTGACCTCCGCCGCGACAGCTTATTCATCAACCTTGACCTCCGCCGCGACAGCTTATTCATCAACCTTGACCTACGCCGCAACAGCTTATTCATCAACCTTGACCTCCGCCGCAACAGCTTATTCATCAACCTTGACCTGACCTCCGCCCTACAGCTTGTTCATCAACCTTGACCTCGACCTTACCATGTATGAATTGGATGTTCATGCACTCAAATATGAACCACGTTTGAGGTGTCTCCGATAACGATGTTCAAACTTATGGCTGTTTACGTGAATTGGATATTTTGTTTGACCCACACACACAAACAGGGAGGTAACAAAGTCAAATGGTGAAATCCAAAACTTGGCCAGCGATCTCCCGGACTGGTGTTCGAGTTTCGCTCAAGGTGCCTAGTTTCTTATAGTGTCTGTAACTTCACCATCCTTGTGAACTAAGGCTGAGGGGGTGAAACCCTATAGATTTACCTGCCGAGTCATCAGCAGCCATTGCCTGGTCATCCCTGGTCCTAGTGTGGGTGGAAAGGGAGCTTCGGCGCTGATCATATGTGTATGTGGTTAGTCTCTAAAACATTGTCTGGCTAAGGCATTGTCACTGTCTGTTGCCTTTGCCATTCATGAGAAACCTTTAAACCTTTGGAGGCGCTTGACTTAGTGGCCCGCTAATGTTTCCTACATCAATCCATGTATTTTAGAAGCTGCTTTAATTTTTCAGGTGTATAATCATATATATATATATATATATATATATATATATATATATATATATATATATATATATATATATATATGCTATTCAAATATCCTTTCCAACCCTATTTATATACCTTCTCCAACAATATTTTCCTGCTCAATTTAAATACCCTTTCCCACCCTATTTAAATACCCTATCCAACCCTATTTGAATACTCTCTTCTGCCTTATTTTAATACCCTCTCCAACCTTATTTAAATACCCTCTACAGATCTATTCAAATACCACTTAGCACCCCATTTAAATACCCTCTCCTGCCTTATTTAAATACCCTCTCTAACCCTATCTAAATACCCTCTCGAACCCTATTTCAATACCCTCTCCTGCCCTATTTAAAAACTCGCTCCAACCCTATTTGAATACCCACTCCAAACCTATTCAAGTATCCTCTACAGCCCTATGTGAATACCCACTCTAACCTTTTTTAAATACCAGTACAAGTGAATCTTCATCAAGGAACAAAAGATTCCAAATCTTACATCTGAAAGATTATATCTAGATATTGAACCTTTTGTTCACTTAACAAAGATCCAGTACAAGTGAATCTTCATCAAGGAACAAAAGATACCAAATCCTATATCTGAAAGATTATATCTATATATTGAACCTTTTGTTCACATAACAAAGATCCAGTACAAGTGAATCTTCATCAAGGAACAAAAGATTCCAAATCCTACATTTGAAAGATTATATCTAGATACTGAACCTTTTGTTCACATAACAAAGATCCAGTACAAGTGAATCTTCATCAAGGAACAGAACATACAAAATCCTACATCTGAAAGATTATATCTTGATATTGAACCTTTTGTTCACATAACAAAGATCCAGTACAAGTGAATCTTCATCAAGGAACAAAAGATTCCAAATCTTTCATCTGAAAGATTATATCTAGATATTGAACCTTTTGTTCACATAACAAAGATCCAGTACAAGTGAATCTTCATCAAGGAACAAAAGATTCTAAACCCTACATCTGAATGATTATATCTAGATAATGAACCTTTTGTTCACATAACAAAGATCCAGTACAAGTGAATCTTCATCAAGGAACAAAAGATTCCAAATCCTACATTTGAAAGATTATATCTAGATACTGAACCTTTTGTTCACATAACAAAGATCCAGTACAAGTGAATCTTCATCAAGGAACAGAACATACAAAATCCTACATCTGAAAGATTATATCTTGATATTGAACCTTTTGTTCACATAACAAAGATCCAGTACAAGTGAATCTTCATCAAGGAACAAAAGATTCTAAACCCTACATCTGAATGATTATATCTAGATAATGAACCTTTTGTTCACATAACAAAGATCCAGTACAAGTGAATCTTCATCAAGGAACAAAAGATTCCAAATCCTACATTTGAAAGATTATATCTAGATACTGAACCTTTTGTTCACATAACAAAGATCCAGTACAAGTGAATCTTCATCAAGGAACAGAACATACAAAATCCTACATCTGAAAGATTATATCTTGATATTGAACCTTTTGTTCACATAACAAAGATCCAGTACAAGTGAATCTTCATCAAGGAACAAAAGATACAAAATCCTACATCTGAAAGATTATATCTTGATATTGAACCTTTTGTTCACATAACAAAGATCCAGTACAAGTGAATCTTCATCAAGGAACAAAAGATACAAAATCCTACATCTGAAAGATTATATCTAGATAATGAACCTTTTGTTCACATAACAAAGATCCAGTACAGGTGAATCTTCATCAAGGAACAAAAGATTACAAATCCTACATCTGAAAGATTATATCTAGATAATGAACCTTTTGTTCACATAACAAAGATCCAGTACAGGTGAATCTTCATCAAGGAACAAAAGATTACAAATCCTACATCTGAAAGATTATATCTAGATAATGAACCTTTTGTTCACATAACAAAGATCCAGTACAGGTGAATCTTCATCAAGGAACAAAAGATTACAAATCCTACATCTGAAAGATTATATCTAGATATTGAACTTTTTGTTCACTTAACAAAGATCCAGTACAGGTGAATCTTCATCAAGGAACAAAAGATTCCAAATCTTACATCTGAAAGATTATATCTAGATAATGAACCTTTTGTTCACTTAACAAAGATCCAGTACAGGTGAATCTTCATCAAGGAACAAAAAATCCAAATCTTACATCTGAAAGATTATATCTAGATATTGAACCTTTTGTTCACATAACAAAGATCCAGTACAAGTGAATCTTCATCAAGGAACAAAAGATTCCAAACCCTACATCTGAATGATTATATCTAGATAACGAACCTTTTGTTCACATAACAAAGATCCAGTACAGGTGAATCTTCATCAAGGAACAAAAGATTACAAATCCTACATCTGAAAGATTATATCTAGATATTGAACCTTTTGTTCACTTAACAAAGATCCAGTACAGGTGAATCTTCATCAAGGAACAAAAAATCCAAATCTTACATCTGAAAGATTATATCTAGATATTGAACTTTTTGTTCACTTAACAAAGATCCAGTACAGGTAAATCTTCATCAAGGAACAAAAGATTCCAAACCCTACATCTGAATGATTATATCTAGATAACGAACCTTTTGTTCACATAACAAAGATCCAGTACAGGTGAATCTTCATCAAGGAACAAAAGATTACAAATCCTACATCTGAAAGATTATATCTAGATATTGAACCTTTTGTTCACTTAACAAAGATCCAGTACAGGTGAATCTTCATCAAGGAACAAAAGATTACAAATCCTACATCTGAAAGATTATATCTAGATATTGAATCTTTTGTTCACATAACAAAGATCCAGTACAGGTGAATCTTCATCAAGGAACAAAAGATTCCAAATCTTACATCTGAAAGATTATATCTAGATATTGAACCTTTTGTTCACTTAACAAAGATCCAGTACAGGTGAATCTTCATCAAGGAACAAAAGATTCCAAACCCTACATCTGAATGATTATATCTAGATAATGAACCTTTTGTTCACATAACAAAGATCCAGTACAGGTGAATCTTCATCAAGGAACAAAAGATTACAAATCCTACATCTGAATGATTATATCTAGATAATGAACCTTTTGTTCACATAACAAAGATCCAGTACAAGTGAATCTTCATCATGGAACAAAAGATACCAAATCCTACATCTGAAAGATTATATCTAGATAATGAACCTTTTGTTCACATAACAAAGATCCAGTACAAGTGAATCTTCATCATGGAACAAAAGATACAAAATCCTACATCTGAAAGATTATATCTAGATATTGAACCTTTTGTTCACTTAACAAAGATCCAGTACAAGTGAATCTTCATCATGGAACAAAAGATACAAAATCCTACATCTGAAAGATTATATCTAGATATTGAACCTTTTGTTCACATAACAAAGATCCAGTACAAGTGAATCTTCATCATGGAACAAAAGATTCCAAATCTTTCATCTGAAAGATTATATCTAGATATTGAACCTTTTGTTCACATAACAAAGATCCAGTACAAGTGAATCTTCATCAAGGAACAAAAGATTCCAAATCTTACATCTGAAAGATTATATCTAGATAATGAACCTTTTGTTCACATAACAAAGATCCAGTACAAGTGAATCTTCATCAAGGAACAAAAGATTCCAAATCTTACATCCGAAAGATTATATCTAGATAATGAACCTTTTGTTCACATAACAAAGATCCAGTACAAGTGAATCTTCATCAAGGAACAAAAGATTCCAAATCTTACATCTGAAAGATTATATCTAGATATTGAACCTTTTGTTCACATAACAAAGATCCAGTACAAGTGAATCTTCATCAAGGAACAAAAGATTCCAAATCTTACATCCGAAAGATTATATCTAGATAATGAACCTTTTGTTCACATAACAAAGATCCAGTACAAGTGAATCTTCATCAAGGAACAAAAGATTCCAAATCTTACATCTGAAAGATTATATCTAGATAATGAACCTTTTGTTCACATAACAAAGATCCAGTACAAGTGAATCTTCATCAAGGAACAAAAGATTCCAAATCTTACATCCGAAAGATTATATCTAGATATTGAACCTTTTGTTCACATAACAAAGATCCAGTACAAGTGAATCTTCATCAAGGAACAAAAGATTCCAAATCTGAAGGATTATATCCTAAATATCATATTAATTTGTTTGATTAAATTTTCCTTCTTTTTCAAGTGAGTTTTACTGTCTTGTCATTATTTGGTTAGTCAAATTACCAGCAATCGCAACTGCAATCTCCACAACTGCAATCTCCACAACTGCAATCTCCACAACTGCAATCTCCACAACTACAATCTCCCATGTCACAATCTCCACAACTGCAATCTCCCATGTCAAAATCTCCACAACCATCTCCCATGTCACAATCGCCACAGCAATCTCCCATGTCACAATCGCCACAGCAATCTCCCATGTCACAATCGCCACAGCAATCTCCCATGTCACAATCGCCACAGCCATCTCCTACGTCACAATCGCCACAGCCATCTCCTACGTCACAATCGCCACAGCAATCTCCTACGTCACAATCGCCACAGCCATCTCCCATGTCACAATCGCCACAGCCATCTCCTACGTCACAATCGCCACAGCCATCTCCTACGTTACAATCGCCACAGCAATCGCCCACGTCACAATCACCACAGCCATCTCCCACGTTACAATCGCCACAGCAATCGCCCACGTCACAATCACCACAGCCATCTCCCACGTTACAATCGCCCACGTCACAATCGCCACAGCAATCTCCCATGTCACAATCGCCACAGCCATCTCCTACGTTACAATCGCCACAGCAATCTCCCACGTCACAATCGCCACAGCCATCTCCTACGTTACAATCGCCACAGCAATCTCCCACGTCACAATCGCCACAGCCTCCACTAGCACAACACGCTGCACCTCCACCTGCTCCACATGCACATGCTCCACATGCACATGCTCCACAAATTCCAGCATTTGTTCCACTACAAGGACATTTGCATTTTTCAAAACATCCCCCACTCCTACTTTTCTTGCATTTTTCAAGGCATCCCCCACTCCTACTTTTCTTGCATTTTTCAAGGCACCCCCCACTCCTACTTCTCTTGCATTTTTCAAGGCATCCCCCACTCCTACTTCTCTTGCATTTTTCAAGGCACCCCCCACTCCTACTTCTCTTGCATTTTTCAAGGCACCCCCCCACTCCTACTTCTCTTGCATTTTTCAAGGCATCCCCCACTCCTACTTCTCTTGCATTTTTCAAGGCATCCCCCACTCCTACTTCTCTTGCATTTTTCAAGGCAACCCCCACTCCTACTTCTCTTGCATTTTTCAAGGCACCCCCCACTTCTACTTTTCTTGCATTTTCCAAAAAGTCCTTCACTTCCACTTTTCTTGCATTTTCCAAAAAGTCCTCCACTTCCACTTTTCTTGCATTTTCCAAAAAGTCCTCCACTTCCACTTTTCTTGCATTTTCCAAAAAGTCCTCCACTTCCACTTTTCTTACTTCCTTTGTGTTTGGAACTTTTTTCTTTTTTTGATCGTCGTTTGTCCTCTTCCCGTTGTCTTTTGGATTCCTTTTTTTCCTCTTTCCGCTGTCTTTTGGAATCCTTTTTTTCCTCTTTCCGCTGTCTTTTGGTTTCCTTTTTTTCCTCTTTCTTCTCTTTTTTGTCATCTTTCTTATCTTTTTTGCCTTGCTTTTTGTCTTCTTTTTTATCTTTTTTTACTTGCTTTTTGTCCTCTTTCTCATCTTTTCTGTCTTCCTTTTTACTCCGTTTGCCATCCTTTTTTACTTTTTGTTGGTTTTTGCTCGGTTTTTTCTTTTTAGGGGGCTTAATTCTCTTAGGTGGCCTGGGCTTCTTTTTTTTACCATCCTCCTTTTGATCAGGAGACTTTTTCTTTGGTTGCCTCAGGTCTCTATCTTCTTTTCCCCCCCCTTTCACCGGCTTTACCTATAGGCTTATCTTTTCCTTGGCCTCGGATAGGAGACTTTTTCTTCCTTTGACTCGGTTTTTTTTCTTCTTTTCCCCCTTCTTTTTTTGATCGTCTTTTGTCCTCTTCCCGTTGTCTTTTGGATTCCTTTTTGTCCTCTTTCTCATCTTTTCTGTCTTCCTTTTTACTCCGTTTGCCATCTTTTTTTACTTTTTGTTGGTTTTTGCTCGGTTTTTTCTTTTTAGGGGGCGTAACTCTCTTTGGTGACCTGGGCTTCTTTTTTTTACCATCCTCCTTTTGATCAGGAGACTTTTTCTTTGGTTGCCTCAGGTCTCTATCTTCTTTTCCCCCCCTTTCACCGGCTTTACCTATAGGCTTATCTTTTCCTTGGCCTCGGATAGGAGACTTTTTCTTCCTTTGACTCGGTTTTTTTTCTTCTTTTCCCCCTTCTTTTTTTGATCGTCGTTTGTCCTCTTCCCGTTGTCTTTTGGATTCCTTTTTTTCCTCTTTCCGTTGTCTTTTGGAATCATTTTTTTCCTCTTCCCGCCGTCTTTTGGAATCCTTTTTTTCCTCTTTCCGCTGTCTTTTGGATTCCGTTTTTTCCTCTTTCCGCTGTATTTTGGATTCCTTTTTGTCCTCTTTCTCGTCTTTTCTGTCTTCCTTTTTACTCCGTTTGCCATCCTTTTTTACTTTTTGTTGGTTTTTGCTCGTTTTTTTCTTTTTAGGGGGCGTAATTCTCTTTGGTGACCTGGGCTTCTTTTTTTTACCATCCTCCTTTTGATCAGGAGACTTTTTCTTTGGTTGCCTCAGGTCTCTATCTTCTTTCCCCCTCCTTTCACCGGCTTTACCTATAGGCTTTACATCTTTTCCTTGGCCAGGAGACTTTTTCTTCCTTTGACTCGGTTTTTTTTCTTCTTTTCCCCCTTCTTTTTTTGATCGTCATTTGTCCTCTTCCCGTCGTCTTTTGGATTCCTTTTTTTCCTCTTTACGTTGTCTTTTGGAATAATTTTTTTCCTCTTTCCGCTGTCTTTTGGATTCCGTTATTTCCTCTTCCCGCTGTCTTTTGGAATCCTTTTTTTCCTCTTTCCGCTGTCTTTTGGATTCCGTTTTTTCCTCTTTCCGATGTATTTTGGATTCCTTTTTGTCCTCTTTCTCATCTTTTCTTTCTTCCTTTTTACTCCGTTTGCCATCGTTTTTTACTTTTTGTTGGTTTTTGCTTGTTTTTTTCTTTTTAGGGGGCGTAATTCTCTTTGATGGCCTGGGCTTCTCTTTTTTACCATCCTCCTTTTGATCAGGAGACTTTTTCTTTGGTTTCCTCAGTTCTCTATCTTTTTCCCTAATTTCATTCCCGTGGCCTTGGACAGAAAGGAAGCCCCTACTAGGAGTATCTCTATCTGGCATGTCCTTAAATAGGTTATTCTTATCCAAATCTTGCTTGAACTCCTTCCTCGACCTTATAATTTCACTACGGTGTAGAGGTATATAACTTCCGAATATTGGTACCCAGCCGCCACTAGGAGTCTCTCTATCCAGGATGTCCCTCAATGGGTCACTGAAGGATTCACTCTTTCTATCCAAATCTTGCCCGAACTCATTCCACCACCTTAAAATTTCACTACGGTGTAGAGGTATATAACTTCCGAATATTGGTACCCAGCCACCACGAGGAGTCTCTCTATCCAGGATGTCCCTCAATGGGTCACTGAAGGATTCACTCTTTCTATCCAAATCTTGCTCGAACTCATTCCTCCACCTTATAATTTCACTACGGTGTAGAGGTATATAACCGAATATTGGTACCCAGCCGCCACTAGGAGTCTCTCTATCCAGGATGTCCCTCAATGGGTCACTGAAGGATTCACTCTTTCTATCCAAATCTTGCTTGAACTCCTTCCTCCACCTTATAATTTCACTACGGTGTAGAGGTATATAACTTCCGAATATTGGTACCCAGCCGCCACTAGGAGTCTCTCTATCCAGGATGTCCCTCAATGGGTCACTGAAGGATTCAATGTTATTTATCATCTCCCACCACCTTCTAATATCACTAAAGTGTATAGGAGAATCATCATGATGATCTATTCCTACGCCTATTGACGCAATAGGCCTATACCTTGGCTTTTCTGGAAAGTTCCTAGCAATGGTCTCCCACTGGTTACCTATATCTCTAATTTCCCTCATCGAGTCGGGCGGGTTGGGTAAAGGTGGGCTATTATTCCTTCGTGCTCTCTCCTGCCTCAACCCCCACCTTCTAAATTCACTAGGGTGCATAGGAGAATCATCATGATGATCTCTTCTTACGCCTATTGATGCACTAGACCTATACCTTGGCTTTTCTGGAATGTTCCTTCGTGTCCTCTCCTGTTTCTCCCTCCACCATCTAAATTCACTAGTGTGTATAGGAGAATCATCATGATGATCTCTTCTTACGCCTGTTGATGCAATAGACCTATACCTTGGCTTTTCTGGAATGTTCCTTCGAGCGCTCTCCTGCCTCTCCCTCCACCATCTAAATTCACTAGTGTGTAAAGGAGAATCATCATGATGATCTCTTCTTACGCCTATTGATGCACTAGACCTATACCTTGGCTTTTCTGGAATGTTCCCTCGTGCCCTCTCCTTCCTCTCCCTCCACCATCTAAATTCACTAGTGTGTATAGGAGACTCATCATGATGTTCTCTTCTTACGCCTGTTGATGCAATAGACCTATACCTTGGCTTTTCTGGAATGTTCCTTCGTGCGCTCTCCTGCCTCTCCCTCCACCATCTAAATTCACTAGTGTGTAGAGGAGAATGATCAGGATGATCTCTTCTTACGCCTATTGATGCACTAGACCTATGCCTTGGCTTTTCTGGAATGTTCCTTCGTGTCCTCTCCTGCCTCTCCCTCCACCATCTAAATTCACTAGTGTGTAGAGGAGAATGATCAGGATGATCTCTTCTTACGCCTATTGATGCACTAGACCTATACCTTGGCTTTTCTGGAATGTTCCTTCGTGTCCTCTCCTGTTTCTCCCTCCACCATCTAAATTCACTAGTGTGTATAGGAGAATCATCATGATGATCTCTTCTTACGCCTGTTGATGCACTAGACCTATACCTTGGCTTTTCTGGAATGTTCCTTCGTGTCCTCTCCTGTTTCTCCCTCCACCATCTAAATTCACTAGTGTGTATAGGAGAATCATCATGATGATCTCTTCTTACGCCTGTTGATGCACTAGACCTATACCTTGGCTTTTCTAGAATGTTCCTTCGTGCGCTCTCCTTCCTCTCCCTCCACCATCTAAATTCACTAGTGTGTAGAGGAGAATGATCAGGATGATCTCTTCTTACGCCTATTGATGCAATAGGCTTATACCTTGGCTTTTCTGGAATGTTCCTAGCAATGGTCTCCCACTGGTTACCTATATCTCTAATTTCCCATATCAGGTCGCGCGGGTTGGGTAAAGGTGGGCTATTATTCCTTCGTGCTCTCTCCTGCCTCAATCCCCACCTTCTAAAATCACTAAGGTGTATAGGAGAATAATCAGGATCTCTTCTTACGCCTATTGATGCAATAGGCCTATACCATCTTGGAATGCTGCTGCTCCTTTGTAGAGGCTTAATTTTACCCCTATGTAGCTTACCTTGCATATCCTTTGCTAGATCTGCCCCCGATTTCTGTGTACATTTTAACAAAGTAAGAGAGTTAGTAGGGCGAGAAAAATTGCTAGGAATTGGAACAGAAAGACAGGGATTGTTTAGAGGGGGAGAGGGAATAGAAATAGTATGTCGAGAATAATAATAGTTAAGCACTTGAATAACGTAATACGCTTTAGAACAATAATCACATAGGTTTCTACATCTCTCCATTAATAATATAAACTATCTTTCATACCTCCGTCTTCACACCTATATTTTGAGAAAAAAAAATCTGATCTCCATAAGTCTTCAAGTGTATATATATATATATATATATATATATATATATATATATATATATATATATATATATATATATATATATATATATATATATATATATATATATATAAGTTTGATTTTCAAGAATTTTCGATAAAAACAACCAAACCAATCCCAACGTATATCAAGACCCGATTGATAAAGCAGAAGAAAACTTCAGCTGCCAGATACACGACAACTTACAAATCTTATCCAAAGCTGAAGAAAACGGCAATGAGATGGGCTTTTAGGTGGCCAGCCCTGCAGCTGCCAGATACACGACAACTTACAAACTTTATCCATTGTCCATCTTTAATACGTGGGAAATATAAATAACAGTACTCTCTCTCTCTCTCTCTCTCTCTCTCTCTCTCTCTCTCTCTCTCTCTCTCTCTCTCTCTCTCTCTCTCTCTCTGAAGGAAGTGTGTCTGCTCCTTGATTCCTGCAGTGTCGTCTAGACCTCAAAGGCGA
>NC_090760.1:16569168-16676290 GCF_036898095.1 Palaemon carinicauda
AAGAATGCCAAGGGAAAGGCTACCGGAAGATTTGAAAGAATGCCAAGGGAAAGGCTACCGGAAGATTTGAAAGAATGCCAAGGGAAAGGCTACCGGAAGATTTGAAAGAATGCCAAGGGAAAGGCTACCGGAAGATTTGAAAGAATGCCAAGGGAAAGGCTACCGAAAGATTTGAAAGAATGCTAAGGGAAAATTTAGATAATTTGTAAATACTGCTTTTCACTATATTATTTACTGTAATTACTATTAATCAAGTTTTTATTTTGACTAAAATGCTACACACTCGAAACTTTTTCAGTGTGAGGATATACTTTATTAAATGCTTTATTCTTTAACTTTAAACAAGGATTAAGGGCATTGCAAATAATTACTTTTTAGGTAATAAGTAAATAAAACTAAAATTGGTGTAAATATATAGATAAAATGCTACACTTAGAATAAAGTGAAGACTAAAATTAACATGCTACACTTAAAATAAAGTGAAGACTAAAGTTAACATGCTACACTTAAAATAGAGTGAAGACTAAAGTTAAAATGCTACACTTAAAATAGAGTGAAGACTAAAGTTAAAATGCTACACTTAAAATAAAGTGAAGACTAAAGTTAAAATGCTACACTTAGAATAAAGTGAAGACTAAAGTTAACATGCTACACTTAAAATAAAGTGAAGACTAAAGTTAACATGCCACACTTAGAATAAAGTGAAGACTAAAGTTAACATGCTACACTTAAAATAGAGTGAAGACTAAAGTTAAAATGCTACACTTAAAATAGAGTGAAGACTAAAGTTAAAATGCTACACTTAAAATAAAGTGAAGACTAAAGTTAACATGCTACACTTAGAATAAAGTGAAGACTAAAGTTAAAATGCTACACTTAAAATATAAAGTGAAGACTAAAGTTAAAATGCTACACTTAAAATAGAGTGAAGACTAAAGTTAAAATGCTACACTTAAAATAGAGTGAAGACTAAAGTTAAAATGCTACACTTAAAATAGAGTGAAGACTAAAGTTAAAATGCTACACTTAGAATAAAGTGAAGACTAAAGTTAACATGCTACACTTAAAATAAAGTGAAGACTAAAGTTAACATGCCACACTTAAAATAAAGTGAAGACTAAAGTTAACATGCTACACTTAAAATAAAGTGAAGACTAAGTTAAAATGCTACACTTAAAATAAAGTGAAGACTATAAATGCTACACTTTTAGTAACGTGAGGATGTTACTAAAGTAACTTAGCCATACTTCTTATTTAGCGTTGTTGGAAATAATTGTTTAACACAGTAGCCAGATTTAAGGTGACCTTAATAAATCGCTACCTCATTGCAAGAGGGTCGTAACTCCAAATTCCTGATTTTTCAGGAGACGCATTTGAAAGTTGCGAAGTCCTATGAATTTGATCATGTTTCACAATCTTCTTAGTGCCATCTCTCGGCCGCTAATTCACCTAGATTTACGACTCTTTTACCAAAAGATGCAGAATAAATTCGGCAATATTGTACACCATATAACTCAAAACTAGCAAATTTGGAGTTACGACCCTTTTGCAATGAGGTAGCGAAATAACGTATGGTTAATGAAGATATTCATTGCAATTCCATAATCGCAATCCTTTGCGGGGAGTGTGTTAGAAACCAAAAGATTGTCAACAACTGTTTCCTTATAAGGAATATAGTTAACGTTAAATTAATTAATTCAATCAGAAAGGATTGATATTTGTGTAAAAATTTATTAATTCAATCAGAAAGGATTGATATTTGTGTAAAAATTTATTAGTTCAATCAGAAAGGATTGATATTTGTGTAAAAATTAATTAATTCAATCAGAAAGGATTGATATTTGTGTAAAAATTAATTAATTCAATCAGAAAGGATTGATATTTGTGTAAAAATTAATTAATTCAATCAGAAAGGAGTGATATTTGTGTAAAAATTAATTAATTCAATCAGAAAGGATTGATATCTGTGTAAAAATTAGTTAATTCAATGAGAAAGGATTGATATTTGTGTAAAAATTAATTAATTCAATCAGAAAGGATTGATATTTGTGTCCGACTGTGGGGAATAGCCGTTCGGTCGTTAGCTTGACTCGAAGCTTTACCTATTTTTCTTAATAAATTAAAAGTAAATAACCTAATGCTACTTAGTATAGTAACTATTAGCGTTAATGATAAGTAAAATGAAGGATAAAATCAAACTTATAGGCCTTAAGTTCGCGCAATGCGTAATATGTACCTGTCAAAGGTAAGAAGTAAGTTACCTCGGAGGTTACCACAGCCACGGCGAACAGTTCCAATAATAAGTACATAGTGGAAAGGCCGGCATCTTCATAGAGTATTAACTCTGAACAAAACTAAACGTTCAATACCCAGAACTACGACAATTTTGGAAGACTTCAACGTCTACCTTGTGATAAGTGAACTTATATTATTCTGTATCTTAGGACATGTCTAGGGAAGTACTCAGTGGAAAGGCCGGGATTTTCATAGGATATTAACTCCGAACAAAACTAAACGTTCAACACCCAAGACTACGACAATTTTGGAAGACTTCAACATCTACCTTGTGATAAGTGAACTATATTATTCTGTATCTTAGGACATGTCTAGGGAAAAAGGGTAATGTAGGGCAACATCACAAAGTATTACCATGGATTTACTATTTGATGTAAGTTGTTTTGGGTTTTGAGTAATTGTTTTGTTTATTAAATATAAATAAGGTTGGAATTAAAATAAATTCCAATAAATAATATGAAGCCATCTGTAACTATTCTCGTGTCGACACGATTTGTGGGCTGCGCAACATGTAACAATTCTTTTGAGTATTTTGGACGCCCGGTTCTGATAACTTGGTGGGTTATTGTAGGCTACATATTTTAAATTCAATTCTCGCTTTAATCGCCAGCCAGTGTAAATCAATTTGTGTAAGGGTGATCGTTTCTGTAGGTGGGACACCTTTTATCAGTCTTACTCCTCTGTTTATTGTTTTTTGTAATTTCTTAAGTTGGACTTTTGGTAAATTGTAATAGATGGAGTTGCTGTAGTCAATCCTGGTAATAACACAGTTTATCACAAGTTTCTTTACAGAATTTTCATCCAGGTACTTTTTTATAAACGCAATATTTCTTAGATGATAACCAGCACTTTTTATTACATTATTTATTTGGGCATTTAAAGACAGGTTACAGTAAAAAGAAAAATAAAAGAAGCACCTAGATCTCGAACTTTATTAGATATCGGCACAGAGTCATTATTTATGGTCATTTGAATATCACCTAAGTTTCTCACGCTGTTTTTCTTACCCACAACCATGAATTTAGTTTTGTTCTCGTTTAATTGTAGTTGTTTAAATGTCATCCATTCTCTAACACTATCAAGGATTCGGTTTAGAGTTTCAGTAGTGTTATGTATATCATTTATGGAGAAGTAAAATTGTGTGTCATCTGCAAATAGTTTAAACTTCACGCCCTGCATTTGTAGTATTTTCGATAGACCAATAGTATAGATGCAGAATAAGATTGGGCAAAGTACACTACCCCTCGGTTTAAGGGTTCATATGATGAATGAGAGTTTCCAATTTGTACACAGTAATTTCTACCAACCAAGTAGTCTTTTAGGTATTCGAAAGCTTTATCTTCAACGCCGATGGACCGTAGATCATTTAGTAGCAGTTCATGCACAACTGTATCAAAAGAAGCACTGAGATCGAGCAGTATCAAGATACCACATTTATTTTCATCCATCATTTCTAGCATATCATTTACAACAGAGCAGATGGCTGTCTCCGTAGAGTATAGTTTTCTGTAAGCAGATTGGTTGTCAGGTAAAGCTTCTATTACTTCTAAGTGACTGACTAGTTGTTCAAGAATTACATATTCAAACACTTTTGAGTCAAAGGTTCAAGAATTACATATTCAAACACTTTTGAGTCAAGGGATAGGTTTGAAATAGGTCTATATGAGCTTAATTCCTGGCAGTGGTCCAGTGCATATTTCAGAACTGGTGTGACTATATCCATTTTCTCGTATTTAGGAAACTTACATTCATCAATGCTTGCATTTGCTATTCTCATTATTATTTCGGCTAGACTAGAAAAGTCTCTCTCTCCAATTAATTCAGATATTGGCATAGGATCGATCGCACAGTTTGTTTTCTTTGCTCTCTTTATAATTCCGGTGATGTCATCTTGTGTTATGTTGTTAAATCTTATTAATTTTGTCTGAGTGCCGGGTGTATCATTAATCAGATGTTGAGTATTTACAAATGACCTGGTTATAATTTCCATTTTTTTTTAAAGAATACTAGAAAATTATTTGCTAGTTCCTGGTCACTGTATCCATCAGGTAGCTTCTTTTCATTTACATTTCCCATTATACCATTCATGAGACGATATAACTTATGTCTGTTGCTGCTTCGAGGATCTTTCTCTTATAGTATTCATTTATTTTTCTTCTTAGTATGAAGTTATATTGACACGCAGTAGTTTTGTATTCTACCCAAGTACTTCAGTTTTTAACCTATTCCACTTTTTCTTTACGTCTTTATCCCCCCCCCCCCCCCTTTTTCACCAAAGTCTTTTCATAAAACCAAAGAGATTGGTCTTTTACGGTTATAGTCTTTTCCATCGGTGGGCACATGATATCATATTCACTTTTACTCACTTTATTGTAAGTGGTCATAAGACAGTTAGCACAATTAGCTTCTAACAGTCGTGGGTCATCATGATCACAGGTAATGTTGACACCATCATTTATTTTATTTGTAATTTGCTCAATAAATACGGTAGGAGAAAAATTTGATTTATGTTTAAAGATTATTTTCTTTACTAATGCATGTTTCTGTAGAGGTAGACTAAATGTAATAAGTAAGTGTACTGGGGAGATAGTACATTTCTCCTCGACTTTTATATCAGATACAATATTATTCATGTCATCACTTAGAACTAAGTCTAGCGTATGCCCAGTTAAAGTAGTGGTACAGTCAACATTATTCACCAGTCGATATGATTCTAGTAACTCACTAAATGCCAAAGCGTCAGGATTAGTTGGTCATCCATCCAAAAATTGAAGTCTCCACAGATAACTAATTCGTTTTTCTCCATGATAATCATCTCAACGAGAGCACCGAACTCTTCAAAAAAGATACTAGCGTTTGTTCTCGGAGGTTTGTAGACTGTCACAAAAGATATTTTTCTGTTTTTTCTGCGTAAAGTTTATTTCTATAAAGTATATTCAAAGCTTGTTACACTAGTTCTTTTCAACACTTTGAGATTTGAGTTACTTGTAAGAAGACTTAAAATTATGTTGCGCCAATTCGCTTTGTAGGACAAGGACACGTGCTAGGTATACGGGAAATGTTAGTTAGAAAAGTTAGGGAAGGTAAACAACACAAAAGTAGGTAGAACAAGGTACAAAATGTTACATATTAGATGTTAAATTAGCAAAATTAGTTAACAGAACGAGTACACCGGTGCGCTCGTTGAGCAGTAAACGCGGGTGTCTGAACGACAAAAAAACCTTAGTTCAAGCAGTTTAGAACTTTCTACTTCTAAGCGGAACCAGCCACAACACGTGGGTGAACAGATCTGAGACAAAGCGAAGTTCCTACATCAAATTGTAGAGAACATTCAAGCAACAAATTAACTTGGTTACGTAGTTCTTTCCTTAAACACGTGGTTGATACAAAAAAAATCATAATGACTATAAATCTCTCTTCCCAATTAAAGTCTGGGCTTTAGACATTCGACAAACTGGCTGATGTGTGTGGGTAAGTGATATAGCGAGTTACTGTATGGTTAATCAAGCAGATTAATTACGTTAATGCTTCACAAGTCAAAGATAAAAGATCTGGTTCGAAGGATCACTCGTGTGGAGATTTTTTGTTTAAATAGTTGAGTGGGAACTTGTAGCTCCAGGAAAGTCTCCCTAAATCAGTTCCTAAAAGATCAACAGCGGAGGATAAGGAGCACTATCGCTCAGGGCACAAACACCCTGTTAATAACTTTACTGACGTAGTTCACTAACCATCACTCTCAAATGCCAAAAAGGAAATTGTACTCTGTCCAGAGGTCGGAGAACTCCACACGTGAAATAAAAGTAATTTAATGGCCTGTTCTTGCTTTGTCAGGTTTAAGGTCATCTTCACTTTTAGGCTCTGTTTCGGCTCCGTCCCAGGGACCCCAGTGAGATGCTGGACAGAAATTTTATGTTAAGTAATAATTGAGACAATGAAAAAAATAGGAGCAATGATGTAAAGTAAAAGTTAAAGATATGGATCTTTACCTTCGAAGCAGATAGATTCAATACTAAGTCACTCGCTAACACAGTTAAGAATTACTTAGGCTTACTCCTTTCAAAATATTGGGTATACTATCCGTGATCAAATATTCATCATAGGCATAATGAAATAAATGAAGGAGTAGAAATCCGACGAGGTTTAATTAACTTAATCTTGATTTATCGCATAAATTTACATTAAAAGAAACGGACATCTTAACAAACACAAACTGTAACAAAAAGAAATGCAAATTAATGAAAAATATGGTTGATTAGACTCGTGGTCTTCTGCAATAGTTGATAATCAAAATTGGAATGGACACGTGGCCCGGTGACCCTGAGACTGCTAGTCTCAAAAGTGGAAATGATATACAAAAAAAAAAAAAAAAAAAAAAAAAACTTACACAAAATCCCACTGCACACAACCCGAAATATGTAATAGCTTAAACCTAATCAAGTTGAAATTAGTCTAAGCTAAAAATGGGGGAGTAAGTACCTGTACTTCTTGGAATACCGTCCTTGTCCTCAAATGGTTGTTAACCGAATCGTTGCAGTTTGCACTTTGCGCCCTTGACTGGAGTCCTCACTTGTGGTAGATAGTCTTCCAAACTCGTACCTTCCCTATTTATAGCCGCAGGTCCTTGTGCGAGTCGAGTTTTGGGAGGGGGGAGGTGAGCCAGAGATGCAAATTCACTAACCAGGCCGGTCAGCCAGTAACGACTGCTTAAGTACGAATAGGGCGAGGTTAGGGACGTGTGGCGGGCTCACCTGGCTTCACCTTTTAAAACAGGTGATGGACGTTGAGTGCAGGGAACCCAGTGGAGGTGCCGTCTCGGGACTTTAGGACAGGGCAATATATTGTTGTAAGGAGTGTATAGGAGGCAGGATTTTGCACAAAATACTTAGAGAGATCTTACTGCTCTATGGGAGTTTACATATACTGTAATCCTACCCATTCTGGCTTGCTAAAGATTTAGATTAAATGATAAATTAGCAATGGGATGGTGCGATGGACATACATCTTAAAATTGACAGACCTTAATTGGTACAGAGAAATAAAAGCTGCTTTCAAGTCAACAATATTGAGATTGTATTAAAAACCAGTTTGATAATTTATCTTGAGGAAAGAACCAACATAACATCACGAGCATGGCGTACGCTAATGTCAACAAGTTTAGTTGATTTAGAATAGTTCTCCCGATATTTTGTTAAAGAAAACTTAATACAGGAGAGAACTTTTAAGGGGTAGCTACAGTATTAGTAGAGAGCCTAAATACAAAAGGAAGAAGAAGAGTGAAGAAAATTCTTCACACCAGTATCTCAACGGATGACTGGTGCCCTGGCCAACCTACTACCTGTTAAAAGAAATTATAATTGCTGTTGAAATAATATCTATTATTATTATCATTATTGCTTCTTTTCAGCACCCTGTTTATTATATACACAAGACCATTTTCTTCTTCATGTCCTCCACCTCGAACAAACACCTACTGGCTAGCATTCTGTCATAAGGATAAGCCACAAGTATGTATATATATATATATATATATATATATATATATATATATATATATATATATATATATATATATATAGATAGATAGATAGATAGATAGATAGATAGATAGAGAGAGAAAATGTGTGTACTTGTGTGTGAACTAATTTTATTTCTAGTGGGTTTCCAAAGCCACTTATTCATAAGATAAGACTAGTAACACTCCTTCTCAATAAATTGTATTAAAATTCCTTGTTTTACTTATATAAAATTTAAAATAAATATGGTACCTTCATGTAATGTTATTCTACTGTATCTGTAATTAGTCACTACTACTCTTGTTATGATATCCAACCGTGCAGTAGTGACTCGCTTTTTCTGTTTCCTTTTTACAATATTTATAGTTTAAAAAATAGACTTATAAGTCTGTGCTTACAATTAGAACATGAATTTTTCCACAGTCTGCTTAAAAAATGGGGTAATTTATATCAGGGATAATATGCCAGAAATTTTCCTCATCTGATTTTAACCCTTTTACACCCAAGCTATTTGGAAATTTCCAACCCTTAACCCCCAGGGGGTTATTTTTTTCCCAGCACATTTTGCAGTATATATTTTTTTTTAAATTGCTCTAAAAGGATTAATTTTTGTCATAGAGAGGTCAGGTTGGTCTCATTCTCTTGGAAAATGCCTGAATTTCCTCAATAATTTTTCAAAAATATGAAAAAAAAAATTTTTATAGCATTTTTTTTGCAAGGACGTACCGGGGGTAAAGGGGTGGTTTTTATGAAACGTACCAGTACGTCCTTTGGGGGTAAAAGGGTTAAGATAAACTATAGCGTTTCGTTTGTCTGCATCTCAACAATCTCAGATTCCACAGAAGTATGATCAGGGTAAAGTTTAGCTGGTATATAACTTAAAGTTGAAACATACAAATTAAATGGAGTCTCAATGAAAGTGAAGAATTTATTGTACTTCATTACACACAAATCTTGACTTAAACTCCTTTCTTAAATCTTTCAATGTATTCTCGAAAGTGATATAACTAAAATTTTGCAATATCTCTGGATTGCCAAGTGTGGTTTTTTCTAAGGTTTGGAAAATACACAAACTGTCTCTCCGGTATGAAAAGTGGTGTGATTTTCTTTTGAAATGCTGTCACTCCACCTACCATTGCAGCTGTTGTTTACCCCTTCCCTTTAATTTCAATTTTAGTGCATTCAGGTGGTAGGTAATATCATTTGGGAATGCCAGTTTTATTATCTACTCAGGATTCCCAAGTTCGGGTTCAACTTTACCTTTGCTTGTAGTGAACTCATGAATTTGAGTCAGGAGACCCATGAATGGTTCAAACACTCTGCCTCGAGATAACCATCTCACTTCATTGTGCATTACTAAATCTCCATTTGCTCGCTCGTTCAGCCAGAAGTTCACGAAACTGACGATGATTCAATGCCCTTGCAACAAAAAATTACCACCCAAACAACAAGCTGCATTACATTAAAAGTTCACAGTCTTTGAGTTTTGCCACAAGTGCCTCCTGGTTAATTATACAACAGAATACTTGTTTACTTGTTTTGGGTTTAAATCCAACCCTCCACTGAACTCGAGTGAACTACTTCTCGGGAGGGTCCATATCAATCATCTAACGAAGACATGCTCTTTGACAAGCGGGAATCTGCCGTACGGTTTCTATTAACCCTGGTGTGAAGCAAGCCTTAGCTGTGCACGTGGTTTGGAAATCGCTACCGTCCGGTTATTCTGCCGCAGCGTGTGAAGGGCCTCATTGAGTTACATGTATTTCTAAACCGCTCGTGTGGATAGGGTCTTAAAGTCTTTCCAACAGAAAGTGTTCTTATTTTCTGAGCATTATGATCGTGTAGATATTAAAATTAAAATTGTAGCCTAAAGGAATGTAATCCCCCAGTAGTAAAATTTATAAATTACACTTATATTCAATTTGTCTATAAAAAAAAGCCAAGTTAAAGAATTGATAAATGAGAAACGTTACGACATATTAGCGATCTTTAAAACATGTGATATTCTAAATACCCAAGAATGTATGCATCGAACAAATCTTGTAGGTCCTGTAGTAAAACCGCCCTTAAAGTAAAATAAATAACCTAGATATGCCTGCTTAAAGAGTAGGCCTATACGGGACAAACATATACTATGGATCTTGCAACGCAAATTTTGTCGGAGTGGGACTTAATAAGCAGACTGTAAGTAGGCTGCAAATTAAAATAGAACTTGTGATACTACTTGAATAACTTTATTATAACGACTAACATATAATGACATCTAAATTCGATCTTGTAATAATATTAAACTTCACTCGCTCTCAAACCTGATATGCATTGAGCACAAACTAATTTTAACAATCGAAAATTATAACAATTTTAATTGTTGATGAATTAATCTTTTATTTAATCTATTTTAATAATAACCATTTTTAGATTTAGATTATGCTAAGTTTGTGAAT
Organism: Palaemon carinicauda; assembly: GCF_036898095.1. Classification (NCBI taxonomy): domain Eukaryota; kingdom Metazoa; phylum Arthropoda; class Malacostraca; order Decapoda; family Palaemonidae; genus Palaemon; species Palaemon carinicauda. Next base: position 16,579,421 of record NC_090760.1, read on the forward strand.
TTGTCAAACAATAACAAAAAATATTTTTGACCTGGCAGCACCTTCCATTAAACAAGAAAGTCGCCTTGAGCGCAATAAGCGTAAAGTCCTCTCAAAGTTATAGTACTACCGTCAAATATTCAGTAAAGAATGAGATTATTTCTATCATGAACATCTGAAATAAAGTAAAGGGTATAATATTAGCGGGTAATTTTGTATTGTATTACAGGGTAAGATTTCGAACAATTAAGAAACGCCACCCTTGTACACTCCCTCTTCCTGACACCTCCTGGAATATGAACTGTTTGACTCTCCCTGGAATATGCACTGTCTAACATCCTTGGAATATGAACTAACAGACACTTCCTGGAGACTGGAGTATATAGCTGCTAATAGCCAAATCAGTGCCGGACAATGCATATTCCAGTAGGTGTCTAACAGTTCATATTCAGGGTTGCCAGATTTTCTAAATGAGAAAAGGCCAACTTATAATCAACCACAGCTTTGAAAGGCCAACTCATTATTAGAAAAAAGCCAAAAATATAGTATTTAAAGCCCACATTTTTTTCTTGATATTACTAAAGGCCAACAATTTAGAAAATAAAGACAAATTTGAGATTTTTTTTGGCCTGAAAAAAGGCCAAACTGGCAACCCTGTTCATATTCCCGAAGGTGCTAGACAGTTAGTGTTGCCAGATATAGAGATTTATCCCTAGAATTTGGGAATTTTTGGTGTCTGGTGGGGCTATTCTGTACAGATTTCTATGAAGAAAATAAGATGAGTAAACCTTTATATTGTTACAATTAGTTTACTTGCACTTATATGAAGTATAGTGAGTAATTTCTATGTTAGTAAAGTCTACGTGACCAGAAGAAAATATATTTGTGGAAATGGGGATTTTGGGGTGGTTTTGGGAATTTTTTTTTTTTATCATGAATTTTGGGGATTTTTTTATCATGAGTTTTGGGGATTTTAGACTAAGCCATCTGACAGAACCGGTAACCGACTCAAAATAAGGTAATTCTGTCTCATATTAATTATTACACAGTACATCCTGTTCATTTTAATTTTTATAAGTGACCTGTTGCTTGAAATAGTCTAATTTGTTTTAATTATGTTTTTTTCAACATTGCAAGTAAGTTCAATTTCAGTCTACGTGCAGTCATTGCCTGCCCCTCCCTGGTCCTAGCTAAGGTAGAAAGGAGGCGTGAAGTCCCGATCATATGTATATATAGTCTGTCTCTAGGGCATTTTCACGGTCCCGTGGTACTGCTATTCATGAGTAACCTTTAAACCATAGGTCATGGGTCGGTATCAATCATAAACCCCACTTGTGTACCTATTATAGGATAGTATAATTCCTAAAGCTAGAACAACAATTCCTATGGCATTTGTTTGATTATACAGTAAATAATTCTTATAGAGTTGCTACCAAATGAGGTAGCCTAGCTTTTCATGAAGCTAAATAGAAACTGTATTTACTTCTATATCCAGTATTTCCTGAAGTGAAAATAATTAGTTTAGTTTAAATTGTAAAATTAAGTCCTTGTTTGACAATGATGATTTTGATGTAAATGTGATCGTATTTTCATTTTTATAATTCTTTTTATTTATCATTTATTACACATTAGCTACAGGAGAATCAGAAATATTGCTACTTTAGGTAAAGTATATTTTCTAGCTTTAGGTATGTGAGTTATCATCCAATTTTTATAATTCCATATTATCTGAAGATTTTGAATGTTTTTTGGCAAAATGTCCGAGTACAATTTTTTTGGGGGGGCTCAAGCCATGTCGTCCTGATGGAAGGTTCCTTCAGTAGCTTCCTTTGGGTATATATGACTACAGTAGATACAGTGAACCCTCGTTTATCGCGGTAGATAGGTTCCAGACGCGGCCACGATAGGTGAAAATCCGCGAAGTAGTGGCACCATATTTACCTATTTATTCAACATGTATATTCAGACTTTTAAAACCTTCCCTTGTACGTAGTACTGTTAACAAACTACCCTTTAATGTACAGAACACTTAATGCATGTACTACAGTACCCTAAACTAAAACAGGCACAAATATTAAAGGCGATTTTATATCATGCGTTTCCTAAACACGCTAAAAAGCACAATAAAAAATGGCAACCAATGTTTTGTTTAAGTTTATCTCTGATCATAATGAAGAAACAAACTCATTTAGTGTTCACATATATGTATAGGTTAGTTTTTGCATCGATTATATTGATGTATACAGTATGTTGATTTTGTTATTACCAATGTTTTACTTAATTTTTCTTAGGACTTCCAAATGAAATGTATATATATATATGGGTTATGGAAAAAATCCGCGAAGTGGTGAATCCGCGATGGTCGAACCGCGAAGTAGCGAGGGTTCACTGTATTCCCAGAGAATTAAACTAAAGGTGTCACAGAATTCTAACTTCTGGTGCGAGTATGGGAAATAATTCCGGGAAAGGCCTCCCCGTTTCTGACTTCCGGACCCGAGCCTGAAGGATACAGCGCCAACACTCACACTTGACAAACTAGAGAACCGCAACGAAGACGGTTTTCTTTCCCTACTCACGTTTAAGTTCAAAGATTATTCTATACCGGGACTGTCGGCACCGATATCACCTTGATGTTCAGACGCTACTCCAGGGCGCAGAATAGTAAATCCCAATCAAGTGTGGTTGGACTGAATCAGTTACATTAACGACAGTTTCACAAAGAGTTAGGGGGAGCAATACTGTAAAAGTCAAAACGTCCTAAGGACCACCGGGAGGTAATACCGTAGAACATTACAATAAAGGATTGACACCGATAGCTTTAGATTGATGTAAATATAAACTTACCCTTAAGTCATATCTCACCTCATGTGATAACTCATTTAGTCATTTCAAAATGTAAAGGTCAAGTTAAAAACAGTTAATAATTTTAACCTAAAGATGGCGTTATTTCCATAAAGTACAACAGGAATTTTCACCTAACTGACACAGGAAAAAAACCCAGCAAAACTACCTAATTGAAATTTGAATAAAGACCGCATGGCATATGAAAAATGAAAAATGCTAAGAAAATGGTCAAGTCAATTAAATCGTAAATCGTAAATCAATAATCAAATAACTAATCAACCAATGAAAGTAAAAATGGTGACTGAAATAATACCAAAAGTTCTACTCACTACTTTGAACACATTCCTCTCGGGCAATAAAATTTCAAACTTGATAGAGGGGAACGGGAACACAACTTATGTTAATGGACACGCCACGAATGATTAAACCAGACAGTTTGAACATGACTTCCTAGCTAAATGTGCACATCGTCAAATAAAGGCTAGAAAAAAAGGGGGGACAATTCCTTGGCCAAGGTTGAGCACCGCTAATTGGTACTCACGCTCTTGAGGGTTGATTGAAGTGGAAGTATCTTGAAACCTGTTAACAACACGGTGCATCTTCAGTTCTGCACAGTCGTGTTTTGTCTTCTTAGTCCTATCGTTTGAATAATGGCACAAAATAAGGCATACTGTTGGTTAGTAAATGGTTGACCAACAGGTAGTCGAACCGACGCCTATACCACAACAACGACTCGGATGAAGGGGCTATATCTACGTCCGTCTTCCACGCTTCCTGGTTTTTAAGTGGGCCGCTCACACGCTTCTTCCTCCCGGCGCCGAGCAGGTTCAAGCAGGTCGAGTCCTTCTTCTTCTTCAAATTTTCATGAGTATGTGTTTCGCTGAAGAGTGCTTTTTATAAATACAAGGATCATTCTTGAAACTCCAGGGAAAAGTAATTATAAAGAAATCCTACTGTCTGGTTTATAAAAATTAATATACATACAAAAAAATTAAGTGGCGTTTAGTGATGTTCAATAACACAGAAAACAATCCAAGCTAAACAGACTTATAAATAGGTACTGAGATGTAAATAGCAATAAGCTAAGATCAATGAGTTACGTAAATTAAAGAGTTACTTAAATACAAACCAATTGTGGTTAAACATCCAAAGCTTCAAGAGCATTTGGAACAGAACGCAACCAAGTGCTGTTTTTTTTCTTAAAGATTGTCGACGGTCGGTTGCATCGTCAAACAATGTACTGTGAGCTCAGGAAATGAGATAAAATCATCTACAGAGGAATGAGGTGATGAAAGGTAAAGCATTTCAGGGGAATGATGGACATGTTAGCAGCAATGAATATTTAAGGGTATAATAATGAAGGTTACAAAGGAAACAAAAGAAAAAAGAGATGCGTAAAACCCAGAAAATAACAAACAAAAAATAAAAAATGGAATAACGGGGTTGACTAAAATAAAGCGTGGAAAAAATTTCCACAGCGAGTACCCTAAAGGTTTCCCTCTAGGATATCGTATATCAACAGGGGACGCATGCACTAACACGCCTCATGGCTATCTGCACCCCACATAGCGTTTACGCTTCGAGGGGTAAAGGTGGCGAGGTAACTGAGGAGCCGTTCCAAAGTTACCCTCCTTCGTTACTGTTACGGTACTCGCAACGTAAACAAACAGTCCGCCATACTGTGTGACGTCACGTCCATCCTCATTCCTATTCTTGTAGCTTCCAACATTGGCTTGTTTTTCCCAGTGATCGCCAATTATCTTGTGCATCCTTCGCCATGTCTTAACCTTCTGCCTCGCCTCCTTCTGGAAAGTTGAGTACCAGGTTCTTATATTGTTTAAATAAGCTCTGCCTGTAAAGTAACGATTTTTTACGCTTAAATCTGGTGTTTTGTGGCAGAGCTGTGCCTTGCCCGGAGGCGCCATTTTATGACGCCGCTGTTCGCCTCGCATGCTTTATTTAGTTAGCCAGAACAGCCTTCCCGGCCTTATAACTAATTAAATATCATTAGTTATTTAGTCTTCATTGCTAGGAATTAGTTATATTATGCCGATGGTATTCTTCGGCGCTCTTAGTTAGCCGACCCCATACTAGACTTCTAGCCTAGCCTAGGCCGCAGCCTAGTGTTCATATTTACTTCTGCATGATATAATAAGTGTTCCTAGTGTTAATGTTAATGAAGATATAGGCATTTTTGGGCTCGAGCCATGTCGTCCTGATGGTTTCCTGACGAGAAAATGAGGGCCATTCTTTTTCCAAAAGCGACGGCAGATTCTGTGGTCACCCAGGAACAGTTCCCATTGGTTCAAGTGCCCGTTGAACCGGACATCGAGACTACGCTTAGCAAGTGTAGTCTAGACGAGGTGGAGAAGATGTTGGACGTGTCCGACGACACTGAGAGGACCCTCATGGGCGAGGATCTGGGTGTACAGTACTGTCAGGATCCGCTCTGCGAATGAAGTAGGTGATTTTCGCTCTAAGTTGTTTTAGTGACAGGTCGCTGCCCGACGTTTCTCCTTTGAAAAGCTATCCTCCACCAAAGTCTGAAGTTCTTTGAAGATAGACCTTAAGACTTTCCACAGGGCATAGAGAGACATCTTCCTTCAGGGGGCAGATTCTCCAAGGGCCCCATCTTTTGGTGGGAAGTTCATTTTTAGCGAGAAACGTGGGTTCGGGGAAGAGGGTAAGTTCCCCTGTGTCGGCGAACTGTATCTGGCCCTCTTCTCTTGATAAAGCCACTATTTCACTGACTCTGGCTCCCGAGGCGAGAGCAAAAAGGAAGATTACCTTCTGAGTCAAGTCCTTCAGAGGACAGGAATCATTGTCCAGGCTAGAGGCAAAATGAAGCACCTTATCCAGGGACCAGGTGATGGGTCTCGGTGGAGGTGCTGGACGGAGTCTAGCGCACGCCTTCTGAAGTTTATTAAAGATCTCGTTGGATAAATCTATTTGGAAGGCATATAGGAGTGGTCTGGTCAAGGCTGATTTGCATGTGGAAATCATGTTGGCTGCCAAGCCTTGTCCATGAAGGTGAATAAAGAAGGACATGCAAAAATCTATGGAGATTTCCGAAGGATTTTGTGCCTTGATGAAGGATACCTGCTTCTTCCAGGATGATTCATATTGTCTTCTGGTAGACTTCGTTTTATATTCCTCTAGGAAGTCTAAGCTTTTCTTCGAGATCCCGAACCTTTTCTTCACGGCTAGGGAGAGAAAATCATGAGATGAAGATCCTTGACTTTCTTTGATGAAGCGAAGACAGTCGATTTCTGCACCTGTTGGGAGAGAACTGGGCCCGGCAGAGGGATCAGTTTGGGCTGTAGCTCCAGGACCAGGGGGAACCAATTGTTCCGGGGCCACTTGGGAGCCACTAGGGCTGCGATCCCTTTAAAGGTTCTCAATTTTGAGAGGACTTTCAGCAGAAGGTTGAGTGGGGGGAACAGGTAAATCTTGGACCATCTGTTCCAGTCCAGGGACATGGCATCCACTACTTCCGCTTTGGAGGGCCTCGTAAGGGGCCACATATCGAGGAAGTTGCTTGTTGTCGCTCGTCGCGAAGAGGTCGATCTGTAGTTCTGGGACTTGACGAGAGATGAAGGAGAATGATCTTGCGTCTAGGGACCATTCCGACTCTATGGGGTTTGTCCTCGATAGAGCGTCCGCCGTCACGTTGCGGAATCCTTGAAGGTGAACTGCAGACAGGTGCCACTTCTTCCTGTCGCTAGGCGGAAGATGGGTAGTAACACCTAATTTAGGTGGGGCGATCTCGAGCCCTGACGATTGAGACATCTGACTACCACCGAGCTCTCCAAAGTTAGACGGATGTGTATTGAAGGACACGGGGATAATTTCTTCAGGGTGAGAAGAACCGCCATGGTCTCCAAGATGTTGATGTGAAATGTCTAGAATAGGGGAGACCATGTTCCTTGAACCTGTCGTTGGTGGGAGTGGCCTCCCCAACCCTCCAGAGAAGCGTCCGTGTGGATGTTGAGCGACGGAGGTGGAGGTTGGAGAGGGATGGATCTTTTCAAGGTCCTTGCTTCTGACCACGGCCTGAGCAGGGAGCAAAGCCTGTTTGGTAGGGGTCTCTTGAGGTCTCTTCGAGCGACGGATGTGTTTCGTCTCCAGACTCCTGAGGCATCCTTTAGCTGTGCTCGTAGCACTGGGTTTGTCACTGAGGCGAACTGTAGTGAGCCGAGAACTCGTTCTTGCTGTCGTCTGGAGATCCGTTTGGATTTGAGAAGTCTTCTGACAGACCCTGCTATTTCTTTCCTTTTCTTTAATGGAATGGAAAGGCGGTGTGACTGAAGGTCCTAATGGATTCCTAACCATTGGAACTTCTGAGCTGGAGCGAGGCGAGACTTCTTGGTGTTTATTTTGAAACCCAGATGTTCCAGGAACTGGGTCACTTTGCTGCAAGCTGTCAAACACCCTTCTGGCGATGTCGACAAAACTAGCCAGTCGTCGAGGTAGGCCATTACTTGGATGCCCTGAAGGCGTAGCTGGTGGACGATCGTGTCTGCTAGCTTGGTGAAGATTCTCGGAGCCATGTTGAGCCCGAAGGGCATGGCTCTGAAGGCGTAGCTTCTTCGATTGAGCCGGAATCCTAGGTAGGAGAAAGCGTGGTGGTTCATTGGGATGTGCCAGTAGGCATCCGCCAGGTTTATTGAGACCGTGTAGGCCTTGCGAGGCAGTAGGGCCCTTATTTGTTGAAGAGTCAGCATCTTGAATTTGTGGTTCACAATGAAATTGTTGAGGGGGGACAAGTCCAGAATGACTCTGAGTTTGTCTTGAGTTCTTCTTGGGAACACAAAACAGTCTTCCCTGGAACCTGGAGGACTTTACCCTCTTGATCACCTCCTTGTTCAAGAGTTCTAGGACATATTCTTCCAAGAGGGGGGTTGATGGCTGGAAGAATTGGTTGAAGGTTGGAAGAGGTTGCGTCCAGCTCCAACCTAGTCCCTTCTTGATGATTCTGTGTGCCCAAGGATCGAAGGTCCAGCGATCCTGAAAGAGGCGGAGTCTTCCTCCCACCGGAAGCACTTCATTGCTTCTGGTTTCCCGAGGGCTTGCCACCTCGGCCGCTAGCTCCCCTTCCACCTCTGCCCCTGGAGGGGCGGCGCCAGGAGTCTCTGTCGGAGCCTCTACCTCTGGGACGAAAGGTAGTTGACTGACGCTCGTAGGCAGGGGTGAAGACCGGTGATTGTGACACCACTGGTTGGGGGACCAACTGAAAGGCCTGTTGCGGTTGAGAGACCACTTGGGGAGTAGCGGGAGCCGGAAACTGGCGTTTTTGTTGACGCTGCTGGAGTCTTGGTTTGGAGGATTTGGAAGATTTCCTCTTAGGCTGAGGGCCTTCGTCCTGGGAGGATTTCCTCTTTCGCGACATGCCCCATTTGTTGAGAAGGTTCCGATTCTCAGAGGCGGTCTTGTCGACAATCTCTTTCACCAAGTCAGAGGGAAAGAGATGTTTACCCCAGATGTTGGAGGAGATGAGTTTCCGGGGTTCGTGTTTCACTGCCGCGTTGGCAAACACGAACTCTCTGCAGGTTCTTCGGGACCTGATGAAGCTGTACAGGTCCTTCATCACAGTCACTAGGTGGGTTTTTGCCAGAACCATATAGAGGTCTGGGACCCTAACGTCCCCAGCCATTACCTCAAGCTGAATCTGGAGAGACAGGGAGGCAGCCAGTCTCTCCTTGGTCTCTTGCTCCCGACGAAGAAGGTGGTCGTTCAATTTCGGGAGGTCCTCGTTACACTGACGTCCGGCTACGTCAGGGTCCGGCTTCCCAACCGTGAAGGTGTACTGGATATCTTTCCAGAACTTGTGTCCTCGGGGGGAAGGGAGAAGGAAAGGGGCCTACACTCCTCCAGGGTAGGACAGGGTTTTCCTTCTTCCACCGCCTTCATGACTGCATGGAAGGCTTTTTCCACAAAGGGGAAGAATGCGGAAGAGGGAGCAAGAAAGTACGGGTGCTTCTTGCTTAGAGCCGGCATTTTCGAATTGGTAAAGCCGCGGCTCTTCAGGCAATCTGCCAGTAAAGCTTGGGCCTTTGAGTGATCAAACACGATCACGTCCTTGGGCTCAGTTTCCTCCTTGGAGGCCGGTTCGGTCTTAAGTCGGACGTAACAGTCTGGGTAAGCTTCGAAGTTCGGGAAGAATTCCACTTCTTCCAGGAGGATAGACCCTAGCTTGTCGTTTATGAAGATCTTGCCTGTTGTGATTGGCATATGCTCGGCGTACCTCCAGGGGTTAGACTCCGAGCAGGAAGGAAGATCCTTAACCGAGATCTTCTTCGGTTGCCTCAATTCCAAGAAATGACTTGTAATCTGGGCGGAATGCTTACTAAGCCTCTCGTCCATTACTGCGGTGCGGCGGAGGTAGAGGGGACTGGCTCCTCGGTCACTACAGGAGCTGCCGAAGGTGGAGGAGCGGCCTCGCTCTCCGAATCAGGGTATTCCACCTGATCCTCTTCTTCCTCCGGGTCCTCGCCCATGAGGGTCCTCTCGGTGTCGTCGGACACGTCCGACATCTTCTCCACCTCGTCTAGACTACACTTGCTAAGCGTAGTCTCGATGTCTGGTTCAACGGGCACTTGAACCAATGGGAACTGTTCCTGGGTGACCACAGAATCTGCTGTCGCTTTTGGAAAAAGAATGGCCCTAATTTTCTCGTTGGGGAGATACGGTCCGGCAGCGTTTTTCTGGAAGCCATCAGGACGACATGGCCATCTCACCCAAAAATAGATTTTTCGCTTCGCTCAAAATCCGTTTTTTAAACATATACAAGATTCAGTGTTGCACATGTCTTTCGCCTTCTAGGGACCATACAAGGGACCGTGCCTGGTCCATCCATGTCACATCCCCTAACCCAACGTTGGGGCCATTGTATGCTTCCTTATCTCCCCTGTTACCTTAGGGTAACCTCCCTCTGGGTAGCTTTGCTATATCTTAGCCCCCTTACCCGGAGTAATTTTCGGGGAGGTTAGGCTAGATCGTTCTTCCCTCTTCCCTACCATAGTATATGGGGGGACCTCGGACAGAACCCCAGAGTACCTATCGTTCATCTCAGTCCATCCTTAGGGAACGCATTCCCCTTTAGGTATCGACTGAGACTGAAGGTGGAAGGGCTCTAGACTGCTCTTGGTTGGGACACGTCCTTTCCTCCTGTAGCCTAGCGATATGTCTTCCCAGCCTCCTGGTTTAGGTTAGGCTTTGGGGGATTCTGTTTTATTATAGTTTAGGAAAGTACACCAGTGCTGTGCCTACTCTGAGCTAACCTACCCTAGGGTTGGAGAGCGTTTCTCTCCTACCTGGGTAGTATAGCATCTAACAGATTCCCCCCACCCCTTGGGAGCTTTAGGGTTGCGACTCCTTCTGCTCCCTCAGACCCCTATCCCCACTCTATCCCTTTGTGTTGGCTTGCCTTCACACCCCTGTCCGCTGTCCTACAATTCCTCCCTTGGGGAGAGTTGTAGGTTAAGCTGTGCTCTTCTGCTTGGCTGGCCGCTCTGCTACACTTCCCCCTCATAGTCGAACTATAGGGTAGTGTCGGCGGCCGGCCTGCTGGCGGAAGATCACCCTTTCCCCTTTTGAGTATCCTCTGATCCTCCCTTGGATTACCATAGGCATCCAGCCGTCTGCCGGCCCCCTGCCGCCGGATGATAGGCATATCCTCTCCTATCATGAGAGCACTCCTTCTGGAGGGAAGCCGGTTGGGTATCGGACATTACCCTTCCCCATTCCCTCCTTATCTTTCTCTCTTCTATCTGGTGCCGGTCCACTGCCGCCTCCGCCTGCCGGCACCCCATGTGACCTTCCTACTTCATAGGATGTTCCTATCTGAGGATTACCTAAGGCAACAGCGTGCCGCCTGCCAGTGGCCGCCGCCCCTTGCCGCCGCTGCCGCCGACATCTCAGACAACCCTCCATCCTATGTACCCAGCTAGGTTCACCAGCGCCCACAGCCTGCCGGCTGCCGGAGGCCACCACCCTGCCGGAGGTCGCCCTTATAGGTGTCTCCTACCTCTCTGCTGCTCAGTGTGAAGTCTTAGATGGATTCACCCCGCCGGATTGGCCTCCGGCTTGCCGGCGACGCTCCTGCGGCTTCCATGGACAAGCACCCCTCCCCCCGGCTGCCAGCAGTCGACCTAATACAGCCGGATAACCAGACCGCTCTTTCTTTGGTATTTCATACCTTAAAAACAGTGTCTGGGGTGTACGGTTGTATAGTACAATATTTCCAGCATACTCTGTGCTTCTCAGTGCAGTCTCTTGCTGGGACCTACCCAAATATAAGGGGGTTTTATCCTATTTTCCCCCTTCTTTTCTCTAGGTTCTGAGCAATTTCAGACCCTCTCCACTCTGTAGACAATTCTTTTATAAGGAAGCCTAAGTTTGGCTCACCCATAGGGATACCATTCCCTCCCCTAGAACCTCAAGTCCTAAGGAATTGTCTGCAAAAAAGGTCACGGTAACTGGCTGTGTTTTCCTACTTCCTTTCTAGCTCACCTATCCTGAGCTCACATAAAAACCAATTCTACAGATTAGTGAATCTTAATCTTAAGAGTAATATAGGCCATAACTATGTCTTCCATGTACTCATGATCTCTTTCTTTTACAGGAGGAGAACCTGAAGTGTGAGAGCTCCTTCTGCGGAGTTCGCCGCCCGGACTTCTACGGGCATAAGGCGTGCCGGACCCATGCCCCCTGTGCAGCGAAAAAGGGCAACCTTAAGTATTGGGATCCGCAGTCCTGCCCAACCTACAAAGGCCTCCTTGATGAGGCGTTCGACAACCCTCCGTCCGCGGAGGCCAGGGACAATGCTCGAGAGAAACTGCGCAAGTGGGTGCGCGGTTTCCAGAAGAACGCCACCGGGCCTTATCTCCCTAACAAGAAGATGAGGGCCTTGCTTTTCCCTAAAGCTCTGTCGGACTCTGTGATCCCCCAGGATCAGAGCCCTGCGTCCAACTAACTGTTGAACCCGACATTTCGGCTACACTCAGAGAGTGTCATCTCGACGAAGTGGAGATGTCGGAAGTCTCCGACAACACCGAGAGGACCCTCATGGGTGAGGATCTGGAGGATGAAGAGGATCAGGTGTAGTTCCCTGATTCGGAGGACGAGGTCGCCCAAACGCCTCCAGTAACCCCCGTTGTGGTCGAGGAGCCAGTCCCCTCTACCTCCGCCGCCTCGCTGCCCGTGCTACCAGCCACTGGAGATGCCATCCAGGCACTGGTGGCACTAATGGAAGAAAGGCTCCGAAAGAATCAAGAGGAGCTCAAACGTCATTTCATGGGTTGGAAGCAACCGAAAAAGATTTCGGTTAAGGATCTTCCCCCCTGCTCGGAGTCTAACCCTTGGAGGTACGCCGAGCATGTGCCAATTACAACTGGCAAAATCTTTATTAATGATCGGCTTGGGTCCATCCTCTTGGAAGAGGTGGAGTTTTACGTCCGGCTCAGGTCCGAACCGGCCTCCAAGGAAGAGACCGAACCCAAAGAAGTGATCGTGATCGATCACTCGAAAGCCCAAGCCATGCTGGCAGAGTGTCTTAAGAGTTGTGTTTTTACCAACTCTAAAATGCCAGCATTGAGCAAGAAGCACCCGTCCTTTCTTGCTCCCCCTACTGCGACCTTTCCCTTCATTGAAAAGGCCTTCCATGCGGTCATGAAGGCTGTGGAGGAAGGAAAGCCCTGCCCTACCTTGGAGGAGTGTAGGCCTCTCTCCCTCGCCCTTCCCCCCGACGACAGATTATGGAAAGATATCCAGTTCACTTTTACGGTCGGGAAACTGGAACCTGACGCGGCTGGCTGTCAGTTCAATGAGGATCTTCCAAAGCTGAACGACCACCTTCTTCGTCGGGAGCAGGAGACCAAGGAGAGACTAGCCACCTCCATGTCTCATCAAATTCAGCTTGAGGTCATGGCCTGTGATGTTAGGGTCCCAGATTTGTATATGGTTCTCGCGAAGACCCACCTAGTGACCGTGATGAAGGGCTTGTATAGCTTCATCAAGGCCCGGAGAGCCTGCATAGAATTCGTGTTTGCCAACGCGACAGTGAAACATGAACCCCGGAAGCTAATCTCCTCCAACATCTGGGGCAAGCATCTCTTCCCAACTGCTCTGGTGAAAGAGATCGTGGACAAAGCCGCCTCTGAGAATCAGAACCTTCTCAACAAATGGGGCATGTCACGAAAGAGGAAATCCTCCCAGGAAGAAGGCCCTCAACCTAAGAGGAAATCCTCCAATCCACGACCCCAGCAGTGTCAACCCATACGCCAGTTTCCGGCTCCCGCTACTCCCCAAGTGGTTGCACAACCACAACAGACCTTTCAGTTGGTCCCCCAGCCGGTGGTGTCCCAATCACCGGTCTTCACCCCTGCCTACGAACGACCATCCACTACCTTTCGTCGCAGAGGTAGAGGCTCCGGCAGAGATTCCTCTCGCTGCCCCTCCAGGGGCAGAGGAGGAAGGGGAGTTAGCGGCCGAGGTGGCAAACCCTCGGGAAACCAGAAGCAATGAAGTGCTTCCGGTGGGAGGAAGACTCCGCCACTTTCAGGATCGTTGGACCTTCAATCCTTGGGCACACAGCATCATCAAGAAGGAACTAGGTTGGAGCTGGACGCAACCACTGCCAACCTTCAATCAATTCTTCCAGCCTTCAATCAATTCTTCCAGCCTTCAACCCCCATCTTGGAAGAATATGTCCTAGAACTCTTGAACAAGAAGGGGATCAAGAGGGTAAAGTCCACCAGGTTCCAAGGAAGACTATTTTGTGTTCCAAAGAAGGACTCAGACAAACTCAGAGTCATTCTCGACTTGTCCCCCCTCAACAAGTTCATTGCGAACAACAAATTCAAGATGCTGACCCTTCAACAAATAAGAACCCCACTGCCTCACAAGGCTTACACGGTCTCAATAGACTTGGCACATCCCAATGAACCACCACGCTTCCTCCTACCTAGGATTCCGGCTCCAACGAAGAAGCTACGCCTTCAGAGCCATGCCCTTCGGGCTCAACATGGCTCCGAGAATCTTCACCAAGCTAGCAGACACAATCGTCCACCAGCTATGCCTTCAGGGCGTCCAAGTAATGGCCTACCTCGACGACTGGCTGGTCTGGTCGACATCGCCAGAAGAATGTTTGAGAGCTTGCAGCAAAGTGACCCAGTTCCTTGAACATCTGGGTTTCAAAATAAACACCAAGAAGTCTCGCCTCGCTCCAGCTCAGAAGTTCCAATGGTTAGGAATCCATTGGGATCTTCAGTCACACCGCCTTTCCATCCCACTGAAGAAAAGGAAAGAAATAGCCAGGTCTGTCAGAAGACTTCTCAAATCCAAACGGATCTCAAGACGACAGCAGGAGCAAGTACTCGACTCCTTACAGTTCGTCAGTGACAAACCCAGTGCTACAAGCACAGCTAAAGGATGCCTCAGGAGTCTGGAGACGAATCACATCCGTCGCTCGAAGAGATCTCAAGAGACCCCTACCGAACAGACTTCGCTCCCTTTTAAAACCGTGGTCAGAAGCAAGGACCTTGAAAAGATCCATCCCTCTCCAACCTCCGCCTCCATCGATCAACATCCACACGGACGCTTCTCTGGAGGGTTGGGGGGGTCTCTCCCATCAACGGCAAGTTCAAAGAACATGGTCTCCCCTATTCAAGACGTTTCACATCAACATCTTGGAGGCCATGGCGGTTCTTCTCACCCTGAAGAAATTATCCCCGCGTCCCTCGATACACATCCGTCTAACTCTGGACAGCTCGGTAGTAGTCAGATGTCTCAACCGTCAGGGCTCGAGATCGCCCAACATAAACCAGGTGCTATTACACATCTTCCGCCTGGCGGACAGGAAGAAGTGGCACCTATCTGCAGTTCACCTTCAAGGATTCCGCAACGTGACGGCGGACGCTCTATCTAGGACAAGCCCCATAGAGTCGGAATGGTCCCTAGACGCAAGATCATTCTCCTTCATCTCTTGTCAAGTCCCGGAACTACAGATCGACCTCTTCGCGACGAGCGACAACAAGCAACTTCCTTGATATGTGGCCTCTTAAGAGGACCCCAAAGCGGAAGCAGTGGACGCCATGTCCCTGGACTGGAACAGATGATCCAAGATTTACCTGTTCCCTCCACCCAACCTTCTGCTGAAAGTCCTCTCCAAACTGAGAACCTTCAAAGGGACAGCAGCCCCCGGAGCAACTGGTTCCCCCTAGTCCTGGAGCTACAGCCCAAGCTGATCCCCTGCCGGGCCCAGTTCTCTCCCAACAGGTAAAGAAGTCGACTGTCTTCGCTTCATCAAAGAAAATCAAAGACCTTCATCTCATGATTTTCTCTCCCTAGCCGTGAAGAAAAGGTTTGGGATCTCGAAGAAAAGTTTAGACTTCCTAGAGGAATACAAAACAAAGTCTACCAGAAGGCAATATGAATCATCCTGGAAGAAGTGGGTATCGTTCGTCAAGGCGAAAAAACCTACGGAAATCTCTATAGATTTCTGCGAGCCCTTCTTTATTCACTACATGGACAAGGCTTAGCAGCCAATACGATTTCCACCTGCAAATTGGCCTTGACTAGACCACTTCTATATGCCTTCCAAATAGATTTATCTAGCGAAATCTTCAATAAACTCCCGAAGGTGTGCGCTAGACTCCGTCCAGCACATCCACCGAGACCCATCACCTGGTCCCTGGATAAGGTGCTCCATTTTGCCTTTAACTTGGACAACGATTCTTACCCTCAAAGACTTGACTCAAAAAGTGATCTTCCTTTTTGCTCTCGCCTCAGGAGCCCGAGTCAGTGAAATAGTGGCATTATCAAGAGAAGAGGGCCAGATACAGTTCGCCGACACAGGGGAACTTACCCTCTTCCCTGACCCCACGTTTCTCGCTAAAAATGAACTTCCCACCAAAAGATGGGGCCCTTGGAGAATCTGCCCACTGAAGGAAGATGTCTCTCTATGCCCAGTGGAGAGCCCTGAGGTCTATCTTCGAAGAACTTCAGACTTTGGTGGAGGACAACTCTTTAAAGGAGAAACTTCGGGTAGTGACCTGTCACTAAAACAACTAAGAGCGAAAATCACCTACTTTATTCGCAGAGTGGATCCTGACAGTACACTCGCAGGTCATGATCCTAGGAAAGTCGCCTCTACCCTGAACTTTTTCCAAGGAATGGATTTTGAAAGCCTCCGATCCTTCATAGGCTGGAGGTCACCTAGAGTATTCTTCAAACACTATGCGAAGCAGGTGCACGAAGTAAAACGATTCGTGGTGGCAGCAGGTAGTGTGATGAAACCGGCTGTTTAGTGCTGCGAAGAACAGTGAGTGTTTTCGGGACTTTAACTCAAACGGGTGCCTGTGTTGACCCTAGTGCGATACATAGTGATTTTACGACACTTAGTGTCACTAATAGACTGTTCTTCATCAAGGTGAAGTGACATAGATTCTTACACGTGTGCCACATGTTCTTGGACATGAAGTGTATAATGATTTTAAAGACTGGCATTCCTCCGGGAACTTGTGCTTAAAGGCAAAATATTTCCCTTTCAGATTCCACATCACCGTCTTACTGAAAATCTGTCTATTATCCAATATTATTATTGTACATAATTTCCATATTTCCATGCAATTTTCAAATAAAATATTTATTTTATTTACCATGTGCGTCTGATTTCGCTCCTATCTTTCATATGAAAATAAATGACTGTTATTGTTTTATTGATCCTATTTCCATGGTTAATTATAATTAATATACCTACTACCTAATATACACTCACTTAATGGTATAAATTTGTTCCTACACAGATATTTAACCTTCTGATCTGTCTTCGAGACCGGCACGATCTCTTCATCCAGGTGAGACTATCTTCGTCAGGTTACTTCGAGATGTTCCTCTTGTCCAATTAGGACTTCCCTGCCAGGGGGGCGGGAAGCCAGGTCATTGCAATGCCACTGGTAGTGACATTTAACGGAGATGTCACGGTCTCTTCGGTCACCAGACCGCAAGAATATTAGTCGAAGTAGAAGGCACTTGAAATGGGAAAAAATCCACTATACATTAATTCTCTGGTATACTTCCATCAGGACGACATGGCTTGAGCCCAAAAAACGGATTTTGAGCGAAGCGAAAAATCTATTTTTGGGTGAGATGGCCATGTCGTCCAGATGGACCCGCCCAACTGTTCCAGTTCAGCTTGCCAGGCCCCTCCCTGCTATACTGTATCGCGGAAGCCTGTAGGAAGCTGGACTTAGGAATGAGGACGGACGTGATGTCACACAGTATGGCGGGCTGTTTGTTTACGTTGCGAGTACCGTAACAGTAACGAAGGAGGGTAACTTTGGAACGGCTCCTCAGTTACCTCGCCACCTTTCCCCCTCGAAGCGTAAACGCTATGTGGGGTGCAGATAGCCATGTGGCGTGTTAATGCATGCGTCCCCAGTTGATATATGATATCCTAGAGGGAAACCTTTAGGGTACTCTCACCAGAAGTTAGAATTCTGTGAAACCTTTAGTTTAATTCTCTGGGAATATCTACTGTAGTCATATATACCCAAAGGAAGCTACTGAAGGAACCTTCCATCAGGACGACATGGCCATCTCACCTAAAAATAGATTTTTCGCTTCGCTCAAAATCCATATTTTTTTTTTTTTTTTTTTTTTTTTTTTTTAATCCCTCGGTTACCTAGTTTCCACAGTGGCATTTGCAAGAAATCTTTCACCTCCATTTGAAGAGAGATATTTTGCAAGAGTAAAAGCTAGAGGGCTAGTAAATTGTAATTTTTATTCAAATTTCATTTTATGTTGAATAAGTTTTGTGGGTTAAGGCTATGCTTTGAGTTTATTTGATGTACTTTTTTCCCAGCATTGTCTGATTATGTACTGTAGTACTGTATACACTGCCAATCCAATGTCAATTTGATAGCCTCCTTTATCTTGAAACCAATATTTGTTCCCAAACTAATAAACCTTCTGCTATTTATGTGGATTATCTTTCAGTGTAGCTGGAAGATAGCCATTAGACTTTAATTGCGAGGTGGCAACCCTGCCTAACCGATTGAGCGGGTAGGCGGGGGTTTACCCAGCCGCCTCTATGTATACTCTCACACGTGTCCTCTCTCTCCCTGACTGTCATTGGACTTTTGATTTTATTTTCTCTTTTCAGGTGGTCGTGTTCTCTCTACGATTGCCTTCATGCAAACCTGTCCAGGACCTAAGGGTGCCAGGTGCAGTACTTTCATGTCTTCATTGGAGACCAACCCGCACTCTCTGTTCCCTTCCTGCAGAGGGCATCCCTGCGAGCAGGGTTCGCCCTGCTCAGAGTGTAGGGTGTGGCCTTACTACCAATAGGAGAAATTAGGGCGCCGTAGGAAGAAGGCGGCGAAGTGCGATGTTTCTCCCTCGGGCAAGGAAAGCGCGTTCTTCTTCGCTCACCCCAAAATCTCTTTCCGAGAGACGATCGAGTAGGGATTTTGGGCCCCCCTTTTGAAGGAGGAGCTGTTGCGCCTTCTTCAGCATGGTGCTAGGAAGGACCCTTCTCCGGAGCCGTTGACATCTCACGCTCTGGAACTGTGCGAGGTCCATCTTTCGTCTTCTCCTGGCCATTCCACGCGCAGACGAGGTGATCGCTCGCGTTCACCTCTCCAATGGCCTCCTGCTGACGATGAACCCTCTCTCCATCCTGGGACCTCGTCATCCCTTAACCATCAACCCTTTGTTTCTCCCCACAGGAACCGCAGGTTGCAGGTGTAGATCTTCCGGGGCCCAGCGCACTCCTACCACCAGCAGCGCTAAAGTACGAACATCACCATCGCTTCGCCTTCTGGACACTTCCCATGATTGCCGTTCGCAACGATCGGAAGATCTGATTGATCGTAGGTCATCATGCTCCGAGCTCTCTTCTTCTAGAAGGCACTCACGCTCTAGAGCTTCGCGCTCCCAAGACTGCAGGTCTCAACGCTCTCCTCGGAGGCGTTCCTCTTCACGAACACAAGTCTCGGGATCGCGTTCCGCAGGATCACAAATGCAGGGATAGTCTAGATGACAATAAAATGAGAGAAATAACAAATCTCATATCTCCTTGGAGGTATAACATGATGCCCTGAAACTGGGAGACATCTCTTTGTCATCTCAGCATTGGTCACACTCGGTTGATGCACGAGTTTCTGCTAAATGCCCAACACCAACCATATTGCTACGACTGTTTGGTACCCTTGACAGTGGGACATTTGTTGATTGAATGCCCCAGTTATAGTACTGAAAGAAGTACACATCTGTTTGAGGCTCAAGGTGAGGATGGCAGGTTCATCCTTGCCAAGATTCTCGGACATGATGTGTCGTACAATGATAGTGGTATTGTATAATTTATTTCAGAAGCAGGTCTTCTGAAAGCTATCTAACCATTATGAGGATGTTTTTGGTTTTATTGTTTTAAACTGAATTAATATTTATTCATTTATTTATAACAAATATCGGCGTCAATGACCTTAGATGTCAGGATGCCAGATATCTCATAATCAATCAATCAATCAATCACGAGCATAGTCTAGACCTAGGTCCAGACACTCACATTTTAGA
Organism: Palaemon carinicauda; assembly: GCF_036898095.1. Lineage (NCBI taxonomy): Eukaryota > Metazoa > Arthropoda > Malacostraca > Decapoda > Palaemonidae > Palaemon > Palaemon carinicauda. The sequence goes on from NC_090760.1 coordinate 16,598,819, forward strand.
TCTCTGCGATCTAGATCACGAGAACGTCGCTCGCGAGGATGACGCTCCCATTCACGAGGGCGGCATTCACGCTCGCGAGGCTGATGCTTAGGTTCGCGAGATAGGCTTTCGAGACGTTCACGCTGTTCTCAAACGATAGCGTCCGTTGACGTGTGAAACTGATTTTGCGCAGGAATCTCGTGATTTCTGCGAGCGATTCACAAGCAAATGTATCGGAACTGCGAGCAAGTGTGATACCATCACCTTCACCTCAGCCTTCAGCTTCTTCCACCTTCAGTAGCTGGCCAACACCCTTTCCAGAGGGTTTCAAGGAGCTGCCTAATAGGTTTGCTAACGTTCCTATTAGACCGGACCGTCCTTCTCGTCCACCGAGAGAATGTGTTCCTCTGCCTCAGAGACTCTCCCCTGCATCGACTGAAGCTCCTTCTAGAGTCCCTCCCAAGGGATGTTCTTCTCCTAGACCTCCAAGGGAAGCCCAGGGCTTACCTAGGAGAACAGAACTTCCTGGATTGGTGAGTACTTTTCTAACCATCCTGCTGAAATCTCTGAATGTGGCTTCTCCACCGCCACAACCTCTTAATTGCTCCAGTCAAGGCGACCTCTAGGATTCCTTTGGAACCCTCATGAGTTCGTCCGCTGGGACCCAAAGTCCTAGAAGTAGATCAACGTCAGACAAGGCTCGCAGATCATCTCCATCCCAATTGCGTGCAGAAGGTCCTCAAGCGTCTGACTCATACATGGCCAACCTACCCTTTACTCCAGTGAAGGCAGGGGAAACCATAACCAAGAGACAGAAAAAGACGATGAGAGGCGTAACTCCACCACACACTGAAGAGACAGAAAAGGAGTATGAGAGGCGTAACTTCACCACACGCCGACATCATCCAGCCTAGGACGAATAGGGACTTAGGCTCGCCCAGGGAGATTACGAGCCATCCCTTCAACCCTCAAGACATTGAGGAATTGCCTCCGGACCAACGTCCATCCCCTCTTAATGAGAGAATACCTTGATGAAGTCATTGAGCTTCAGCACGGCATTTCATTCCCGTGCTGAATCTTGGTGACGGGCAAGAGGGCTCTCGAACTTCGGGAAATTGCTCCCCCAGTTCGAATCTAAATTTCTCTCTTTCATCTTTTTCTTCTGCTTAATATTACTTCGACCTTCTTCTAATTTTAACAACTTTCTTTCATCTTGCTGTCCTATCTCTATGATTATTATTTTTCTTAGTTATATATATATGTATGCATATATATATATTTATTTATTTTATTTGTTCATTTATCTATTTATCTATTTTTTTCTATTTTATTTAAATGGCGTGGATATTTCCACATTCGTTATTACTGCCTGCTTAGATGAATGGGAGAAGGGATCACGGTTGGGAGGTATTCGCATTTCAAAGCTATATATGAGAGTATTGGATGATCTCAGCCATCCCAAAGATGGTTTGGACCTTTTTGGCGGAACTACTCTCAAGGGTTGGGTCATCGGAATCCAGGGGGATCCAATCCTTGAGGTGGGACTCTTGGCTTTTGGCCGGAAGCCCATCATTACAGATATGGGGAGGATGATTCCATATTACCTTGGTTTCAGTCCTAACAGGCGGGTTTAGCTTACACCTGTGCCTCTATATCTGTTTTGATGTTATCCTTCGGGTAGGGTATGGAGTGGACCATCTGGGAAGTATACTCTCATTGTGCCGATAGTGGAGACTACAAATTTCCTTTCCAACGTATGATACTTTCTTATAATTCTCAAGCAGGTAAACCAACAAAACAACAACAAAAAACATGAAAATCCCACCCTTAAATATGGACCCTTCAAATACTGACTCCCCATCCCCTGGATTTGCTGACTCCCCCCCGGCACTGTTAACGACTTCTGCTACTGTAATTAAGGAAAATTCTGTTGACGACCTTCGAACTAAAAAGGACCACTCTACTGATGTTAAAAAATCTAGCAATTTGGGTAAGACAGGGAAACTACGATTCCTTTATGTTTCCCAAATCCCATTAGAGACAAATTATGATGATATATATAGAGCATTTGAGTGCTATGGATTGATAAAGGAAATAAGGATGAGACTTGGAGATGAAAAATGGGACTCTTGGATATCTTTTGAAAGTCATGATGAAGCGTTTAATGCCATAAGTAATATTAGTAGTATCAAAATTAACGAATTGAACATCATGGGAGCTCTTTGTGATAAGGTCCCAAAGGAATTGGATGTGTACAAACCTGCTGATTGGTTTGAAAAAGATAGAAATGTACCCATGCCTTCACAGAGAAAACCCAAACCACCAATGTGGCTCTTAGCTGAACTTAAAGGGATAATAGGGAATTATTTTAAGATATGTAAGTTTATCCAAAAAAAAGTAGGAACCATAGCACCTGGAGATATATCTCGTTTTGGGAAGAATAGTTATCTCATCCATCCCAAATCTTCGACACAGTCTGCAATACTATCTAACTTACAGACAGGCAGTGATGAAATTACTTTGGAAATGAAACCTCATCTAAATTTTAGTTATGGAAGGGGAGTGGTCTTTAATAAGGACCTGTACGAATTTACAGAGGAGGAGATACTTTCTATGTGTCCATTAAATGTATGGAAAGTGCATAAGGTTCCTGGAACTTCAATGATTATACTTACTTTCCAGGATGCTGATGTACCTTTCCATATTTTTATTGAAAATGAAAGGATTAAAGTTCGGCCTTTCAAACAAAAGCCCCTGCAATGTTTTAATTGTTTTAAATTTGGACACCCATCCAAAGTTTGCAATAATGGAAAAATATGTGGTGTTTGCTCCAAAACTTATCATGGAGAATGTACACTTGAGGCCAGGTGTTCAAATTGCAATTTGAATCATAAATCAACAGATAGGAGATGCGAACTGTATAAGTTGGAGGAAGCTGCCCTAAACAAATCAAGTTTAAAACACATAAGTGTGGGACATGCAAAAAGACTGTTGAATAAATCAATCAGCTATGCAAAGGCCTTAAAATCAAAGGTAAATTTACCACAGGAGACAGCAACCCCACCTAGCACTGCCAGTAATCCTAAGAAAAGAAATAGAACCTCTGATAATAAATTACTGCATGACAAGGTAATCATATTGCCTTCTGAGGCTCTGCCACAGTGTATTAAAAATGGGTCATTGCCCATTTCTGTACAGCCTTCATCCCCCATTACCAACAATAGTACTAACCTCTCCCAGGCCATGTCCTTGTCTGATTTGATGGAGATGCCACCTGACACCAAGTTACCAGGTGCACCTGTATTGGGGAAGGTGCAAAAACCTGGTACCTCAAAACCTACTAATCGGAAAAGAGAGAGACCTCCATCTCTCTCGCCTCCTTCCATAAGAAGTATCAAATCACCACGTCAAATAAATATGATGATTTGTCTGTTGATATTTCTGATCTGGAAGTCAATTTAAATAAATTGGAAATTCAAGTGGAGGTCCACCAACCTCCTCAACAATCAGATCAAAAAGACAAAAAGAAAATCATAAATGCTAAACCCAATCTATCAAGACCCTCTTTAATAAAACCACCTAAAAATAGTGTTAGATCAAAAACTGCTAATGGGAAGACTCCATTCAAGGGGTCTACCAAATTATAAACCATAGTTTTTTCCTCCATTTTGCAATGGAATTGTCAGGGTTTAAGGGCCAAATATGAAGAACTTAAGCATGAGCATTCCCCCATAATTATTTGTCTACAGGAGAGCAAACTTGATCATAATACCCCTTGACCACACGAATATATTAGTTATAGGACACCATATGATCACCAAGTGGGGAGCCATGGCGGAAGTCTCATATACATTCGTCGAGATGTTCCCCAAGTTTCTCTGTCTATTCGTACACCTCTGCAGGCAGTGGTTGTACAGATTGACATAGGGCGAAAATATACAATTTGTTCTCTGTACTTGCCTCAAAATGATAACATTTTGTATGATAACTTGGTGGAGGTGATTCAACAACTCCCTCAACCTTTTATTTTACTTGGAGATTTGAATGGTAGACATCCTTTGTGGGGTGATGTTTTAGCAAACACGAGGGGAAATATCATATCATCAATTGTGGAAAATGAAGATGTGGGACTCCTTAATACAGGAGAGCCCACACACTTTCATGTCCAGACAGGTACCTTGTCATGTATTGACCTATCAATCGTAAGCTCTAATTGCCTTCTCGACTTCGATTGGAGAACATTAGATGATTGGCATACTAGTAATCATGCACCAATCATTATAAACACCAACAATGGTCCACCTTTACAGGGATCGCCACGATGGAATCTTGACAAGGCGGACTGGGATAAATTTCGTGAGCTAAGCGAAATTGAGGGGGATGCAGGACAGGTTGAAAATATCGATGATGCCATAGACTTACTGAATGGAACTCTCCATACAGCATGAGTCGATTCAATTCCCAAAACAACAGGGTTATTCAAACGACGACCAGTCCCGTGGTGGTCTTCAGAACTAACCGCCCTCCACAGAGCCACAAGAAGATCTCTAACACGATTGCGTAGACGCAGAACTGATGAGAATTTAATTACGTACAAGAAATGTAGAGCACAGTTCCGTCGTGCCATGAAAGAAGCAAGGCGCCAGTCTTGGATGTCTTTTGTTTCCTCCATTAACAGTAGAACACCACCATCTTCTGTGTGGAGGAAAGTAAAAGAGATAGCTGGCAAATTCACCCCCAACCCACCACCAGTGTTGAAGGTGAATGGCCAGTATGTAACTGAAGCAAATGATGTTAGCAATGCCCTGGCTAATCATTTTTCAAATGTATCCAGCAAGTGGGAAGGAGCCCCTGGTCACCAGTATAGGAGCACTGAAGAAAAGAAAATTTTAAATTTTGCAACAAGAAGGGAAGAGTCGTATAATTCTCCTTTCACTGAAAGAGAATTTGATTCCGCACTTGCTCATTGCAATGATACAGCCCCTGGACCCGATGGAATTCCATATGCAATGATTAAACATGTACATTTTATTACAAAGATATTTATTTTAAGCATTATTAATAGAATATGGCATGATCATAGTTACCCAAGTGTTTGGGAACTAGCCATTATTTTAGCCTTTTTAAAACCCGGTAAAGACAAGTTTTTAGCAGCAAACTATCGTCCTATTGCATTGACATCTTGTTTATGTAAAATCATGGAGAAGATGGTCAATGCAAGGCTGATGTGGTACCTTGAAAAGAAAGGTATTTTATCATCGATTCAATGTGGATTCCGAAAAATGCACTCAACGACTGATGTGTTGATACGACTTGAGTCTTCTATTTGTGAAGCCTTTGCTTCCAAACAGCACCATGTTACAGTATTTTTTGACCTTGAAAAGGCATATGATACCACATGGAGATATGGTATACTTAAAACCATTCATGAATTGGGATTGAGAGGAGAGCTGCCACTATTTATTCAGGCATTTCTTTCACGTAGAGTTTTTCAAGTGAGAGTTGGGGAAACTCTATCAGAGAGTAGGTGCCAGGAAGAAGGAGTTCCTCAGGGTAGTGTGCTGAGTGTAACCCTTTTTGCACTAGCAATTAATGGGATATCCTCAGTCATTCCCCAGGATGTTCTCTCAACATTATTTGTGGATGATCTCTCAATATCATTTGCTGGCACTAGAATGGCAATGGTTGAGAGAAAAATCCAACTCTCTATTGATAAAATTATCCAGTGGGCTGACATGAATGGATTTAAGTTCTCGACAAGTAAAACTACCATTGTCCATTTTTGTCGTATCCGGGAAGTACATCCAGACCCGGATATATACATTAAAGGTCAACGGATACCATGTGCAAGAGAAGCTAAATTTTTAGGTTTGATATTTGATTGTAGGCTTACATGGGTTTCTCACTTAAAAGCATTAAAAGCTAAATGTGTTGAAGCTCTGAATATCTTAAAAGTATTGTCCCATACATCATGGGGGGGCAGACCGCAATACTATTTTAAAATTATACAAGGCCTTGATTTTTTCCAAAATTAGTTATGGTTGTGAAATATATTCTTCAGCCACCCCAAGCCGGTTAAAAATATTAGACTCTATACATCATGCAGGTATTAGATTGTCTACTGGAGCTTTTAAAACCTCGCCTATCCCAAGTCTCCTTGTTGATGCTGGAGAGTTACCTCTAGACCTTTACCGAATGTCTTCCATTATTCGGTATTGGTTTAGATTGCAAAGACTCCCTAACTCTCTAGCCTTTCAGACTGCAAGCCTTGTAAGACACGCTTCATACTTTGAGTTGCACCCAAAATCTCCTCAACCTTATGGCTTTCGCGTGAAACGATTATTAAATAGTCTGGATGTAATTAGAAATAAGGTACTTCCATTCAAGGTATCATCAATGCCTCCATGTTAGTTACCAGAGATATCTTTTTGTAAATATTTTATTGGAGATAAAAAGAATATGTCAGACCTAGAAGCCAGGTCTCTTTTTAATGAACATGTTAAAGAACATAGAGGATCAATTTTTATCTATACTGATGGCTCCAAATCTGATGCTGGCGTTGGATTTGGAGTACTGTACATAGTAATGGTTTTAATTGTAGAGGTGCACTTCCTCTGACCACTTCCATATTTACTGCCGAACTGTATGGCATATTAACTGCTATTGAGAAAATAGCGTTGGAGAAGGAGGGTAATTTTACAATTTTCAGTGATGCAAGGAGTGTCCTTCAAGCTATAGAAGTTTTTAATTCTAATAACCCTCTAGTTTTAAAGATTTTAGAATGGCTTTTTATTATTGGACGGAGAGGTATAACAGTTCAATTTTGTTGGGTTCCAGCACATGTAGGTGTGTCTGGGAATGAGAAGGCAGATTCACTGGCTAAGAAGGCTGCATCTGAGTTGCTGACAAGAAGGTATCCCATTCCCTGTAATGATTTCTTACCTGACATCAAGAAATTGGTTTGCAATAAATGGCAACAGCAATGGGATAGCCTAGATGGGAATAAAATGCGAGAGGTAACAAATGACATATCTTCTTGGAAGTATAATATGATGCCCCGAAAATGGGAGACATCTCTTTGTCGTCTCCGTATTGGTCACACTCGGTTGACACACGAGTTTCTGCTGAAGTGCCAACACCAACCGTATTGTGACAACTGTTTAGTACCTCTAACAGTAAGGCATTTGTTGACCGAATGCCCCAATTATAACAATTTAAGGAATAGATATTTGTTTGAGGCTCGAGGTGAGGGTGGCAGGTTCATCCTTGCCAAGATTCTTGGAAATGATGTGTCCTACCATGCAAGTGGCATTTTTAGATTTATTTCAGAAGCAGGTCTTCTGAAAAATATTTAACTTTTATGACATTCAACTTTTATGATTTTAATTGAATACTCTTTTATTTTTTATTTTATTTTATTTTTTATTTTTGTATACATAAATTAAATGTTACCGGCGTCAATGACCTTAGATGTCAGGATGCCTGAAAACTTTAAATCAATCAGCCAACGTCCAGCTTCTTTACCTCCTCCAGAGGAGGAGCCTTCAGCTCCTACTGCCAAAGCTTCGTCAAGTGCCTCGAAAACCTCGCAGGTTCCCCCTCTCAAGACCGCGGAGGAACGTCCTGTGCGTAGGGAATTGAAGGACGCTAAGATGAAACCCAAGAATGCTGTGGCGGGTTCTCCTAGTGATACAGTTGACGACCCTGACCTATCCCAGACCCTGGATGTGAGTCTGAAGGTGAACCCCTTAAATTCTGATGACGAGAATCTTCCAAAGGTGGCCAGTCCGAACTATCACTCTGAACAAGAGAGACGTGAAATGAAGCACACGTTTTGGCTGGTCCTTCCTTGCATGAAGGCCATCAACAGGCTGTCTACTCTTGGTTCCACCATTTAGGAAGAGAAGGATATGGTTCTCCACAAAATATTTGAGACCCAGAAGCCTTCTAGGTCCAGTGCAGCTCTGCTCTGGTCTAAGGGTTTGACAGCCACCAAAAGGAAAGCTATCGCCAAGATAGCTGGAACTTCTAGTTCCTTGAGGGAAGGTTCCTCCTCTCGGTTCCTTCCGCTTCCTTTGGTTTTACAAAGGAAGTATTAAGAGATCGAAGAGGAACCTCATTCCACCATGTCCCTCGACCCTTCGGTAGAGTTCCTACTCAAACCCTCTCCTCTCTAAAGGCCTCCCTCTCGGCAATTGAGCTCCCAAACATAGAGAGAAGCGCAAAGTATGCCATGCAGGCTGCTTCATGGCTCGATCTATGGCTAGGATCCCACGATCTTTCAAAGGAGTCAGACAAGAAGACTATGGAGTCTTTCCTGTTGTCAGGTACCTGGACTCGAGTTTTTTTCGCACCACATCGTCAACCTGTGGGCGAATGCCATTCTCAAGAGAAGGGATGCCATCATCGGAAAGTTCCACATGCAGGCGCCGAAGGTGGAGGTCTCCCGGTTGAGGAACTCCACCCTTGAGGCTTCTCTTTTCGTTCCAGAAGATATGTAGAGGGCTGCTGAGCGATGTAGGAAATCATCGAATGATTCTCTCCTCCATAGGGCCATGACATTGAGGCCCTATGGTAGACCTTCCCAGTCTTCCCGGACTCAGCAAGCACCTTCCTCTTCTCACTCGTCAACTTCTAGGTCCTCCGGACCTTCAAAGGTGTCTAAGCGGCCCTTTCCCTCCAAAGGCCAAAAAAGGACCAAGTTCTTCAGAGGAAAGAAGGGAGGGAAGGGAGGTGGCCAAGGAGGTCATTCCAAGTAGGAATGGCATCCCTCCTCACCTACCACCTGTGAGAGGATGCCTACCGTGCCACTGGCAGAGGTGGCAGCTCCACAGGGCAGAACCCTGGACGGTCGAAGTGATCGCCCTAGGATATCTTGTCCCGTTCATTCAATCTCTCCCTCCTCTGACTTGGGATCTAGTGCTTCTAAACTTCTAGGCGAAGGGATCCGCAAAGGAGCTGGCCCTCAGGGCCGAAGTCCAAACCATGCTGCAGAAGGGCGCTCTCCAAGAGGTTGTGGATGGGTCTCCAGGCTACTACAGTAAAAATTTTCGGGTGAAAAAGGCAACTGGAGGCTGGAGACCAGTCATCGATCTGACCCCGCTGAACAAGTTTGTGCAACAGACTCATTTCAGAATGGAGACGGCAGACACAGTCATCCAAGCGGTTCGTCCAAGGGACTTCATGTGCACGCTGGATCTGAAGAATGCATACTTCCAGATCACAATCCATCCATCTTCAAGGAAGTATCTAAGATTCATACTCATGGAAAAGACATACCAGTTCAAGGTTCTATGCTTCGGTCTCACGACAGCTCCTGAGGTATTCACCAGAGTGTTCGTCCTAGTGTCATCTTGGGCTCACAGGAACGGCATCCGTCTTCTCAGTTATCTGGACGACTGGCTGGTCCTAGCAGACTCGGAGATGACCCTTCTTCGTCACCAGGACATGCTTCTCGAGTTTTGTCAGGACCTGGGTTTCTGATAAATCACAAGAAGTCATTACTGCAACCTTCACAAAGACTGGTATACCTCAGTATGATCATAGACACCGTCCAAAAGAAAGCCTTCTCATTAGACAGAAGAGTACACAGACTGAAGGAAGCAGCCGCACCCTTCCTCAGAAAAGAAGTTCTTCCATTTTCTCGTTGGTTGAGTCTGTTAAGCCATCTAACCTCTCTCATCCATCTTGTTCCAAACAGCTGCCTCAGGATAAGATCCCTGCAGTGGCAGCTGAAGTCCATGTGGAACCAACATTCCGATCCACCGGACACCTGAGTTCCCATAACTCAGAATCAGGTGACGGATTTGAGTTGGTGGATGATGGACGAAAACCTTTGACGGGGCCAGAATCTTCTAGTTCCCCTCCGGATTTGATGCTCTCCACAGATGCATCAAAAGAAGGGAAGGTGGCTCACCTGCTGCACCATACTATCTCCGGCCTGTGGTCAGAATCAGAAAGGTACCAGCACATAAATCTTCTAGAGATGAGAGCAGCCTACCTAGCTCCTCATCATTTCCAACAATTGCTGGCAGATCAGTCTGTGGTGTTGATGAGTGACAACACCATAGTGGCTTACATAAACAAACAGGGAGGTACCATTTTGGACCTGCTATGCCATCTTGCAGTAAAGATGATCCTCAGATGGTCAAAGGAACATTCGGTGTCTCTATCAGCTCGATTCATTCCAGGCAATAGGTATGTGCTCGCAGACAATCAGAGCAGAGCGACTCAATAGTAGGCTCCAAATGGACAGTGAATCGTCAGATAGCCAACAAAGTCCTGACTTTGTATGGTTTCCCGACTGTAGACCTGTTCGCAACATCTCTGAAGAGCAAGCTTCCGCTGTACTGTTCTCCAGTCCCGGACCCTCTGGCTCTATGACAAGATGCATTCCAACAACGGTGGGACAACATCGACGTGTATGCCTTTCCCCCGTTTTGTCTGATGGAAAGACTGCTTAGCAAGACCAGAGCGTCCAAAGATCTAATGATGACCCTTGCAACTTGCAGACCTCCTGCAACTTCTAGTAGATCTACAGAGAGGACTCCCTTCACGACTGGATCTACTTAAATAACCCAACCCACACGTAATCCACAAGATCGTCCAGTCATTTCGACTTCACGCGTGGAGTGTATCCAGTGTCTCCTTTCTGAGAAGGGCTTTTCCGACAAGTTCCAGAACAAATGTCATACAAGAGAATAACCTCTATTACACTGCATTGCACAGGCCGCTATTATACTCACTTTGTATATTTTAGCGAGGAGTCAAAGTTTTCCCTAGACCACAGTCATATATTGTACTAGGTAAAACCGGGACAGTGTCCATGCCAGATCTAGGACTTCCACTCGCCTAAGAGTTAGTCATCTACATAGATAACCGAAGGTTTGTTAGTATGGGAACAAACGACAAATTCGGAGATAATTTGCATTTTTCCCTAATTAATACAAACCTGAAGTTTTTTAAATATAAAACTTACCCGCTGGTTATATAAAAGAGCTGAAGTCCCTGACGCCAGGGCAGAAATTCAAATCTCGCGCTATCGAAGATACGCCAGGTGTACCAACCGCACCCTAGCGGTAGAACAGGTGGAACTACACACCAACTCCAGTTCTTCTCTCTGCCGTCATAGCTGACTGACAAATAGAAGTTCGCTCTCGTGTTTTTACTCTCTTGGGAAGTTGTTTGGTGATGTACAACGTTCTTTTTTGAGTTTAAGCTATCGTTGATTAATTTTCCTTGGTTCTTATCTTGAAATCTTTTTGTTTGAGATTTTCTTTATTGCTTTTTCCCTTACTTTTTGCTTGTCGGTCTCTCACGTTAGCTTTAAAAATGGCCGACTCCTCCCCTGCTCAGCGTAGGTGTGTTAGTGAGGGTTGTCGTACACGACTTCCTAAAGGATCTATTGATCCTCATTCTATTTGTGTAAAATGTAGGGGTAAATTTTGTTCATTAGATGATAGGTGTAATGAGTGTCTTTCCTTAACTAATGATGATTTTGTTACTTTCGATCGTTATGTTAGGAGACTAGAGAGAGATAGAGTTAGGTGTAGTTCTTCCCGATCTGTGGATAGAGCCTTACCTAATTTACCTGTTCCTAATCCTGTTCCTTCCCCTGTGGTGGTAGATCAGGAACCTACTATGAAGGACATGTTTACTGCTATTTTGTCTCTTGGTGAGAAAGTTGAGTCCTTAGCAGCCGATAGAAATACTATCTTTTCCGAGTTAAAGGTATTGAAAAACCGTGAACCTATCGGAACTGTGGAAAGTGTTTCAGTGTCTGATGTGGTACCGAAGAATCGTGACTCTCTCGGTGTTGTGACAAGTGTTGATAATGTGTTTAGTGTTGCGGAGGGTGCGTCGGCACGATCTTGTCGTTCACCTAGCCTAAGACCTCTTTCGAGCTCTCGAACCCATGGGAGAAGTAATGTCGAACGGCTTAAGGGAACGAGAAGCATCCTCAATCGTGCAGACGTCCCCTCGAACGTTCCTGTTGCCGTAGCTCAGGTCGTTCACCCTCATCGTAGGAAAGGTGAGGTTCATGCGTTATCCCCGTCTTCCGATGAAGGGTCGGGGAGTGAGATCTGGCGTCGAGCGTCTAGACCGCTTAAACGGACCCATGTTGATTCACAGCGTCGGGAATCGCCTGTGCGTCCAGGATGTAGTTCGTGGGGTTCACCGGAACGTTTCCGTTTTCCCAGCGCTTGCACTCCGGCCAAACGTTCAGATCACCGTGTTCGTGTGGATATGATTCCTTCCGATTCGGACCTTGTTACTAGTCATGCACCCCCTCTTCCATCGGATTGGCTTTCTTCCCCCGAAATGCGTGGTGACGTTGGTGCGAATCTTCCTTCTAGGAGTTCTGTTGATCCGAAATGGTCTGCGCTTTTGTCTATGAAGGAACAACTCTCGTCGTTGATGGATTCTTATCAACCAGGTGTTGGCGTTGTGTCTGGGCGTTCGATGTCAGACCAGTTATCGCACAAACGTTCGATGGTATCTGGTCTTGACGAGTTATCACTTAGGCGGTCTCCCAGTCATAGTGTTCAACGCCAGGTTAATTTTGATGAGTCGCGTCAGAGAGTTTTGGTTGACCAGTTTTCGTATTCTGGTCGCGGGGAAGAACATCGGCGTCGACAAGTGGACGAGACGCGTCAACAATTTGAAGTAGTGGATCGCCCGCGGCAACAACTTTTGGACGCGTCGCGTCAAAACATTGGTTTGCAGCGTCGACATCCTGACTACTTTGATCGTTCGCAGCAACAGTCCTCGGACTTTACGCAACCTCGCGGCGATCTTCAACAGTTACCTTCTGATTTCAAGCGTTCTTCTGTTCAACAGCAGTCGGATTCTAAGCGGTCTAGGCAGTTGTTGGTTGAGGATGATCGTCTACACGTCCGTGTTTCGCATCAATCTACTTCTACTTCTCCCCATCAGATTGACACAGATGTTGGCCTTGACAGGCAGTCCCATCCAGACGTTGTTCCTTCGGTTCAGGCTGCGGCTGTTGCTGCACTGCCAGAAGACGAACCAGAGGAAAAGTCGGATGAGGATAATCCTATTGAGGAAGTCTCTGAGAATGAGGAGGAGAAGCATTATCAGCATGCTGTGGACCTTCGCAAGTTTATGCTTATTCTGACTGGAATTTTCCCGGATTCTTTTACCCCTGTGGCCCCTCGTTCTCCGCCTTCTGAATTCATCTTAGGTAAAGCTACTAAGGTTCCAGTTTATACCAAGATGGTTCTTTCTCGATCCTCTAAGCGGGCCTTGAAGTTAATGGGTTCTTGGTTGGACTCCAAGAAATCTTTTGGCAAGACGGCCTTTGCCTTTCCTCCCGCTAGGTTAGCCTCTAAATCTAGTGTGTGGTACGAGACTGGTGAAGTGTTGGGCTTGAGTTTTCCTTCTTCTGCTCAAGGGGATTTTTCAAGTTTGGTAGATGCTTCTCGTCGTCTTGCCTTAAGGAAGACGAAGATTTGGTGGTCCATTCCAGAGTTCGACCATTTGCTTAAAGGTCTTTTCAGGGCCTTCGAAGTTTTTAATTTTTTGGACTGGGCTTTGGGGGCTTTGAGTAAGAGGGTCTCTGATATGACGGAAACGGACACTAGTGGTTTGGTTCATTTGATGTCCTGCTTGGACAAAGGTGTGAGGGATGGCTCCAACGAACTTGCTGCCTTGTTTACAGCTGGAATTCTCAAGAAAAGGGCCACGATGTGCTCTTTTCTCTCCGCAGGAGTGTCTCCCTATCAGAAAACGGGCCTTCTTTTCGCACCTTTGTCTAATTCCTTATTTCCTCAGGAATTGGTAGGCGAGGTGGCTACTGCTCTCACGCAGAAGGCCACACATGACTTAGTTACTCATTCGACTAGGAAAGTTTTGCCTCCGTCATTCTCCTCTCGTAAACCTAAGGAATCTTCTTCTGGGTTTCGACCTCAGTCCTTTCGTGGGAAGTCCTCTGGAAGAGGCTCTTTTAAACCAGAAGGAAGGAAGCCTAGAGGCAGAGGGGGCAAGTCCGGCCGAGGTAAAGTCTGACTGCCCTCTCCTTCAGACAGCAGTGGGGGCCAGGTTGACTCACTTTTGGGAGGCTTGGGAGAGGAATGGAGCGGACCCCTGGTCCGTCCAGGTGTTAAAGGAAGGCTACAAGATCCCCTTCCTGACCAATCCTCCTTTAGTCACAGATCCAGTGGATCTTTCGCCCAAATACAGAGAGGGTCCCAAGAAGCAAGCCATGCTTCTACAGATGTCTCTTTTATTAGAGAAACAAGCAATAGAGGAAGTGCAGGATGTTACGTCTCCGGGGTTTTACAACCGCCTTTTTCTAGTACCCAAGAGTTCCGGGGGGTGGAGACCGGTTCTGGACGTAAGTGTGCTAAATGGTTACGTCCAGAACTCGACGTTCATTATGGAGACTCAGAAAACAGTTCTGGCAGCTGTGAGGAAGGACGATTGGATGGTCTCTTTAGATCTTCAGGATGCCTATTTCCACCTTCCGATTCATCCCAGCTGCAGACGTTATCTGAGGTTCATGGACGGAAACAAGGTCTTCCAGTTCAGGGCTCTTTGTTTCGGACTCTGCACGGCTCCTCTATTGTTCACCAAGATCATGCTGAACGTGGCAAGCATGCTGCATTCGAGGGGAATCAGGGCCTCTCTGTATCTGGACGATTGGCTGATAAGAGCCTCCTCAGCCGATTGTTGTTTGAAGGACCTCAAGATGACTTTGGATCTCTCCAGAGAACTGGGTCTCCTGGTGAGCTCGGAAAAATCACAACTCATTCCATCCCAGGAGATTCTTTATTTGGGGATGGAGATTCACAGTCGGAGTTTTCGGGCTTTTCCGTCGTCGGTGAGAATCCAAGCAGCCCTCCTAAAAGTCCAAACGTTCCTGAAGAGAGATCTTTGCTCCGTCAGAGATTGGATGAGTCTTCTGGGGACTCTCTCGTCGTTAGAGAAGTTCGTGACCCTGGGGAGGTTGTACTTGCGTCCTCTTCAGTTTCATCTCAACCGCCATTGGAAGAAAGGGGACAGCCTCGACAGGGATTGCATTCCCATCTCGACTTCCATCAAGTCTCATCTTCAATGGTGGAACAACAAGCCCAGACTGAAAGAAGGCTTGTCTTTACTTCAGAGGAACCCAGACCTCGTGTTGTGTTCCGACGCCTCCAATTCGGGGTGGGGAGCCACTCTAGAGAAGCAGGAACTTTCGGGGACTTGGACGGTGGAGCAAACCTCTCTCCACATCAATCAAAAAGAGCTTTTAGCTATTCATCTAGCTCTCATCGGCTTCGAAAAGCAGATCAGGGGCAAGGTGGTCCAAGTCAATGCGGACAGCACGACAGCTCTGGCCTATATTGTGAAACAAGGCGGGACCCACTCTTGGCCTCTGTTCGAGATTGCAAGACTGCTCCTCGTCTGGGCGGAGGAAAGGAAGGTGACTCTTTTGACGCGGTTCATCCAGGGGGTCAACAATGTGAGCGCAGACAGACTCAGCAGGAAAGGTCAGGTTCTCTCCACAGAATGGATTCTGCACCCGGACATCTGCAAGAGTCTGTGGCGGTTATGGGGTCGACCTCTCGTGGATCTCTTTGCCACCGCGAAGACCAAACGGCTAGAGTGTTACTGCTCTCCGGTTCCAGACCCCGAAGCTTTACACATAGACGCTTTTCTGATGAACTGGTCACACATGGAGGTTTATGCTTTCCCTCCGTTCAAGATCCTTTACAAAGTGATTCAGAAGTTCATTTCACACGAGGAGACCAGAATGACACTGATAGCTCCGTTCTGGCCGTCAAGGAGCTGGTTTCCAGAGGTACTGGAATGGATGGTGGATGTTCCGAGAAGCCTTCCCATGAGACCCGATCTTCTCAGACAACCTCACTTGGCCCGAAATCATCAAAACCTCTGAGCTCTACGTCTGACTGCCTTCAGACTATCGAAAAACTCGCTAGAGCTAGAGGATTTTCGAAGAAGGCAGCCAAGGCAATTGCAAGGGCAAGAAGGTCTTCAACCATCAAGGTGTATCAGTCCAAGTGGGAGTTGTTCAGGGAATGGTGTAGAACTAACGCGATTTCCTCTTCCAGTACATCGCTTTCCCAAATAGCAGATTTTTTCTTGGACCTTAAAGTTAAGCATAACTTCTCGTCATCGACTGTTAAAGGTTACAGGAGTATGTTGGCGACGGTTTTTCGACACAGGAACCTAGACCTTTCTAATAATAAAGATCTACGAGATTTACTTAGGTCTTTTGATACGACCAAGAAGATTCAAACAGCTCCCATCGCCTGGAATTTGGATGTTGTCCTTAAATTTCTCATGAGTGACAGATTTGAGCCTTTACACTCGGCTTCATTTAAGGACTTAACCTTGAAAACCCTTTTTCTAGTTACCCTCGCCACTGCGAAAAGAGTTAGTGAAGTTCACGCTTTAAGCAAGAATATTGGTTTTCGGAATGGGAAAGCCATTTGTTCTTTGCAACTGGGGTTCCTGGCCAAGAACGAAAACCCTTCTCGACCATGGCCCAAATCCTTCGAGATTTCTAACCTTTCTGATTTGGCTGGCGGTGAATTGGAAAGGGTTCTCTGTCCAGTTAGAGCTCTACGGTTTTATGTGGACAGAACTAAGAATCTGAGAGGTAACTCAGACGCTCTGTGGTGTGCAGTCCGGAAACCCTCGATGCCCATGTCTAAGAATGCCTTGTCTTTTTTCGTTAGATTGTTGATTCGAGAAGCTCATGCTCAGTGTGATGAGTCGGATCAGAGGCTCCTCAAAGTCAAGACACATGAAGTCAGAGCGGTAGCGACTTCAGTGGCCTTTAAACAGAACCGTTCTCTGCAAAGTCTGATGGATACAACATTTTGGAGAAGTAAGTCTGTTTTTGCATCCCATTATTTGAAGAATGTTCAGACTCGCTATGAGGACTTTTTTACGTTGGGTCCTTTTATAGCGGCTAATGCGATAGTAGGTGAATGATCTACCACTACGTTCCCTTTTTTCCTAATACCCCTTTTCTATCTCTTGGAACTCGTTTGTTATGGTTGTTTGTGGAGATTGGGCGTCAGTCTTCCGCAATCTTTGATTTGGCTAGGTGGTCCATTTGTTCCTTGAGTGCACCCGGAACAAGGGTATTGGTTGAGGTTCTGTCATGTTATAGGTGTTTGTACCGTTTGACAGCTCCTAGAGATTTTCAGCCCGAGTGGATTACTGGATCTCTTAAGGATAGCGGACGAAATGAGGCAGAGTATCATTGCTGTCAGCTTCCTTATCAGGTGAGAACTGCTTAAGTTTATTGTATGTAACCCTTAAGTGAATTTTCTATATGTAGCTGTCTCTGACCCGCCACCAAGGGGTGTCAATCAGCTCTTTTATATAACCAGCGGGTAAGTTTTATATTTAAAAATGATATTTTCATAATAAAATAAATTTTTGAATATACTTACCCGCTGGTTATATAAATTTAACACCCACCCTCCTCCCCTCTAGAGACTACCTATGGTATGGCTATGAGGCATGGAAGAACTGGAGTTGGTGTGTAGTTCCACCTGTTCTACCGCTAGGGTGCGGTTGGTACACCTGGCGTATCTTCGATAGCGCGAGATTTGAATTTCTGCCCTGGCGTCAGGGACTTCAGCTCTTTTATATAACCAGCGGGTAAGTATATTCAAAAATTTATTCTATTATGAAAATATCATATTTATATAAATTGACCCACCATCACCTGTCCCCCAGAAGTCCTGCCTGCAATCAAAAGTGACATCTCTCAAGCAGTTAGGCAGGGTTGCCACCTCGCAATTAAAGTCTAATGGTTACCTTCCAGCGATGCTGAAAGATAATCCACATAAATAACTCCAGGTTTGTATTAGTTAGGGTAAAATAAAAAATTATCTCTAAATTTGTCATTTTTCTTGCTTTAAATCTTTGGCTCAGTACTCAGATTGCCAACCATAGACATAAAGGTCAATGCACAAACCTGAGAGACTTGCATTTATTAAATAAGAAAATTTGATAAAATTTGACACACTTTTTATGCAGAATTACACAGAGGTTATTCTCAATGAAATAGGTTTTTACAAATTTTTTGTATCCAATTTTCAGGATTTCTTGAATAATCTTTCATGAAAAATAAGGTGTACGGTTGAATGAAATAATTGTTTAACTCATAAATTCACAAAATTATGTGAAATCTTGTTACTGTACTGTAGTTATTCTGTATGATGTCAGGTACAAATTATTAATTTTCTGAAAGTAAATCTTCTCGACTTATTCTAGTTTTCTGTTTTCATAAAAGACCCTCAATGGAGACTTCAAATTCATTTAGTTTCATTACAAATTAGGTCTTGATAAACCTCTCGGTTATTCTTCTGATATGTCCAAAGTAAGACGTAATCTGAGGCTCCTTTAAAATAACTACAATACTTTGAAATTATTCTAGTCCAGTTTACCATCAATATTATTCTTGATTTTCATAGCATTTGGAGCAGGTCTTTTGTCATTTGCAGGATATGAAATGAGAATAAGTGTAGTTTAAGTAAAAGAAACATATATTACAAAAAACATCTTTACTAATATACAGAACTACACACCTGGCATTAAGCGTGTTACAAATCATATCTGAAAAAAAAATTTTGTGCTTCTGGTTTTCACATTAAAAGGACCCAATGAAAAAAAAAAATACAAGATTATCTTTGAAAAAGCACCAGATATCGGAAAAGTAAAGGAAGAAACTCCCAAGTTGGACAGGAACTTATACAGGAAATCTTAGTCTTATACACTAATGAGTCATTTTTTTTTCTCTAAGTTTAAAAAAAAAAAGGGAGAAAACTTTCTATAATCTGGACTTAGAACCGAATCGATAAAAGATGAATTTCCATAAACTTGGATTGTTATTGCAGTAAAAAATAAGTGGAAAAAAGGGTCGTTCCAAGTTCAACAAATAAGGTGAGAGCGCGCACATTCTCGTGTTGATTTGAAGTTACTGCATATCACTTAATGTAAGACCATGAAGAAACAATCATTAATGGGTGTTATATGCTGTTATACCCGTGAATAATGCTTCCAGTGAGGTTCTATTGTATAAATGTCAAAGTATTTAGCTTGAAGAAAGTCATACACAACCATATCTTTTCTTAATTACTGGATTATTTAAATACATCTCCTCCTGAAGTAATAAATACCGCATCTTTAGAACCAGTAAGTACCTTCAAAAGGAGTAATGCTGTTTAACATTACTGCAAAGCAAGCAATATTCAGCGAGTACATATTACCATGAATAGCAACCTATTTGGATACCACAAAAAAAAAAAAGGGGGGAAAAAAATTCATCATTAAGCAGCAACATTCTGGGAGGTGGGGCAATTCAGTTTGACTTTCTACAGTACTGTATTTGGGAATGTATATGTGCTAACATCTAAAAAGCTCTGCTATTGAAAATGCTGAAGCCAAGTGCTCTCTAGGATTTATCTCTCTGTTCATGTTTGGGGTCTAAAAGTTGAGATTTTCATTGCAATTTGTGGATAAATAATCCTTTCCATGAACCCTGCTTTTCCTCTATTTCATAGAGTAAGAATAACAGGGTTAATGGATTATAACTATAATCATTAGCTATAAGACCAAGAGGCAGGGAAGACAACAACCAATTGCCATGCAATTTTGCATTCTTTCAGGCCCCTAAACACAATTGGTCACCATGTACACACAGAAGAGATACCATTTATAATTACCATCAATTATCAAGACTGAAAATAAAAAAAAAAAGGAAATGTGTAGGTGAACAACTGGGTACCCGCTCGATGTACCTTGTACAAAAAGGTTGACAATGGACTTGCCCCTTCGAAGGATTCACAGAAGGGCAAAAAGGTTGAAGTAATGCCATCCAGACTTGCATTTCATCACCTTTGCATTACCGTACTCACAAAAATATAAAAGGGGCCAATTCCTAATTGAAGGTTATCATAAATGATACCTTAAGCAATCACAGGTTTAACATGTTGCTGCTGGATCATTAAAAATCATCTTTATTTTATTCGTATTTGTTTAAAAAATATTTAAATGAGACTTGAGCACTCTATATCGAGCATAATCACATGTACATTATAGCTTTCACATATTATGTCTAATGCCAACAGCAACACAGTTTTCTTATGTTTAAAAAATGAATATATCTGCCTCAATCTAGACCCTATTTTCTGAAAAAAAATTCATGGATCAGCGTTATAATAGCAGTTATGGTGTGGCCATCACTTTGGTGGATACCACCTCATCTGACGACAACCTGGATTTATTTCACAATTTCAAAAGAGTTTATTGACTAAGATAAGACCTTCTCATACACCCAAGTGATTAAGTGACTTTTATTACAATGACACCAATACATAATTGAAGCAATTCTCTGAGAGGACTTTCGTTGAAATGGCCCCTAATGGTAACAGCTCTGGACATTGCTAGCGAGCCTTAGAGCCACCTTGACATATATGCTTCAGCAACTACTTTCACATTTACAATATAAATATGTAGTCAAGATTTTTTTTAGCACACCTATGTCACCCAAGTGTGTGACGGACCTTACCTCAGAGATTTCAGAAATGAAACAAGGGGGGAAAAAATAGGGTTTTCAAATGCAACAGGTTACAAATGTCCTACAGGCCTGCCACTGAGAAACCACCCCGGAGGTAATGGTATAAGAATAGAATATACAACCCTATTTGTATATACTGTATAATATAGTTTAGACATTTGAGTGATAAACCTTGTATGGAATTCATATTATTTTAAATGCAAATCTACAGTAAAACCAATTTGTCTGAAAATGTTTGGAAAGGATCGGGCAATGTGCAACAGTTCCTATGTGGAACAGTTAAAGCTTAATGGGTGTGAAACTGAAACATCACTATTACTCGATGTGTATTTAATGTGTTTCAGCTCTTAAAAAACTTGCCAGAAAAATCTATTAAAGACCTTTTCAAGAAACTAAGAGATAATTAAATAAAAAATATTTTATATATGACACTTTGTTTCTTCTCTTTAAACTTTTTGAATTTCAGTAACAAAAAGAAACAGAGTGTAATTCTTCGTTCTCCTCTATTCATCTTCTTATATTTTATCAAGTTTTAGACACCTAATGTCTTATGCTCCAGTATCTCTCGTGCAGTGTATGGGCCTATTTTCAATAGTACTTACAAGAAATCAGCTTTTATTCATGATTCAAAAAGTGCTGCAATGAATTGTAAAAGTGCCAGGAAGTAGCATAGCATTCAAAACAAATCTAAAACAGCTGAAACCTTGACATGACTCTTGGTTCATTTCTGGACAAGATTTCATTCACTTCAGGTATTCTTCCAAAAGAACTGTAATAATCGGAGAAGAAAAATGTCTCTAAGTTGGATCATCATTATGGTGTTAACATATAGCTCCGGGCTGAGTTCGTTCTATGTAACAGATAGGAGTATTAAACGTCATAAACAGCATACTGTATTCTGGTTACTGTAACTATTACATGTTAAGTAGGAGGGGGAACGGCAGGTATTATTTCATATCAAACATGTACCGTACAGAGCTTCAATCCTCGTACCCCAAAATTTCTACAGCCAAATTGAGTAAACTATTTGTGACCTGGGGGAGGGGGGGATACAGTTAATTCTGAAACAAATGAAGGAGATTATAAAGCTCATCAAAGTCTACTATAGAATAGAATTGTTACATACTTTTACTTACAATGCATCCTAAAGAAAACAAGCTTTCTTTCGCTATATGTTTGGTTATTTCTTCCTACTTAGCTACCATAATAAAATCATTGGCCTTTTACTGTACTTTTAACTAAGTAAATGCACACGATTACAATGCTAGAAATATGTCTTCCAAAAATAATATTTAAAAAAATCAGCCATAAAATTCATAACAGAATATTTACAAATGAAAGATAAACCATTTACCAATATAAATAAAATATTTCTCCATAAAGTTCAATTTATAAGGGTACAATAACAAAGTGTGAAAAAATATCTTCAAACACGTAATAAATTCTTACCCAGAACAAATGACATCTAAAATAAGACTTGATATGCAGTTACTTAAATACAAAAAATGACATATTCAATACACTCCTTTAAAAATAAAAACTTAATGAGTATCAAGCAATTTTTCACTTTAATCGGCTACGGGACAATGAATCCGAGCCAATCACGAAGGAGACATAAAACACCAAATAAATTACTAAAACAAGGGCATATGTCCTCGGTGGTGGGTGGAGGCTATAGCACGTTGAGAGAGACACTAGAGCATGAAGGCCGCATCCTAGCATATACAACCACTCCCCTCCTGGTCCTGCTGCTGCTCCTGGGGAGTGGGCTGGGGTCGCAGATCCACGGCTAAAGATGTCATTAGTTAAGGAAGCAAACTGCGGATACAACAGTTCCCATTTTATTTGGATATTCATTGACAGATATTGCATTCCTGCTTCAATAATGAGAAAAACTGATTTGCCAGCATCTTATTGCGGTAACGGAAAGGTTGACATCATCTGTTACATTCACTCCCCGGAAGATTCTTTAAATCTACAACTAAATATTACCACCTGTCACTATAAAAAAGTTATGTAAAATCTCATAATAGCTTTGTCACTTTTGATTAAGGAGGAAAAGGAGTGGATTACGAAATTTCAAAAAATTTAGAGGGGAAACAGTTGATATAATTATTCAAGGTGCTCGGCTAAAGGAATACATGCGCTAAATACAGGTGCAATGTGCGTGAGGTACACTGAATGCATTTGGAATGTAAACTTTTTTTATAAAATATCACACAGAAGCAAACAAGCTGCAGAGAAGGAAAGCGGCAGGGTCGTATGGGAGCACCGAAAGGTGATAGGATATGTAACGGCTCCTCACTTATCCTTCCCCTTAGAGGATTAGACTTGGAAGGGTCTATTCGGGGTGCAGATACCTATGGTTATCTTAGGATATGTCCCTGATTATACACGATATCTTCAGATAGTCGTTCCGGGAGTTAGAACCCTGTGATACCTGACGGTAATTCTCTTATAATATCTATCTCAGAAATATTATATAGTAGAAAGTTGCTGGAGTTAACTTCCATCAGGACGACATGGCTCGAGCCCAAAAATAAATTTTTCCTACATCAAAATCCCTTTTATATATGAAGTAGGCTATCAGGACTTTGATTTTACTGTACTTTCATTGAAGTTACTCTAATAAAGTACAATTACTTGAAGTTGGCAACCAATTCTTGAATTACTGTTAACTTATTTACATCAAATCAAGACTAAAGATAGCACAAGTTCATTGAATTTTTCATTTGTTCCTATACGTGTACAAACCTTTCGTCCTTTAAAATAGAGAAATGTCTTCACCAGAGCTTTGTTAACACAGTAGTTCCCATCAGGTGATGAGGCACACAAGCGAGTAACCCCTCCCACTTTTGTTTTCGGCCGCAATGACTATAGACATAACGTTGTGACTTACCCAAAGGCTTTGATCTTTCTCTTTTTCTTTCACCAGTGAATGGTTGATAGTTGGATTAATCGTGGTTGTGAAAAAAGAGTATTGTTAATGCAGATTGTGACATGTTCTGTGGTAGGGTTATTCTTTGAGGATGAAAAAGGCAAAGTTTTCTTTAACGATATCCTTGGCAATGGCCAAGATGATGCTGTAGATACTACAGTACAGCATCTTGCTCTTTCATTCGAGTTCACTTTTTGCTGAAGCCTTCAAGTATATATGCACGTGACACGGGTCTCTTGGAATTATAATTCAGGAGCAGGGAGAACTTAGATCACCACTGCTAAGTTTTTCATGGTTTGGTGAAGTGCGGATGCTGCACACCAGGATGCGGTGGAAGCTCTCCTTTAGACTTGCAGACCATCAATAATGAGTTTTACCAAAGAATGGCTTGGCTTTGCAGGTAGGCCTTTGATGTCATTTTTGAGGGAGCTGATAGCTAAGGCTAATTTGTCTCAAGTGCTCAGTAGTTCCAGTGATCCAACTGGTCATCCCCGTAGTGTGCCCTAAGCCTAAAAAGGCCAACTAAGAAGTCTCCCTCCAACATGATAATGTTAGTGCTGATGCAGAGAGGCTGTAATAGGCCTCCAGGACCAGTGAAACCTGTGTGTATTGCCCTTATGGTCATCATCCTTATGATTACAGCTTCGGTGCCATTCACCAAAGACCATGACTTCCATCCTCACCGTACCAGTGACCCCAGCACCTGTGTCTGTAAGTACTAATACGTGTGCCAATCTCTTTCCTCGTGACAGTTATCTCCAGTGTTTTAATTCCTGTAGGAGCAACCTCTGTGGTTTCTCCATTTAGGGGAGCATCAGTGTGTATGGTTGTTCATACCTCAACTTCTCTGCTTGGGAAGAGGAAGAAGTGTGTTTGCTCATCTGCCAGGTCTTCCTCTTCTGATTCAGCCTCTTCTATCAAGAAGGAAACTAGGAAGGATAGTCATAAGAAGCTTTGTGGGATCATTGATGACACCACCTCTCTTGTTTGGAAGGTAGACAGCTCCCAGGTCCCCTGCCACATGTCTTGGGGGGCAGGCCTGGGGGCTGAGTCCCTAGAAGCTAGCCTTACTACCCCTTGTGGGGTCATGGACTTTTTCAATTGGCCAGAAATTGGAGGAGCTTGGGTGCCCTCCTTCGCCTTCTCTACCTGGATGAGGGATTGTCCCTTCCTTCCTAACGGGAATACAGTACAGTACTTCAGTATCCCAAGTTGAGAAGATCGCACATTTCAAGGATGTTGCTGTAGCCAGTGGCCGCATGCTAATGAGCATGGATCAAGGGGTTATTTTCTGCCTCGATCAATAGAGGGAGGAGTATACAGTAGTTCTTGTCTCCAGTTTAATACTAGAGATGTTCCTCTCATTGATGACAATCTGCCTGGTTTGTCATTGCTCCTCAATTACGTTATAGGTTCTGTCCTTGGGTTCAGAATGCTTAGATTCATTGGAAATGTGTCGATCTCCTAAACAGCCTGTAGAACACCTAACCTCTGTGAGATATAAGGGTAATTAAGATTCTCTTGCATCGAAAGTTTTGGACCTTGGCCCGTTACCAATGCAAGTAAATAACGTGAGTTGGATTGTTCCTTTGTGGAGGTTCCTGCACTCTCAAATCCTAGGTGTGGCACCCATGGTGCCAGCATCAGGTAGTGCTGTACCTCAGTCATTGATCAGGACTTTGATGCTGGTCACGGGTGGAGACCTTCTCTGGAGCTGCCGTGGTCATATCTTGCTAGTTTGGCCGTGGATTAAGTTGATCAGATCTACGGATCTGAGAACTCTCTCACTTCCAGTCATTAAAACAAGAACTTTCCCCACTCCACTCTCTCGAGGCAGCAAAGGTTGGCAGCTTGTGAGTTGGCAGCTATGGAGTCTTCTGCCGTGGCCTCCTTTCAAGCAGTCTTGTGGCTTGACCTATGGTCAGGCACGGCGATATAACTCACAAGGATGAGAAGGGTATCAACTCCTTACTTTAGAGAAGTACAGGACTTTTGTGCTTTCTGGTGGAAAGGCAAAAACCTTTCTGGCACACCAGTTGGTGAAATAGCAGGCCACTGGTTTTTGAAGTGCAGGATTCTTAAATCAAGTTGGTCCAAAAGTAGCACTGATGCTGTGAAACTCACTGGACCAGTTGACACATGATCCCAGGTTTGAGCCCTTATCCATCCCCTCTATACAAAGCGTCGGGTGGTCAAGAGGAGATGCTCATGTGTTCTGTGAGTGATCTGATGTGCTATCTAAAGAGATGATTTGATATCCTAGGCATGAGTGTCAATGACTTCCTCAGCGCTGGCAAAATTAAGAAAGCAATGCTGAAGAATACCGTCTTTCTGCCTTCGTGAGACAATCAATAGGACATCTACTTTGATCATTGAGTGGGTCAAGGTACCAGCTAGGATAACAGTTCATGAATTCAGGGGTATTGGTCCCATTATGGACTTCCAAAGAATTTTACAATCAACCAGGTGATGAAGGCAAGAAATGTCAATGCACTAAACAACTTTCACTAACTTCTATTTAAGGAAGTATACTAACAAGTTCTTTGACATTTTTTCTTGGCACTGTGTTGGCTGCTCAAATAGCTGTATAGCCAGTCTAGCTCTAACACAGGATAGAAAGCATCATCTTGAGTATGGTAATATGTAAATGCAAGTCTGGTTGAAAGATAGAACGATTGGCTCTTCTTCTTCTTTCCTTCCCTCTCTTGAAGATGAAGCAACTGGATTGGACATTCATCCTGGTGCTACAATATGAATACCATTAGTTAGGCAAGATCTATAAGTAGAGTTCTCCTCCATCCTCCCTTAATGAGGGGGAGGATAGTGGAATGAATACCAAGCCAATTGGTCACTAAATGCCATATGCTTCAATATAGACTGCATCTATCCTTCCTATACCAAGAACAGGCCAGGTATTATCAGCATACTTATCCCTATGATGGGCAGAAAGGGGCTTGGTGGAGTCATCTCCCCATTCCAGAAAAGGACCAGGGAGTCTTAACATATTCTAGGGAAGAATAAAAACTTACTGATTTGATTGGGGGGGACTTCTAACTCACTATTAAAAAAATCCCCCCATTCTAAAGGACGATAGGTTTGTATATGTGTAGGAATGAATAACTTTTAAATTAATTTGTATTTTTTTTAGCTATAGAAACCAATCATTCAAAAGTTGAACTTCCCACTTCCGAGTCAAAGGTCAAAAGTGAAGTCTTTGACAAGAAAGTGTCGAGTACTATATTGGATCCCTCTCTCTGGTCACGGCTTATTTCATCTTTGCCTACACATACACAGAATAGTCTAGCCTATTCTTTCCTCATACACTTGACAACACTGAAATTTTCCAAAAATTCTTCTTCTCTCAAGAGGTTAACTACTGCATTTGTTCAGTGGCTACTTTCCTCTTTTTAAGGGTAGAAGAGACTCGTTAGCTATGGTAAGCAACTCTTCTAGGAGAAGGACACTCCAAAATTAAACCATTGTTCTCTAGTCTTGGGTAGTGCCATAGCCTCTGTACCATGGTCTTCCACTGTCTTGGGTTAGAGTTCTCTTACTTAAGGGCACACACTGGCATGCAATTCTATCTTGTTTCTATTCCTCTTGTTATTTTCAAGTTTTTATAGTTTACATTTGAAATATTTATTTTAGTGTTATTGTTCTTAAACTTCTTGTAGTTTTTCCTTATTTCCTTTCCTCACTGGGCTATTTTCCCTGTTTGAACCCTTGGGCTTATAGCATCCTGCTTTTCCAACAAGGGTTATAGCTTAGCCAGTAATAATAATAATAATAATAATAATAATAATAAAGGGCTACATGACCGCAATCACCATCCTTCGTTAACTACTTCATTAATGAATTTAACTACCGATCAAGTTGCACAGTAGACATTTCTGCTTTTAATAGACCATGGTTTGAATAGCTATAAGAAATACAAATTACTGTACTTCAGGATTTATTTTTCTATTATTGAAAGTTCAATTAGACTATAATGGATTACCTTTCATGTTAATAGAATATAAACTAGACTGCTGCATTTTACAAATTATCTGTATTTTGTTGGTTTTCAAGGCTTTGAGATATTTCTAACAAAGGGCACAACAAATCAGGTTTTTCCCCTTTATTCTCTCAACTTCATAACAAAATCTCCCTTCTTCAGGTTGGGGACTAGCATTGTTACACAAGTGATTCCGGCTGACAAAATTGTTGTCAGACCCATGACTTTTGGCCAGGGAGCAATGACATTATGTTGATCTTTCAAAGTGTAACTAAGAAAGGAATTTAGATAGAATCAGAGAATTGCATTAGAAATATATATTTTCCATAAAGCACTATTGTTACACGAACAGACGACGTCAACATCTGTCGCTGGATCCTCAGAAGGATAAAGGACTCACAAATGCAGTGTTTGACAATGTACTAGAGACCAAACATATACTCATTTGATTGGTTCTTAAGCCGAGCTTTTTCTGTCAAAGCTAGGACCAAGTAGTGGTTACTAGTAAGTAGGTATACCTGTACCCTCATCCATAATTTAGAGTCAGTAAGGTCTTGTTTACCAGTGAAATTTACCAGTGAGTGCAGCTTGAAATTTGGACCCACAATAATCAGCCACCAAAAAATGGAAAAGCAGAATGATACAAGCCCAAGGGCTTCAATAGATAAAAAGAGCCCAGTGTAGAAAAGAAATAAAGTATTCCATATAATATGAATGAGAAATAATGAAAAATTATAGAATATACTAATTTCAATAACAGTTAAATAGATAACGTATGAAACAAGTCATATCAACAGAAAAGTATTTGCAACAAGTTTCAATTATTAAAGTTCCACTGATCCAACTACGGTATCAGATGAGGATGATCATTTCATAATTTGGTCACAGCTGGAATAAAAATTTTAGAATACAGTATTGTGTAGTACAGTACTGACCCTTATGATGGAGAAAGCAAGACTATTAGAATGAACTGCATACCTTGTAAGGTACACCATAATAGATGGTGCAGTACATGAAGTATCTAGATGCAAAACATATTCTGAACTTTGAAAAAATCTTATGTAACATGCACAAGAACCAACTTCAAGACAGTACCATACATCAGTATCCCGATCATGGATAATGAATTTAATACAGAAATATTTTTGTCAAGCAAATGAAGAAGAACAGAGAGAACAATATCCAAAACTATGGAAGAATGAAAATTTAAAAATGTCCTCAAAGATTGATTAACAAAAATCTCTAAGATTTTCTCAATATGCCAACATTTTGAGAATTTGAAGAAGAAATAGACCTAGGTTTTTAAATGAAAGTTTGAGAGCTAGCAATCATCAGGCCGTATGGTACTATATGTAAACTGGGAATTTGCACTTTCAGAAATGATAAAGCTAAGCAGTTTTAGTCAAGGTATCTGTATCTCTTGCGAGATGACAGGGAGATCTTTTTCTACCACTTTTTGGTACTGTATTCTAATGCCCAAGATCCTCCTCTTATCACTAGCATACTAGGAATCATACTGGAAAGGCTTTAGGAGTTTTTTTTCCAAGTACTATCCTGCTTAATGACAGATTTAGACACAAGACATTTTCTTTCGAAAACGTTATGAATAAATTTTCATTATGTGGCTTTTGACAAGACTAAATGCTCCTCGTTGGATCTGCTGGTGTGGGTAAGCAAGAATGACAATGTTCAGGCATGCAACAGACCCTATTGAGCAGCTAGGTATAAAAACCCAATACTTTTTCTTCTATTCTTTAAAGTTACCATAATTTTATGAACTATATTCAGTTAAGACTAATCTGTATCTACTACGAGATCATATCTATCATTCCAATAGTCAGCTTTTTAGTAATTCATATGATATCTTCCCAAGATGCTGTTCTTATTGCATTGGCCTTCCTTGTGAAGGCTATATAGGATTATTTTCTTCATTTCCCAAGGTATCATCTAAGGTGGTCTTCTAAAACGCTTCTATGTGGTGTGCAAACACTTCATTTGCAAGTTATTTCACTTACGGTTCTTATCTAGCTACCCACATGCTTTGCACTGCTCAGAGACTATTTCCACAATTCTTGTTTTCAGTTGTATAGCTGCTCACTTGTGTAAAGCATGTCAAGTTTATGAATGAATTAGTGTCATTTCACCTTGTTTCATAAGGCCAATTGCTTCCCTAAAGACAACAATTCAACAGTATAATACCAAAAAGCAGTGCAATATATGATTCACTACAAAAATTTGGCATTAAAAATGTACACTTTCATAAGGAACCTGTATGCGTTTGGTTAGCAATTATTGTCGTCAAGTGGCAGTTACTGTAACTACTACCACCGCAAAGCAGGAGTAATGCATTCAAAACTCATTACTTTTATCACTTATTTCTTAAATTTCTTAAATCATTTCAGCAAATACTGTATGTGTACAATACTATGAATAAATATACATGTACCGTAATTTAATACAGTACTGTACATAATTTATACAAAATATCTTTACATTTTACTTTGAGCTTTACACTTATTTTTTACCCTTAGGGTGCATCCACACAATCTGGTAGTACCCGTCGGCAAACATGATTACCAGCAGACAATGAGGGGCTACAGAAATGAGCAGTGATGACGTCATTAAGCGCGCAAATCAAATGAGTGGATCTGACAACTAACAGCACTACTACATAAAGCCTTATGGTACCCTTACTTGTTCTCTGGGCTAAATTGAACATTATGTCAACAGAAGTACTAACCTTGGTAAAACTTTGGCCCCAGGAGTTACTTGGTTATTACCAGTCCAAAGTGGTACAAAATAATTTTCAGGTTGAGCAGCAATGCGAAAACTATATTGAAGCATTGTAATTCCAACACTTACAAGGTTGTTAGTGGAACCCATGTTTTTATGTTGACCAGGCTGACATGAGTCTTTTTATTGTTTATATATGACATATCTGTTTTTGACATATTTAATAGTTTATATAGGACATCTCTGTTTTGATGCTGTTACTGTTTTTAGAATGATATATTGTTAATTAATTCTCATCATTTATTTATTTCCTTATTTCCTTTCCTCACTGGGCTATTTTTCCCTGTTGGAGCCCTTGGGTTTATAGCATCTTGCTTTTCCAACTAGGGTTGTAGCTTGGCTAGTGATAATAATAATAATATGAAATGCAAGATGGCTATTAGTAAGGCTTCAGACCAACTACATGTACATGAGTATGTACCCAAACACAGCTATTCTAGGGATGTTAAAACCATTTATAACCCTGCAGATAATTATTTGGGCCAAACTAATGTAATTAACAGCCTGTTGTCATGCAGAAAACATGTTGGCCCCAGAAATTGTGTGCCCGCCATTATTGCTTTCCTTTGAATAACTACAAAAAGGGCACCAAGTTGTTTGGCCTAAGTATTTTCGCTTCTGACGTCATTGTTGATCATTGCCATTACCTATTGCACTCCACTAAAAAGTTTGTGGTTTGCAATATTTATGCAGATTTAATTTTCACAGCCATGGAAGTTTCTTCAATTGTGCCATTCCAAATTCCAGATAAGAAAGGAAATTAGAGTACTGTATATCATTTACTGTATGACTCCCACACATGATACCTCATCTGTTAGTTTCATTCTTCAACCAACCACTCGGACCATTTACCTCTATTACAGCTCCATCAACAAAGAAATTGAACAACCCTGGTGACATCATACATCTGTCTCAATCCGACTCTCACTGAAAACCACACACACTTCATTCTCTATCCTCAATACACGCTTTACTGCCTATGTATAAACTCTTCACTCGTTGCAACAATCTTCCACCAATTTGTATAATCTTATCACATTCCACGTCGCTTCCCTAATAGCTCTATCATAAGCTTTCTCCAGATACATAAATGCAACATATACAGTACTTTCTTACCTTTTGCTAATGGCAAATGTTTATTTATTTCCCTGTTGGAGCCTTCGGGTTTAAAGCATTCTGTTTTCCCAACTAGGGTTGTAGCTTAGCAAGTACTGTAATAATAATAATAATAAAATAAGGATTTAGCGAGCAGTTTTGAGTACCATCATTCATTACTCATTATGTACAGTAAAACAGTTCGTAAATAAAGTGTATTTTAACCAAAACTGTCTTCAAAATCTTAGCTTTTACATGGTTAGATGAAAACGGTTGGTTTTAATAAATGATCGAGTTAATATGTTAATTGGACAGAAGAAAACTAAATTTTAGGATTTTTGCCTAATAATCTTTCCCTGGTGCTTAAATCCTCTAGAATACAGTACCTACGTGTGTAAATAATGTATTCTTTTCAATTTTAAACAATACATTAACCTTTTCTCTTGGGAGAAATTTATTGGTTTTAGAGATGTCTGGTGATCTGACAGAATCTGCTTCTTCACTAAATTCTCTAAAAAAGGTTCTTCTGGCAACCCTGAATATCAGTCATCGCAAAATTATAAAGTACGGTACAAAATAGAACTCCACTACACAGTATTTTCATATACAACACTTGCCATTTTTCTGGCACTAGCTCCATCTATCATTTCTCATTCATAAACAAAGCTTTTAGGTCAGGCATTAAAAAAAAAAAAAACTCCCTGGTTAGATTACTAATTTGCACACAGTGAGGTACTGCTTACAGTGCGCTTTACATGTCTCTTAGTAATTCTTAATGAAAGTCCTTTATATCATCTTTGTACTCCACTGCACTTCTTTCTGCAATTTACTTTTCATTCCCTTTCACTAGCCTGTTTCTCCATAGCTGTCCAACTTCAATTTTTTTATGTTTTTTGAATTTCTACTTAATAAATATTAGCATTGACATTTACTGTTGACTGATATGACCAGTGTTCCATATTATCAATATTTAGAAAAACAGGTTATCTAGTTAAAATTACTAGTTTAACCAAATCTGCAAGCGTAATAAAGCTTTTTGAGTTTGCTCTAAAAAAACCGAGAATAATAAATAATAAAAAAGATAAAGATACAAATTCACTTATTTGAAAATTTGACTTTCTAAAATGATAGCAATAAACAGTAGTCAAGAACTTTAGACCTGCTGTATGTTTACAAAAATTTAGGCAGTCAATCAGCAAATGCTGGACTGTCATGAGAGTTCCATAACCAGAGCACATAAATTGATCTGAATGCGAGATAACATCAAATGACTGCGAAAGACTTTTGTGGCCAATCTACAGTCATCAGAATGATCTCATACTGCCTTACTTCAAGGGATATAAATACCAAAGGGATATTATAGTACGTTTAACATTTCCTAATCTATTAGTGTTAGGAGGGGGCTCCAAATTTCTGGCTAATCTTGTGAGATTAGTGGCTTCATCAATCCTGTCGAATACTATAGTTTAAAATAAAGTTGAATAAAAGTATGCATACAAACTGTCTTGGCAGCTGAATTTGCATGATCATTACCATCAAGAAATTTAAGATGGTAATAGTATGCAAGGTTGACAATCACATAAGGTTTCTTCAAGTACTGGTTGTTATTAAGTTTCAAAATGTTCTCTTGTAAGACTAGATTTTAACAATATCAATTATTACATATGCATTAGTATTGAGAAGACATTGAATAATTTTGTCATTTTTCTAGACATACCCTTATAATAAGTAAGGCATGTATATACTTCTGGAGCTTTATTGCAATTTGTCCCCTATTTTTTTCCATATACAGTAATATTCAGTATTATGGTGGAAAGTGTGGTGAACTGAAATTTGAGAGCCTAATCCTCTGGACATATCTACAATGGTTGACAGTACTCTTCTACATACCAGTTTGTTTGTGTACATTATAACTGGGCTTAAAAAACACCATGGATGAATTTATCCAGAACCAAAACTTCCATATTTTCTTCTCTAAGAAAATCAGAAACTACGATGTAATAAAATTGTCAATGAATACTAGGAAATGTAATGACACTTTGTAAATCCTATGAGGAGTGATATTAAAATCTAGTTCCCAAACATTTCTGATCATTACCAATCTATACAAGACTTTAATAATGATCCTCAATAAGAAACAGGCAAGATCTATGGAGACTAGTAAGTAGTGGCCATGAATATCAAGGCAAGATCTATGAAGACTAGTAAGTAGTGGCCATGAATATCAAGGCAAGATCTATGGAAGCTGGCACAGTAGTTGCTAATGGCTATCCAGTTCCCCTTTAGGTAGAACCATTGCATTTAGAGGCAAAATAAAGCAACACAACTAAGAAGTGGGAATAGTTTTTGCCTGGTGAATGCATCCACAACTGCACCTTGGCTATCTAAAGATGGTCAATCAGCTTTTGAATAAAATATTGGAATATCGGTAGCATTTCACAAGAAACATGAGCTGTACCCCAGCAAGAGAGGCTTACAAGTTTGAGTTTTACATAGAAGCACTAGCATTTTGTAGTTTGGTTACAGAATAAATAGCAACCAGGGAATTAAATAATTCTCTAATTACGATAATACAGTAAGACTCCACTCTCAGCCGTTAATCAGATCTAGGGGACAGACCATAAGTCAGAATTTGATGTGGGTCAGAAATGCTTCTTATAAAGTGAGTTATATATTCCCTATGACGACGACAGACAACAGTGTTTCCAACCAGCTATCATTTTATAAAAACAAAATAATTAAAAAAGTAGTATAAAGTAATATTACCACATTAAACAATGGTCACTACCTTAAACTTGGCATATTTTTAGTTTGCTGGACACAAAAGGTGAAGTTGGAAGTTACAAACTAGTTGTTGGAGGAGGAAGATGATGATGATGTGATTGTTAGTGACAAAGCCGCTTCTATAAGAGGCTTCTTTGCTGTAACACTTATCATCAATGGAAGTGATGACTCTAGCCTTTTATTATTAGACTGACAAGGGACTTGAATTATGTTATTCTTCCTTTCATAAAAATTTGTCTCATATGGAAGGAGCAAATCATCAACAGCATTCAACATTTTAGGAAAATATTTGGCAATAGGATCCCAGTACTCAAAAGATTGCCATACGCTTTGATAAATATTGAAAAGCACACTGTGTAAAGGTCCTTTTTTCTAGATTAGGAAAACTAAGACAATTTTCTGTTGCTTTTCTAACTCCCACAAGTCTGCATTAGTTAGTGGTTGCTTCTGGGCCTCAAATACATACTTCCAACTCCATCTAAAGTTCATCACTAGGGGATACCAAGTTGTTCTACATGTCCTTTACTAGCCCATCAAAACTTTGAAAATCATAAACAAATTGAGGGTAGTTTCTCTCATATACCATTAATTGTTATTTGGGTCACTTCAGTTCAAGAAGCACTGATGCCTAATACTGCCTGAGAAATATTTTAGCCCTTCAAAATGTCCAGAATGTTCATGACATCATCTGCCGACAAGGCATTAACTGCCTTACTTAAGGTACACCATAGATAGTGCCGCTTGAAGAGAGCAACTTGGTTCATGGATTGAATGAGGAAATGACAGCCACTTTGGTCCAAGATTCAGATAGATGGGATGTCCAAGTGTATTATCAAGAATCAACAGAATCTTAAAGGAATTTTTTTTGCCGCCCAATATTCCTTAATTGCTGGTGCAAAGAACCTCTAGTATAATCTCCATAGTGCTGTGTAAGGCACAATGTAGACAGTGCCTACCGATAGGAGATAAACAAGAGAGGAATCTATAAGAAGTCTATACAGTACATAGAAATACATTTTAACATCAGCTTTCCCTTTGCTATATAGGAGAACAGAATGAATTCTCTTCTTCGCCTGTGTTCTATGTCCTTTGCCTGAACTTGTATATGATCAAAGCCTCCATTTGATTCCTTTCAATATTATTTCCTTGGCATCATTTAGCAATAGTTTAGCCTTCTCTTACACTTCCATCTCTGCTTCAAATATTCTATTTCTTATTGCAATCACAATCCTCCCTCATAGTGTTATGCATCTTCATGATAAAATTGAAACCCTTCTTCTAGGACATATCCTTTTACCAAAATGTGATCTGCCACTTTTAAACAAACAGATCAA
This sequence comes from Palaemon carinicauda, assembly GCF_036898095.1. Classification (NCBI taxonomy): domain Eukaryota; kingdom Metazoa; phylum Arthropoda; class Malacostraca; order Decapoda; family Palaemonidae; genus Palaemon; species Palaemon carinicauda. The sequence continues at coordinate 16,634,302 of NC_090760.1, forward strand.
TTGGTGAACACCATATCTTTAAAATTCTATACTGGTTAAGTATGAAATAGACAACTACAATGCTTAATACATCCGTCCTTAAGGTCTTTAACCAGCAACAGCAGTAGGCCTAAATCATTATCTACACCAATATTTTGATCAACTTCAAAGTCAAAACACGAATCAGGACGATTAAAGAGTGAATTTAATATGAGTTAGGGGCTACCATACACACAGTATTTAGTTTACAGTAATATACATTACAAGGGTTTAGGTTACCAAGTCCTATAGGAAATTTTTAACCAGAAATACAGTAATACGTAATTGTAACATGCACACAAATACCGTTAAAATAACACAATTTGGCTGTAATCCTCATATGAATGGTGGAAAATGAGGTCAAAGAAATTAAAAAATCGTCTAAAATTACAGCAATCTAAATTTCAAGTGTGAAAATTTCTCAACTTTAAAGATAAAACATCAATAGCATTATATCAGAAGGTATTTTCTTTTTAAAGCAAATACAGTAAACACTTTTACCATCGGTAAAGATACTGTACTTCTGCCATTAAAAGAAATTGTCAAAAACATTTATATGGTCCATAATAACAAGACTTACCTGCTGATCAGGGCCGAGGAAAAAAAGAGAAAGCTTATATTTCAGCCATCCATATTATTGCTCTGTTTATGAAAAACAAAGGTTAGCCATGCATCAGATTAAGACATGCACAAGGACGCACATCCAAACAATAAAACACTACTGTTGTGATTGGAGATTGTATTTGGTATCTAAGACATATAAAAATAATACTTAAAGCATCAGTACCCCACGGAAACCCCCAAAAATGAAATGATTTATATTAATACTCTTAAAGTAAAATGCACTTTTCAAAATAAAAAGTGAACTTTTTAAATGCTTATACTTGGAGAAAGGGTATAAGCGAACACAGATAAAGCCACAAAAAGACTTTGAAACTATGCTTAAGACACCATAAATATATATATACAGAATAAAAACAATGAGATTATCTTAAAACGTCTATGGTTACAATTACCTTTTTTTTTTCCTGGTTCATATCTCGAATACAACATTAATATTAGATTCATTTTTTTTTTTTTAAGTATTCAAAAGCATGCTCCACACATAGTACAGAGATTTATTTAATTTATCAAAAAATTAAAAAAATAATAAAGAAGTAAATAAGGATCCAGGGGAATAGGGAGCATGTAACTGGCCAAAACATCACTACAATGATTCGACCGTGATGAATCAGCACGATCGTTGATATAAGAGGACATGCAGTAGTGTATGGGGGGGGGGTTTGTTTTACGTAAGTACTTGTAAATGGTTAGCTGCAGCTAAAGAAACTTATCATATCGTGCTTATCACAAAGTGACAATTACGAAGGTTCTCTTGAAAAGGTGGTGCTTTATTTTCTTTTCGTTAAGTCAAAATTATTGTCAAAATTCCTGACATTTCACTGGCCAAAAACAGGTGGGCACAGCAAATCTGCAATAATCAGTGTCCGAAAAGGAGTATTATATTTTTATTGCAATGATCATTGTCCAAAACAGAGCGTTTCTATCATCATAGTAAAAGTAGGGGCTCATAATAGTTGGAACTGTACAGAAGCTGCTGTAAACACTAGCAGCAGTGCAAATAAAACCAAAAAAAAAAAAAAAAAGTAAAAAAAAGGTACAACCTATAATGTGACCATGCTTGCCACCCTTGGAAAAATAGTGGCCAGCTCTGGTAGGCAGGAAGAAGAATGGGCGGAAGAAATGGGCGGTGACGTGGTAACAATTAAGTGGACGAAATTTTGTTTTGTCTAGCAAGCACAGCCGCCATCTGCGGTCCGCCCGATATCAGCAACATTCTCGGAGTCTCTCAGCACAACTTCAGTCACTACGGACACAATTAAGGAAAATAGGCACAGGCAAAACAAAACAAGATGTTCAAGTGGAGTTTTAGTAGCAAGAGTTAAAAGCAGGGGTATATGAATGTATATAATTGCAATCTATTTCCAATTTTTTTTTTTCTTGTTAGGAAAAGAAGGGTTTATACACTTTCTTCGGAGATGTATTGATTTTAAGGTTAAGGTTTTCAAGTACCTTAGATTATCTAATTCCTATTACTTTAAACTAATAAATAAAAAAAAAAAAAAAAAACAATCCTCACAAGCGAGCATAATTCATAATGCTTTTCTGTAAACTCCACTTGCATCGCAACCACAAAACACGAGAAATGCAAACAATAATCGTAATGAAATTCACAAGTGAAAGAGCAGACAGAATGCCATTCTCATGCCATAGAGTGCGTCATGCCTAAATGTGATGAAGCAAGTGAAATTTGAGGGATGCATCAAAGTGATATTGCAAAAGAGCATGCAAGATGCACTAAATTTAGTGTTCAAAGCCATTCCTTTTCATACTGTACTGCACAATTAGGCATGGCACATTTCTATTCAACCTGAATTACTTTTGAAATATGAACACCAGCAACACTTACTGCACAATGATTACTATTTTACCTTTATAATACAAAACAAAAATTGTATCAGGACAACACTGTGAAGACTTTCAAGATACCAAAATCAAATTTTACATTGATTATCTAAGACCACAATCACTTTACATAATCATCAAAACTATGTGACAATTAATTTTTACAATAGTGTACCATACTTGCTACCACAAATGTAGAGACATCTTACCTTTAACATCAGTGTGGGGGGCTAGCATAAAAATAGTTTAATACTCACCTTAGTGCTACATCTTGCAAAGCCTACATCACTCACCAAGTCCACGCCTTTCTGAGGAGACTCCAGAAGGCCTTGGGTCAAAGTCTTACTTCTAAGAGTTATTGCAGAACAAGAAGTATCCTCAGTACTTGGGTTTAATATTCTAAAACACAACAAACTTTACCCTGAGCACTCTGGTTCTTAATTCTATACAGGATAAAAGAGAGCCACAAAGTTAGGATATATACTTGCAAGCTTCAAAGAAATAAGGAAATAAGAAACATAACTCCGAGCTACACGAAAGGGTAATGGTATACAACGCCCTAAACCGTCGAGGCTCAAAACTCATGCCATTATGTTATACCGACTTGAAGAGTGGATGGGAGTAGGGAGATAGAATCATATTTGTGAGAAATCCATTCCCAAATATCAACCCACCAATCAAGGCCTTGTGGGGCCATCTCAAGATTACCCTAAAAACCATACACACAAACAGAAAGGGAGATACTATAAGCATGCATTCATCTAAGACAGGAGGTACCTTCTTTCAATAGATTCCTACTATGTACTGAAATCAACCACTGAAGGAAGACTAAATCTGAGAATGAGAACATGAATAACACTAAATCAAAACACAAATGATATAAAGAAAATGACATTCTGGCAGCTTAACACAAAGAAAAAATTCTCATGACATAAGTGGAGCTCAGTAAAAACAAATTTTTCTAGCTTCTTTGCTAAGATGTATCAAAATGACTACCAGTATTCAGATAAGCTCACACAAAATAATTAAAATACCAATGCATATACACCTCCTTTTCCATGAAAAAGATTATTCAATTCCACTGCTTTTCTCCCCTTTAAAAGTGTAAAACCAAGTGATAAATATACAAACCATAACACAAAAATATTCCACAGTAGATTACATTTAACTGGTACTGCTTCCTCTGATTACAGGCTTACAGAGATACATATTGTATTTAGTATATAAATGCATACAAATTTTACCACACCAGCAAATTGGATTTAGTTGCTCGTACGCTACATAAAGATGGTATATTTAGAATATTCTACAGCAAATTGTATATACACAACAGAATATGTAGTGTAAGCCATGAATAACCACGAAGCACCAAATTAATGTAAGTTCTACCACTTACTTCGAGTAATTTAATACAATTTTATTAAAATCCCCAGTCCTCAATTCAGGGTTACCCTGAGTGGAGTAAAATATCTTAACACTAAACCTGAATTGGAGAATGGAGGCATAAAAGATGTTAACATATATGGTTTTGGGCTGAAATCTTTACCCAGCTCAATTCAGTTGCAATTTCACTTTTATTTTGGCTCAAAATATTTAGGATTTCAAATTCAGAAATTCTGTGTACTTTAGTTTAAAATTGAATATCAGGTTTCAAAGTTAACGGATTACAAATAAATCAAACAAAATTCTGAATGCTGACTAAATATTCGGAAACAAGTCGGTGGATTTACGGTACCAAGCCATTCTAAGGGTTTGTTTTTCCATAACATTTAAGTGTTTTCAGTCCAAATTACATTGATGATGCCTTGCATGTAACAGCTTCGAGTACAAAGCTCCTTGTGGGAGGTACTGCTTGTAGTATGCAGTGCACAAAGCTCTGCCTAGTGATTAATTGCATTTTCATATTCGACTGTTCTTAGTTTTATTTCTTTTTTTATTTCCTAAGCAGTCAACTTCTATTAACTCTGTCTTACACCTACCTGATCTTTCCCAAATTACAGGCTTTTGGCCATACTCGTGAATGAGGAAATTAGTTAATTGGTTAACCTATTGTACTTGAATGAGCATGAACACATGAAGTGTTCATGCTTATTCTAAGCAAAATTACCTGATTTCTTATCGCCTCTACCTTAAATAATAACTAAGTTCCCAGAATAAATTCAAAATTCAGAAAATAGCTAGCTTTAAAAAGGATACTGTCCACCTTCTTGTTTTCAGTAGATTCCATTCCAGGCAATGCAGCTGCAACACGTCGGAACAACTGAAAGAGAGAAAATGTTAAGGAGTACCCAAGACTAGAGGATCAATTAAAAAATTAAGTAATCTTACCACATTTAAATTACATAAGAGATCATGAATTGTTTGGTATGTTAAACCTTTTACCCCCAATGGACGTACTGGTACATTTCACAACACTCATCCCTTTACCTCCATGGACGTATCGGTACGTCCTTGCAAAAAACTGTTTTTTACATTTTTTTGCATATTTCTGATAACTTTATGAGAAACTTCAGGCATTTTACAAAATAATGAGACCAACCTGACCTCTCTATGATGAAAATTAAGGCTGTTAGAGCAATTTAAAAAAAATATATTGCAAAATGTGCTTGAAAAAAAAAACGCCTGGGGATTAAGGGTTAGAAAGTTCCAAATAGCATTGGGGGTAAAAGGGTTAAGATATATGCAGCACTGTACTCAAGTCATATGTACTATCTCATGAATTTGTATAATTTCAACTGGCAATAAAGTCATAGTTGTTGATGTGAATTACAGTACATCATAACACATAAGCTAATTAATTTTTTAAATTGTTTTATACCATATATTAATAGACAGTACTCCTTATCTTTAACACTTTGACTACAGTAACATTATATCCTTATAGTATAATTCTTTTTCCTTTGGACTAATCCCTACAAGGTAAATTATACGAATTTCCACCATAATAAATCCACCTGTTCAATTTATTACTTAAGGGGCCTGGCCGGAATGCCAATATATGGGGGTATAAGAAAAACACAAAATCCTGAAAAAACTCACTTAACTTTGTATGGCAATGGAGAATGAGTATATGAAATATTTTGTCAAAATTCCTCTTACTTTCATAGTTATAGGGTAATTAGTAATACTAACTCAAACCAAAAACATTATTCCCTACAAGAAAATGCAGTATTTCTTCTGTTATCGTAAATTTTGATAATTATTACATTTTGATGTAAAAGAAATTGTGAACAATGGCATCTGTACAGCTTCCACGAGTCACAAATTGATGTATTACATGGTAAATTACACTCTTCGCCCTTCACTCCTACCACAAACCTCATAGATAGTACATGTGAGAGTTTGACCTCTGACATTCACTCATTTTTACGTTTGTTTTTCTCGTTTTTGGCAAGAATTTTATCATTTCAAAAAAAAAAAAAAAGAATTTCAACATCTTGCTAACATAAGGAAGAAGAAAATTCACTCTATCACGAGTTTAGAAGTGGGTAATATTTGCACGCAGAGAGAGAGAGAGAGAGAGAGAGAGAGAGAGAGAGAGAGAGAGAGAGAGAGAGAGAGAGAGAGAGAGAGAGCCTTGCCTGACGAGCCAAAAGAAGCAAGATATTGAGCAAAAGGATCTTCATTTTTTTATTAAATTATGGTAAATAACTGTTTTCGTTTATTAATATCCAAAAGGGAACATAAAATTCATAATAATCAGGATTTATTAATAGGCTTTGTAAAACTACAAAGAAAAACTCTGAATGCCTGTATCTCAAAACTATAATTATTGACTTTCAAATTCTATCTTCTCCCTTAATTTTAAAGATATAGCATTGAAATTTGGTATATAACGTAGACACATTAAAAAACAATAAAATTTTGCCCTTTTTTACAATTTTATTTATATTTTTTTCCCTATTCTTATGGTTTATTTTTCTACCATAATGAAAAAAATTCATATTTAGCAAAAAAATGACTTTTAGGAAAAATAAAAACTCATTTTATTGGAGGTCTACATCAGGTCTATATAGGGTAGTAATCCTAGGTCTTGATATTAATTATCAAGGGAGGAGATAGAATTTAAAAAACACTAATTTTCACGATAATTCGCCCAGGCGGCGCAAAACCGAAGGTCAGAGGCAAAAATCCTATGCAGTTTGGAGATGTCCTAAGTCACCTCATTAAGTGGTATGAATGGAGATGTCCTAAGTCACCTTATTAAGTGATATAAATGGCATAGTCCTGTCCTTATAAAACTGCATTAGCTGGCCAGCCCCTTAAGTTATCAATTACAGTATTAGTAATTCAAAAGATATCAACAAGCATGGCTTATGGATAAACAATTGTAAATATTCCACAAAATTTTCAACTTTTGTCAGCTGATCTGTATTTCCTACTACAGTATTCAGTACTGGAAACACTCAGGCTCTTCATAACGTAACATCACGATAAACTGACAAATCACCAGCCACTTACTTGCTTTACATTATATCCAGCTTTCGCACTTGTTTCAATAAACATAACATTGAGCTCCTTTGCTTTTCGTTCTCCCTCTTCCGTGGATACCTGAGGACAAGATGGATATCTATGGTTAGAATAACCAAATCTCAGAGGAAAGACTTGAAAATATCATAAGTTGTTATTGACAATCAGTCAAACCCCCATTATTTTCACACACTTGTCCCGTTATCCAGACCCTTCTCATAATCACAAACATACAAGACTCCAGTTTCAGATAAAGTTCACTGGTTCACTTACAGCCAAACATTACTGTATTATCAAGAGTACTGCAGTGACTGTGAAAGTAATTCAACAAAGCTTAACCAAGAGAAATGTAACTATGTTAGACATGAAATAGTTAGAGAGAGAGAGAGAGAGAGAGAGAGAGAGAGAGAGAGAGAGAGAGAGAGAGAGAGAGAGAGAGAGAGAGAGAGAAAATAACTAATCAAATTATTCATTGGGATCCTCTCTAAACCTAGGATACAGGCAAATAATTTTACTGAGAGAGAGAGAGAGAGAGAGAGAGAGAGAGAGAGAGAGAGAGAGAGAGAGAGAGAGAGAGAGAGAGAGAGAGAGAGAGAGAGAGAGAGAGAGAGAGAGAGAGAATAACTAATCAAAGTATTCATTGGGATCCTTTCTCTAAACCTAGTATACACGCAAATACTTTCTCTGAGAGAGAGAGAGAGAGAGAGAGAGAGAGAGAGAGAGAGAGAGAGAAATTGATTTTGTACTCGTATCCAATGTTCTAATCTGAAAATTTGTAAAGAATGTACAGTTCAAAAGAAAGGATTCTGCTGAACTGACTAATCCAGTCTATGGTAACAGAAAAATGACTAAGAGAAAATCTTGTCTAAGAGACTTGAATGTAATGTATGTCTACATAACACAAACTGTAATAGGAAGAAATCCTATTCAATATAAATACACTAAGATTAGAACGAAATTACCTTGAATCAATGTAACTACCCGATACTAACATGAACATAACTTCAAAGATTATAAAATCACAATAGTGTTGTTCCTTTTATCTAATAGAGAACAAGAGGGGGGTTAAGTCAAGCGTTGAGGGCAGGGAATGATTGGGATGTATTCCAAGAGTACTATATACTGTAATCCAAGAGTACTGTATACTGTAATCCAAAAGCGATAGTACTGTACTATATAGTAGACAAATTTCTATATCCTTTAAAGGTAACTGTACCTAATACTGAGCCCATTACAGAAATTGCTTTGGTCAAAGCCAAACTATTCATGCAGTTCAGGAACAACAAACATCTCACAAAATACCAATGAATTCAGGAGACTCCTTTCACAGTTCACAGGAAAAATAGAAGACTATCTTATAGTAAAGGTAACTCGTATTCATAAAGGAAAAAACACTTCACATAAATATAAATGGAGGCAAATCACACAGTTAATCCTCTAGTGATCCTGGGTCTGTCAGGTTCATGACTTGCAAACTATGTTACTTTGAGCAATTACGTCAAGTGTCTACCTACTTATCTTTAAGTTTCGTAACATAAAAAAGGAATTATGATACAAAGAAACTGGAAATTGCAATAGAAAGCCAAATAAATTTAAAGAGAAAAACTGAAGTCAAACAGAAACTCTCAAACTGGACCCCAATCTCACCTGTCTTTTGTCTGAAAGATCAGTTTTATTCCCTACAAGCATAATAATAACATCGCTACCACGCTCCGTTCGGACGTCATCTATCCATTTTGAAGTTTGGTGGAAGGAGTTAGCATCTGAAAATAAAACAAGACATTAGAACTGGCGTAAAGGAAATTATTTGTTACATGAAAAAAAAATTTATTCAGTATAGTATATAAAAAAAAGGCTAGGTAGAATTTGCCTTCAAAATATCTCAATCACAAAACTCTCGTTAGTAGTTTGAAAAGAATTACCACAAATCAGTTGTGTTCAAATTTCTATTAACAAATCAATTATCTATGCTAAATTCATTCATATAACCTGCAGCTGTCATAAATGCATATTCAATTAAAGAACAAACATAGAGCTCACCCTTGGCTAAACAAATATCTAGACTTTACCAAATTTCAGCTGCTAAATTATTTTGTACTTAACAGCACAGTACTGTACTGCACTATGCAGTGTAAATAAAACCATTTTGATAAAACACAGCATTCCCTTAATTTTTTCCTATAAAATATATAAAAAAGCTGGGATATATAAATATAGAACCTGCTTTTATGGATGGAAATTTTCTAATTTGGTTATTGTCACTAATTTTTAAAAAAAATTTTCCATTACAAACATATGACAAATTCGGAGACAATTTGTATTTTCCCATAACTAATACAAAAATGTAGTTATTTACGTGAATACACTTTTGGCGGAGCTGGAAGGCAGCCATTAGATTCAAAATGCGAGGTGGCAACCCTGTCTAACTACTTAAGTGGGCAGGCAGGAGGTGACTGCGGGGGTAAACAGCCGCCCATATATACTCTCACAGCTGTGAGCTACGTCACTTTTTGACTGCAGGCAGGACTTACTGGGAGGCAGGTGATGGCAGGCCAATTTATATAAATAACTACAGGTTTGTATTAGTTAGGAAGAAATACAAATTATCTCCGAATTTGTCATTTGTTCCTGTGTTAACTTAATTCAGGAGCCAAATAAATATCGATGATAACGAATCAACTATTTATTCCTGAATGGATTTATTTATAATACGAAGTGTTACCTTCACGGCTGACAAATAACGACTCCCCTTATAAGAAAAGGCGGGAGGCAAAAACCATTACAGTAGACAGATGTAAACAACATAACAGTGGTAATTATCATATGTAAACAACTGGTCGTTGGACCATACAACTGTTGAACGACAATCATAACAAAATGTAGATAGAACTCTAGTATACTTCAACTTCCTTTTTATTTCTTTTTTTTTTTATTGGATTAGAAAATATTTACCTTTAGAGTTCCATCATAAATAATGAAAATAAATGTACATTACAACTTAAGACTTATCTCTATCAAATGTTACAATACAAAGTTTATACTATTCCTTTTACAAAAACATATTTAGTTACATTGCAAATCTGACAGTTTTTTGTCTTAATCTTCCACTTCGTCTCGGTTCCCTTATTTCTCCCTCGGTATTTTCAAACTTCATCTGTGGATCTTCATCAACATCTCCTCGGTATTCTCGAAGTAATCTACGGTTTCTCCATAGCAACTTTCCATTTGATAACTGGACATGATAGCTTCTATTCCGTAAACCAGCTTTGACTATTTTTCCCCTCTTATCCCATTTCTTGGATACTGGGTCTTGGATTCGAACTTCTACCCCAGGCAAGAATTCTTTCAGCTTTTTGGCGGATGTGTTGTACCACGTTGCAGTCTTCATTTCTCTTTCTTTTCTTTTCCTTTCTGCTTCTTCAATTTCTTCCGCACTTTCTTGCTAAAAAGCACTGTGATGAATGGGAACAGTAGATCTGAGATAATGTCCAAACACTATTTGGTTCGGCGATCGTCCATCTGCTCTTGGAGTGTTTCTTAGTTCTAACATTGCTTCTTGAAATGTTTCGTCCACCGTTGTTTTATTTATCTTTTTTAGTAAGGTCTTGACTTTCTTAACAAAGGCTTCGGCATGCCCATTACTGCTTGGGAAATGGGGTGAGCTTGGGCCCCACTCGATGCCCTTCCTCTCCAGAAACTTCTGAAATTCTGCGGCTCGGAATTGCGGTCCACCATCTGTTCGGATCCGTTGTGGGTTTCCCATTATTGCCATCATTTTTATCATTGCCCCCACAATAGATCCTGCTGATGGATCATCTTTCCATTCATGGACCATCGGATATCCACTCAGGCGATCAGCATAAATCAAGAAATGTCTGCCATTACAGTAAAATAGGTCTGCAGATACACATTCGAACGGTCGAGATGGTAATGGGTCTGATTGTAGTGGTTCCTTTCCCAAGCTGGGTAGATGGCATTGGCATGTCTCACATTTCTCTACTAGCTGATTTATGTCATTTGTGATACCAGGCCAGTATACACACATACGGGCACGCTGCTTCGTTCTTGTAATTCCTTGATGAGCAGTATGCAGTAGATTAAGAACTTCTCGTCTCTGTTCTTTTGGAATTACAATGCGCTGCCCATATATCACAAGGTCTTCGTCAATAGCTAATTGGTGCCGTATGGCTTTATACTGTTTCACACATGCAGGTACATCGTCATTTCCTACATTGTCATTCCTGACAGCAGTTACTAATTCCATGTATTCTGGGTCTCCTCTTGCGGCTTCACGTAACTTTTCAATGATAAGGTCAGTGCATCCTTTCCCATCCATTGAAATCTCACTTCCTATTGATGCGATCCGAATAGCCATCAATGTACGTCCCTGGAGATAGTCTTCACCTTCATCTGGATCCTCCACGGAGGCTCGGCTAAGGCAATCTGCGATAGCATGCTCCTTACCTTTTCTCCATTCGACAGTGAATTGATATTGACTTTGGAGTTCTGCCTTCAAATTCTGCAATTTAACATTTTCAACCTGGGTCAAAGAGTATTTGTTGAATATTGACAAGAGAGGACGATGGTCAGTAATCACCGTAAACTGTGGTAGTCCAGACAAATATAACCTACTTTTCTTCAATGCATATCTGATAGATAGAGCCTCTAGTTCTATCATGGAGTACCTGGTTTCAACATCTGTCAGGAACCTGCTTCCACAACTGATGAGTTTCCATCCATCTTCATGTCGTTGAAGCACGATGAAGCCAAATCCATTTAGTCTGCTTGCATCAGTTTCCACACGAGTTTCCCGAAGTGGATCAAATTGTGCAAGAACTGGTGTTTTTACGAGAAGTTGCTTCACTTCATTAAAGGCTTCAGTATGTGCTGGCAACCATTGAAACTGATTCCTGGTTTTCAAAAGTTCCCTCAGCGGCGTGCTCGCTGCACTAATGTGCAGGCTAAAGGATCCTAACTGATTTACCAATCCCATAAAACTTCGTAGTTCGGTGATATTTGTCGGCGTTGCAAAATCTGCAATAGCATTCACTTTCTTTGGATCTGCTTCTGTCCCGTTTTTGGACAAAACATACCCAGCAAACTGCACTTGTGGTTGAGCAAATTTGAATTTTTTCTCATTCAATGAAATGCCATGTTCGATGCACCTGTTTAGGAATGCCCGTACATCTTGTATGTGTTCCTTATACGTCCTACTTGCAATCAGCACGTCGTCCACCACTTTATGGGTTCTTTCCAAACCATCAATTGCCAAGTCTCCTCTGAAATTGTAACTGTCACCAGTGCTGATGAATCCCATAGGCGCTCTCTTGTACCGAAATCTTCCCCATGGTGTTAGGAAAGTAGTAAGATCTCTTGAATCTTCATGCAACTCTAATTGCCAGTAACCCTTGACAGCATCACATACTGTGAAGTATTTAGCACCATGAATCACTTCATTTATAGCATCATGTGGCGTTTTGGCATTGTGTACCGTCCTATTTACTTGCGAATTGAGCTTTGTGAGATCGACCGTCATTCTGATCCCACCATCTGGTTTCGGGATTACAACGATTGGATGGCACCATTCCGTTGGTCTATCTCCAACTCGTTCTATGACATCCTGATTAATCATGTTCTCCAGCTCCTTCTTCACTGCATCCCGCAATGGGTAGCTCACTGGTCGGGAGGCATAAATTGCAAAAGGTTTTGCATTTTCCTTAAGTTCTATTCTCATCGGTGCAGTTTTCATAGTTTTTAACCGTCCTTCAATGCTGAACACTTCTGAGTAGTCTTCTATGATCTGGTTCCTCGTGTTTATGCTGAATTCCTCCACTGGGAATTCCTCCACTGGGCTATTTTTTTCAGTACACCGAAGATCTGTGATAATACGAACTGTTTTTTTCATAGGAAATGGGAAATTTTCATGCAAGATGTGCAACTTCTTGCAGGCATCAAGAGATATATACATCTCCTCACTTTTGACGTCACTACAAAAAATAACATTTTCCACACATTTGTTACCATTACCATGTAACACTAAATCAGTCTCTCCAATAACATTTAGTCTTTTGCCGTTAACACTTTCTAAGTACTCTTCACAGAATTGGAGGTCCTGTTCACCAAGCATCAAATCCTCCATCATTCCCACACCAGCAACAGTCCTCTCTGCTCCTGTATCGGCGATGACCCACTTTCTGATGACATGACTCTTCAGTGGGTGATGGATGTCAACTGACAACATCGGACGTTTCTCAGTACGCCTAGAAATGTCGGCGACATGCTTGCGTTTATCGGCTTTAGGAGACGATTTTGTAGCGTTTTCCTTCCTTGGACTTTCACAGGCCTTACTATAATGGTTAAAGCGACCACAATTAAAACACTCCTTTCCCATTGCTGGACATTTTTTTCCTTGTTGGTGGGCTGAAAAACCACATCTGCGACACTTTGCGGATTCATCTATAGAGGATTTGTTGGCATGACTTTTTGTTCGCTGTTGACTTTTGCTTCTTTTCCGGGTCTGCAATCTATTCATATCAACACTATAACCTCTACTCAATCTCTGATCTTCTTTCCCTGCCAACTCACGGTTGCGGCATAAAGTGATCGTCTCACGAAGGTTAAGTGCAGGTTTCTTTCCCAACAGTTCCTGTCTTACACTCTCATCGCGAACTCCGGACAATATAAGAGTGGCAATCCATTCATCAGCACTCATGTCTGACAGGTTGACATCCTCTGCTTGCTCCCGAAGATCCACCAGAAAATCGTCAAATGACTCTCCGGATTCTTGCTTCCTCCGAACAAGCTTGTAACGGTCTACTGCGATGTTCCGTTGTGATTTAAGGTGTCCCCTAATCCTCTCTATGATTTCACTCAAACTTAATTGTGTATCCATTGGGATTTCCATTGCATGGCGAATTCTTTGAAGGAACTCTGGTGTGCAAAACGTCCAAAAAGTCGCGATCTGGTCCTCTCGAGTTTTCTCCCCTAGCTTCGCCACCTGTGTGTAATTTTTCCATGTAGCCTCCCATCTCTTGAAAATCTTCAAAGTAGTACCATCATCTAGTAACTCTGGGGTCTAACAGAAATTTTTGTTGTCTCACTTCGGCGACTTATCTCAGCTCCTGTGGTTGTGTTATCATTGAGGTCAGCCCGAGGTGTGACTCGTTCAAGGATAGCAGCTAATTCTCGTTCGCGGCGCTCCTGTTCACGTGTAAAGCGTTCTTCCTGTGATTGCATCTGCTGTTGTAGCATTTGCAACATAGTAAACATGGGATCACTTGCCGCAATAAAAGTAGTTTCCTTGTGCTTTTCAATAGGAGTCTTTATTCCCTCCTCAGTGTCGCCTATCAAATTGGACCTTTCGATGGTTATTTGAAGTAGTCTTGATAATCTTGATGTATTATCCTTGTTGTCATAGGGAACTCCAAGAGCCTCAAGGTAATTCTTGATTTCGTCACGATCTAAATCACCAATATTTTCTTTAGTGAGGGCAAGGGCTTCCTCCCGAAGTTCTGCAACTATAGGCATTGTAGTGGTAGGGTTATTCTTTCTGCTTGTAGATATCTTCCTTTATACTCACTGCGCCATGTGTTAACTTAATTCAGGAGCCAAATAAATATCGATGATAACGAATCAACTATTTATTCCTGAATGGATTTATTTATAATACGAAGTGTTACCTTCACGGCTGACAAATAACGACTCCCCTTATAAGAAAAGGCGGGAGGCAAAAACCATTACAGTAGACAGATGTAAACAACATAACAGTGGTAATTATCATATGTAAACAACTGGTCGTTGGACCATACAACTGTTGAACGACAATCATAACAAAATGTAGATAGAACTCTAGTATACTGTACTTCAGTTCCCATACTAACAAACCTTCCGTTATTTATGTGGATGACTCCCTCTTAGGAGGGTGGCAAGCTCTACTACTGGCTTAGTCATTGACCCGGGTTTACCTAGTACAGTATTAGATATTAGACTGTAATCGAGGGAAATCTTGCCACCTCGCTTATCAACACAAGTGATTATGATAGAGGCCAGAGCAATTAAAGTAAATGTGAGAGATATAAGAACGTTAAGGTAAGAATGTTCCTAGTTTAAATAGGAACCCTACAAAGACGTTTCCCAAGGCCTCCAGGAGGCATTGGGGAGGTGTAAAATTATACAAAAATAAACTATACTTGGTTACACAGGGGAAGTGGTTATTACCTGCAGAGGTTGAAGCCAGCTTGCAAAGGGACTCCACGTTGCTGTTCCCCAAAGGAGGGGAAGATGATGAAAGTATTAGAGCCAGACATACTTTCATTCATCCCAATCTTACTCCGGGTAGTCAATGCCTTCAACCTTCTGCTACTTATCCAACAAGGAGCCTGAGGTATTATTAAACCACTAGTTGTGTCAACACCACAGGAGCGATAGAGAAAATGTATCGAGACTTCTGTGGGTCACGTCTTGTAGGTAGGGTAAGGTGAAGATCAGACACGCTTCCACACCACCAATGGCACGGTTTGTGTCAAAAAGGTGCTTCATGAAAAGGCATGGATGGATTCTGCCCTAAAACGCTATGATCTCTGGGTCACCTCTATGAGCAGGAGAGGGATTCCGTGACTGGTATAAGACCTCTGTCCCCGCCACGAACGAGATCCTTACAACCTCCTCTGACCTTCCTAGGGTTAACGAAGCGTGCTGAACCTAAGGAGTAGGCTCTTTCAGTGTATAACTTGTGACCATGAGCGTGTAGCTTGTAATTGTGAGCGTTTAGCTCATAGTCATAAGTATTTAGCTCACAATCATGAGCATCAGCTCGTAATTTATTGTCTGGCTTATGCCCGTTATTTTGAGCGTCTGTCTTGTGATTGTTGAGCTTATAGCTCTTGATCTTGAGCTTTTAGTTCTTGATCGAGAGTGTCTAGCCCAGGGTATGGGCGTATAGCTCATGATCATGAGCATCTAGCTAGCAATCGCGAGCGTCACGTTCGTGATCATGAGAGTGTAGCTTGCGATCTTAATCATAAGACACTCGTGATCGTGATCATGAGATCCTCGCTTGTGACCGTGAGTGTGTAACACGATCATGAGCATGAGCGAGTAGTTCATGACCATGAACATGTAGTTCACAATCCAATCGTCTAGCTCGTGATCATGAGCGTGTAGCCCAGGATACAGGCTTATAACACGTGACCGTGAGTAGCTCGCGACCGTGATCACGGGACTGTACCACAAGATGCTTGTGATCGTGATCTCGAGTGTCATCACAGCGATCTTGGTCATGAGTGTCTCGCTCGTGCGTGACCGTGAGCGAGTAACTCTCGATTGTGAGCGTGAGTGTCTAGCTTGTGACCGTTATCACGAGTGTCTAGCTCGTGATTGTAATCATGAGTGTCGTGCTTGAGCGTGTAACTCACAATTGTGAGTGCGAGCATCTCGTTCATGATCACTTGTGTCTAGCTCGTGACCAACAGATGCTCGTGATCGTGATCACAAGCATCGCGCTCGTGGTCAGGAGTGTATCACTCATGACCATGAGTGTATAAGTCCCGCTAGTGAGCATGTGCGTCTTCGCGGGCGTCTCGCTCGCGATCATGTGAGCGTCCTCAAGGGTTGTGTAGAGACTGGTGTCGCAATCGTGGTCATGAGCGAGACATGAGCGCAAGTGTGTTACTCACGCTCATGACGCTCGCGATCACGTGACTAGCTCGTGACTGTGAGCATCCTCAAGGGTTGTGTAGAGACTAGAGTCACAACGACTGCAAGAGTAACTCACGATCGTGCGTGTAGCACAACCTGGGTGTCTAGCTCATGATCGTGAGCGTACTCAAGGGTTGTGAAGAGACTCTCCCTTGGAAGGGGAATTTCTCACACCTGGAGGTGAACCTCCGAGCAGTACTGTTTCCCTTCAACGAGCTCTATCTCAAATTGAAGGTTAAAGTGTTGCTTGAGAAAAAGCTAAGGCTTATTTTTATTAGGTTTTTCCCGAAAGGATTACCCGAACAGGAATCCTGCCGGAGTAATCCCCCGAAGGGATAACTGAACAGGTGTTCGTCTTCAAGAAGAAGAATATCGAGATCATGACAGCCTACGATCTCTGTGGCGATCATTGATTGTCAAAAACGACACCCATCAGATTGTCGCGACCGACATCATGACCGACTAGGAAGACGAGGTGATAGGTCTCACCCCTGCGATCATTGAACAGAATAAATTCTGAACTTATCATTGGATTGTCGCGAACATCCTTACCGACCAGGAAGAAGAGGTGATGAGTCTCGCCCCTGTGATGAGAGAGAGAGAGAGAGAGAGAGAGAGAGAGAGAGAGAGAGAGAGAGAGAGAGAGAGAGAGAGAGAGAGAATGCAGATCGTTGGGAGACGACGAGATCAGCAGGAGGTGAGAAGACTCGTCGTCAGCCGGAGTCGATGGAAGGATGAATGGGAGGCATACCTCGTAGACAGCTAAGACGTCAGCTGCAGCTACAGCCACTGACTTCACACTCTGATGTCTATATAAGCTGAAGAAGAAACAGAGAATTTAAAAATAAATCCCCTCCAGGAAGAAAGAAAAAAACCAACCCGCAGATGGGAGAGGTTACCCCAAGAGGAGTTGTCAGCGCAGAGAATTCCTTCCGATAAACTCACGGAGACAAACCTCAGACATCTGAAAACTGCCAAATTACTCTGTAATGGAGTGTCAGGTTAATAACACAGTCACATCTGTAAAGAAAAAGTGAGCGCAAAGCAATAATGTAGTGATAAATGTCTAAGCCTTGAAGGGAGAGAACGGAGACGTCCGCTTTCTACCAGTCAAAAGTAAAAAGTAATGTAGCTCACAGCTGTGAGAGTATATATGGCTGGCTGGGTATCAGGTGGTTAGACAGGGTTGCCACCTCACATTTTAAATCTAAAGGCTGCCTTCCAGCTCTGCCGAAAGTGTATCCACATAAATAGCGGAATGTTTGTTAGTATGGAAACAAACTTCTCTTAGGTTGCTTTAATACATTTTAATAAATAAATCTGACTGCCTCTACATTTCTTAATGTATTATCATCATTAATACTACTAACCAAGCTACAACCTAGGTTGGAAAAACAGAATGCTATGATCCCTAGGGTTCCAACAGGGAATGAAGCCCACTAAGGAGAGGGAATAGAAAATAAACTATACTTAAGTAATGAACACAAACATTATATTAGATCACTCAAAAGAAAGTTAATGTCATCGTGGGAACAAATACATTAAATAGAACTAATACACAGAAGGTCCTCAACTTACAAACTTAATAGGTTCCAAGATGATGATGTTTAGTCAAATTTTGGTACATTTTGCCCTAGGGTAGACCTAACCTGAATCCAATGCCTATGATTTCCAGCTACAAAAGTCAACAAACTGTCGGGTTTCCTATGAAATATATATCAGGTTATTACAAATGTTGTTTTGCTTACTGTATTAAATGATATTATATTGTTTTATTGTAGTATTTCTATATCTTTGTTATTTTCAGTTGGATTTGTGCGTGTATCACCAAAAGTTTTATAAGTTGGGGATCTTCTATACGTCCCTAATTATACACGATATCTTCGTATAGTCGTTCCGGGGGTTGGAACCCTGTGATACCCGACGGTAATTCTCTAGTAATATCAATCGCAGAAATATTATACAGTAGAAAGTTGCCGGAGGGAACTTCCATCAGGACGACATGGCTCGAGCCCAAAAAAGTTTTTTACGACTGTACTCAAGTAAGCTAAATGCAGAGAGCAAGGAAACACGAGATAGAATAGGCGACTTAAATTTGCATTTCTCTTTGTTTACACTTGTGAAATGAAGATAATCAACTAAAAAGAAAACTGTACCAGCATGCATATTTAAAAGTTCATTACTTACTAGTTATATCATAAACAACAACAGCAACAGTAGAATCACGAATATAAGATGGAATGAGGCTTCGGAATCTTTCTTGGCCGGCTGTGTCCCAAAGCTGCAGCCTCACCTGAAATATAAGTTTTATAAAATTACAAACTTGAAATTTTAAAATCAATCCAGCAATTAATTCTTTAGCTAAAATCTAACATTAACATTTAGATGGAAAAGTATACAAATAAATAAATTATTTCTTAGTAAAAGGTGCAGTCTAAAGGGGATTATGGATAATATATTCTATAGTAAATTAAATTCCTTAGATGAAAAGATTCACCTTCTCTTCAAATATTTTCAGTTCTTTTGTCTTTCTTTCAATAATCTCACAGAAGGAGAGGGAGACCAAAGCGAAGGTGGATGGACTGTATCAAGGATGACCTTCGATCAAAGGGATTAACTGGTGATGAAGTGTGGGACAGAGGTAGATGGAGAAAGCTGGCCAGAAACATCGACCCCACATAGAGGTGGGAAAAGATGCAGACAAAGAAGAAGCAGAAGATGAAAAGATTCACCTTTGGACTTTTGAGATAGGACCTGTGTGTACAATAAGCAATAAAGAAAGCTTTTAACTTTTTTTTTAAAGGTATTCCGTGATTCAGAAATAAATGTAGTACTTCATGATGCATATACTGTACACCAAATAGTCTATTTTTTCCACATTCTCCTCTGTCCTCATATACCTGGCAACACTGAGATTTCCAAACAATTCTTCTTCACTCAAGGGGTAACTACTGCACTGTAGTTGTTCTGTGGCTACTTTCTTCTTGGTAAGGGTAGATGAGAGACTTTAGCTATGGTAAGCAGCTCTTCTAGGAGGACACTCCAAAATCAAACCATTGTTCTCTAGTCTTGGGTAGTGCCATAGCCTCTATACTATTTGCAAAAGGTACTGATTGTGATTAGTTTTAAGATGACTAACCAAATTTGTTCAACCAACTCAATATTGGATCAAATAAGTAGCTTGGAACTTTTGAAACTAACAACGCAACGGTAGTTCATCTGGACAAAACAGAAAACTAAGAAAATTAACAGAAAGGGATAACCTTAACAGTGGATTGTCAAATTCAGATAACTCCAAGTGGTATAGTACTCCTGTATGTGCAAAGTCAAATGTGCGCAACAGAGTGGTGGATGATATATTCATTTAACCCTTTTATCCCCAGGCTATTTGGAACTTACTAACCCTTAACCTCCAGGCGTTTTTTTTTTAAGCACATTTTGCAATATATATTTTTTAAATTACTCTAACAGCATTAATTTTTGCCATAGAGAGGTTAGGTTGGTCTCATTCCTTTGGAAAATACCTGAAGTTTCTCAAAGTTATAAAAAATATGCAAAAAAAAAAAAATGTAAATAGCAGTTTTTGCAAGGACGTACCAGTACGTCCATGGGAGTAAAGGGATGAGTTTTGTGAAACGTGCCAGTACGTCCATTGGGGGTAAAAGGGTTAAAACGTTACACTATGGTTTTGCCATAACATTCAAGAGCATTATCAGTAGTTTGAGAGTTCTTTCATTCATAGTCCTATATCAAATAAAAATTTTCCTTTTAAAAAAATTACCTATGCTATTAATAAGTCATATCTTAAAAAAAAAGTTTAATCATACCACAAAGCACATTTCAAGAATTAGAAGGCTGGCCCAAAAGATCCGTTTTTCAACGAGTGATGAAAATCTACGGCAAGCAAGAAACTGGACAACTATGTACAAAGCGAGAACAATTTAAGGTATGAAGTAATACAGCTAAGACTGTAAAGATGCTCTAAAAAAATATACAATACAGTATCATCATGGTTTACTGTAAGCCACTGAACATGGATCATACAATGAAGTTCGCATTGGATTAACTGCATCTCAGAACATCATTTCATGTCAGCAGTATTTGTTACAAATTTTCCTTTACAAAGCTAGATTTAAAATCAAATTCAATCCAATCTCCTGTAATGCACACTTCCTGCCTTTATTTTCATTTGGTCTAGGGCTCTATCTATGCCATTTATCCTCGTTTGTCTGGGCCTTCTTAGAGGTCCTTATTTCTCCTCGGTTTATCTGGGCCTTCTTAGAGGTCCTTATTTCTCCTCGGTTTATCTGGGCCTTCTTAGAGGTCCTTATTTCTCCTCGGTTTACCTGGGCCTTCTTAGAGGTCCTTATTTCTCCTTGGTTTATCTGGGCCTTCCTGAAGGTCTTTGTTTCTCTTTGGTTTGTCTGAGCCTTCTTAGAGGTCCTTATTTCTCCTTGGTTTATCTGGGCCTTCCTGAAGGTCCTTGTTTCTCTTTGGTTTGTCTGAGCCTTCTTAGAGGTCCTTATTTCTTCACGATTTATCTAGGCCTTCCTGAAGGTCCTTGTTTCTCTTTGGTTTGTCTGAGCCTTCTTAGAGGTCCTTATTTCTCCTTGGTTTATCTGGGCCTTCCTGAAGGTCCTTGTTTCTCCTTGGTTTATCTGGGCCTTCCTGAAGGTCCTTGTTTCTCCTTGGTTTATCTGGGCCTTCCTGAAGGTCCTTGTTTCTCCTCAGTTTATCTGGGCCTTCTTAGAGCTCCTTATTTCTCCTCGGTTTATCAGGCCCTTCCTGAAGGTCCTTGTTTCTCCTCGGTTTATCTGGGCCTTCTTAGAGGTCCTTATTCCTCCTCGGTTTATCTGGGCCTTCTTAGAGGTCCTTATTTCTCCTCGGTTTATCTGGGCCTTCTTAGAGGTCCTTATTTCTCCTCGGTTTATCTGGGCCTTCCTGAAGGTCCTTGTTTCTCCTCGGTTTATCTGAGCCTTCTTAGAGGTCCTTATTTCTCCTCGGTTTATCTGGGCCTTCCTGAAGGTCCTTGTTTCTCCTCGGTTTATCTGGGCCTTCCTGAAGGTCCTTGTTTCTCTTTGGTTTGTCTGGGCCTTTTTAGAGGTCTTTGTCCTATTTCCATATCTACTACTCTAAGAGACCCCTCATCGACTGTTATTGCTGGCCAAAGCCATTTTCCCCTTTCTAAATTTTAAAATTTTCCAGCTTTTGAACAATTAATCTGTGAAACTTCATTTTGCAATACCAGAGTTCGGCAGCTGGACCCGTGACTGGGCTGGCCTATTGAGGACACCGCAGCCCACCCCACATGGGGAGGCCCCTAGAAAAGGTGGGGTAAACATCGGACACGGCAAACCCGTCTGGTCAGCTCACCGCGGCTGGCGGACATCCCACTAATGCGGTCGAAATAACAAGAAAAAAATATTAACCTTAGGTGCGTGGAATATCCGCACCCTCCAAGACGTGACGAACACCAACCGCCCGGAACGACGTACAGCACTCGTCTGCAAGGAGCTAGCCCGCTTCAATGTTGATGTGGCGGCTCTTAGCGAGACCAGACTACCCGAAGAGGGCAACATCAGGGAAGCTGGAACAGGCTACACCATCTTCTGGAAAGGCAAGGCCCTAGAGGAGCCTCGCATCCACGGTGTCGGCTTCGCCATCCGTTCCCAGCTAGTGCAGCAGCACAACCTCGCTCCCAAGGCCATCAGTGAGCGCCTGATGACTGTCCGCATCCCCATCACGCGGAACAGACATCTCACCCTGATCTCTGTCTACACCCCGACTATGACCTCAACTGATGATAACAAAGCTGCCTTCTACACCCAGCTCGACCGCACCATCCAGGCAGTGCCCGCCAATGACAAGCTCGTTGTGCTTGGCGACTTTAATGCCCGAGTAGGCAAAGACCATCGCCTGTGGGAGGGAATCATCGGCTGCCATGGCATTGGAAATTGCAACGCCAATGGCCAACTCCTACTGGGTCTGTGTGCAGAACACCAACTTGTGGTAACCAACACCATCTTCCAGTTACCAAAGCGACAAAAGACCACATGGAGACACCCACGGTCTAAACACTGGCACACCCTGGACTACGTCCTGACCAGAGCCAGAGACCGAGGAGACGTCCGCATCACCCGATCCATGCCCGGAGCGGACGACTGCTGGACGGACCACAGACTCCTCATCTCCCGACTCTCCGTGACGACCCTACCCCAGAAGGGCACCTGACAGCGTACCACACCAACGCTTTGATTGTAGTAAGCTCCGCAACCCACAGGTGGCACAGAACTACAAGGAGGCCTGCAAACAATACCTCGCAGACCCTGTGGGTCAGGCCACTGTCGAGCACCACTGGACCACCCTCAGAAACGCCATGGCCCGTGCCACGGAGGAAACACTAGGCTACACCACCAAGAAACGGCAGGATTGGTTTGATGAGAATGATGCTACCATCTCTCTTCTCATTGAAACCAAACGACAAGCACGCCTGACTTTGGAAAACCAACCAACAGCAGCTAACAAATGTGCTCACAAGGTGGCTGAAGCTGGTTGCCAAAGAGGTATCCGTGAAGCCCAGAACACCTGGTGGCAAAGAAAAGCTGGAGAAATACAGAGTTTCGCTGACCAACGTGACCTGCGCAGCTTCTATGCAGCAACAAAAGAAATATTCGGTCCCACACGGTCATCAGTGGGCAGCCTGAAGGACGCGGATGGGGCCACGACCATCACCGACAGCGAGGGCATCCTGGCCAGGTGGAGGTCTCACTTTGAGAACCTCCTCAATGACCAAGCAGACACCCCAGACGATCTCCAGCGAATGACCCCGCAGCATCCCGTCCGTCACTGGATGGCACTACCACCCTCCATCCATGACTTCAACAAGGCCCTGCAGCGCATGAAGCCCGGCAAAGCCCCAGGGCCAGACAACATCCCGTTGGAGCTCCTCACTCACGGTGGCCCCGGCTTGAGGAACCGTTTGATGCTCCTTATACTGAAAATATGGGAGACCAAGACCCCCCCCAGTGACTTCCGCGATGCAAACATCATTACCATCTTCAAGAAGGGAGACAAGGAGAACTGTAACAACTACCGGGGAATATCACTACTAAGCATCGCGAGTAAGATTTTCGCTCGGATTCTCCTTGACCGCCTCCTTATTCTCGCAGAAGACGTCCTGCCAGAGTCCCAGTGCGGCTTTCGACCTTCCCGCGGGACCATAGACATGATCTTCTGTGCGCGACAACTACAAGAGAAGAGCCTCGAACAACATCAGCCCATAATGTTCATCTTCTGGGATTTGAAAAAGGCCTTCGACAAAGTACCTCGACCTGCCATGTGGGCTGTCCTCAAAAGATATGGCTGCCCACCCGATTTTGTCAAGCTGGTGCGTGCCCTCCATGACGGAATGGTTGGGAGAGTCTGCCACCAGAACTCTCTTTCAGACCCATTCCCCATCAACGGCGGCCTGAAGCAGGGCTGTGTTCTGGCCCCGACGTGTTTCTCGCTATACACCGCAGCAATGCTCAACGAGATTCTCCCAGACACACTCTCAGTCGACCTACGTTTCCGCATGGATGGAGGCGCTTTCAACCTTGCTAGACTCCGCGCCAGAACCAAGACCACCTTGTGTGCAGTGCAAGAACTGCAGTATGCTGACGACAATGCCACCCCAGGTCAGACGGCAGAGGACCTGCAGTCGTTAGCTGATGCATACAACTCTGCCTACGAACGTTTTGGGATGCAAGTCAACTCAGACAAAACCAAGACCCTCGTCCAACATCCACCAGGACTGATGCTCCCCAACTTCAATACCACAGTGAATGACCAACCGTTAGAACAGGTGGACCAGTTCTCCTACCTAGGGAGCATCCTAACATCAGCTCCCACAAGCAAAAAGGACGTGGAGAACAGGATCAGGGCAGCCCACTCCGCCTTTGGCCGACTCAACTGATCAGGGCAGCCCACTCCGCCTTTGGCCGACTCAACTGCCGCGTATTTAACAACCACGCACTGACAATGACCACCAAAATAATGGTGTTCAGGGCAGTAGTCCTCTCCACGCTCCTGTATGCATGTGAAACATGGACGCTATATAGAAACGATCTTAAAAACCTAGAACGCTTCCAACAAATGAAACTGAGACAGATCTTGAAAATCCCCTGGGAGAGCCACACCACCAACATTGAAGTCTTAGAACGTGCCTCGCTGACCAGCGTGGAGGCCACCATCATCCACCACCGCCTCCGCTGGATAGGACACGTGCATAGGATGGATCCATCTAGGCTCCCAAAGAAAATATTCTACGGAGAACTGACCCAGGGCACCAGACCACGAGGAGCCCCAAAAATGCGCTATAAAGACCAACTAAAGCGCACCCTGGCTCTAACTGACATCGATCCTTCCTCATGGGAAGAAACAGCCAGGGACAGGAAAACCTGGAGGAGTACAGTACACCATGGCACCGTGGACTTCGAGGAGAGGAGGAGACAAAATGAGGAGGCTAGGAGGAGAAGAAGGAGAGAGCGATTAGAACAGCCCCGCTCACCACCTACCCTCCCTTGTGAACACTGTCCGCGACTCTTCCACCACAGGCTAGGACTTAACAGCCACATCAGGCATAAGCACCCACCCCACAGATAGGAGGCTGATGGCTAACGACAGAACCCAATACTCGGACACGAGTGGGCGCCGACGATCGATAATTTTTTCTATACACAAAAATGACAAAACTTGGCTTATTGTATCAACGCCCATTAAGGTCTGTCTTTTAAGAGTATGGCCCTCCTCTTTATATTACCAATCTTTCATACTATTTATACCTTGTAATCATGGACATTTCTTATTACACTTGCTGACATGATGGATACATAGAATCAAGTTTGCCTCCTATACCTAGCCCTGTGACCACTTGTCAGTCAACACTTATCCTTGACCAATATCTACTCTTAATTTCCTTGGATTGATTTTCAATTCCCTCCACTTTATTTCACCCTTCAATATTACAAACATTTCTGATTATGCCTTAAACTCCAGAGTATCTACACAGCCAGTAAAAGTTCCTGAAGCTTCTCTTTCTGTACATTTTAACCTACTGTACTGCATTAGAGTAAACTTGAAAATAGTGTTGATCCTTGACATACATTTCCTTTAATCACAAACTCTCAAAATATACCTGCCTCAATCTTTTCTCTAGATCATGTATACAGTCATGTAACATCACTAGTTTAACATAATCTACCTGTACTGTGTCCATTTAATCTACTGTACTTTGCTTGTTTCTTGGTCCTTCATCAGAAGTCTTTTCCAGATTAGAATACGAGTTATAAACTCTTCCTTTTCACATGGTTTTGTATTTCTCTATGTGCCTCATTATAAAAGACTGCCCTTTATGTCATCTCTTCTAGCCTATGATGATTGTTATTTCAATCAGCCAGTCTTTCAGCACTCAATACTCTATACTCCTAATAAACAAATTAATCCATTATTGTTACTTTACACTGTTATATTATAATAGGCTTCTGCAGAGTATAATATTCTATCCTGAGAATATTAGTTTTTAATATTTATTTTTTATATAATCACAACTAGGAAAAAACAAACTTAGCAAACTATCTTTTCATGATATAAAAGAAAAATGCTCTAAGGAAACAATTCAAAATTTTTTATTATCATGGAACCAAGATTTCTGGGTCGACCTGTGGCGCCGGGTGAAAAGTCCTTCTTATATATCTTTTATGATAAAACCTTCCAATTATACCAGAGAAAGAAAAAAGCATGGAATGCTGAGGTTACTACCCTCGCGCGAGCACCTTTTGGGTGTCGTGTATAAAGCAAAGGCGCGTGAAAACCACTATTCACAGGTTGTCTTCCATTTAGTTAATTCCTTCGCCAAAGGGATGGGCCGATACAAAGGTCCTAGCCAACCACCAGCGCCACGACGCGAGCGCCATCTGAACATCATCCTTCTTTTGGAATCTTAAGTGTTGATTTTGTTTATGGTGCTCTCAGTCTTTTTTTGTCAATCGTGGATTTATTTTGTCATGTCCGAAGCTCCATCTTCACACATTCCAATGTTAAGTACCATAGTTTGTTTTGACAGTTTTTTATTGTACCGGGCTGTTGTTTTTATATCCAGTATAGTCTGTTTTATTATTCCCGTCTGGCCTTTCATGGCGGCCATTGTTTGTTCACTTGTTTGGGAATTCATCTTTGTCTGCCCGTTTAGTACTCTGTCACTTAGGTTCTTGGTTAAGTCCCTGGCTTTATGCCTTTAGAACCGTTATTAATTTTTTGTGAATTTTTGCTCATGGTACGTTTTGCTAGCAGTCCAGCCTACGAATGATATAGCGATCTAGCTTTGTATTTGTTTAGTACCAGCCCCACCGAGGCGTTCGTCACTCGACTGTGCTATTTATTTTAAGTTTTGGCAGATGCTATTCTTCGATCGTAGTGTTATATGGATGTACATTTTTATTTTATACGTTTATAATAGTGTTGTGTGATTTTTAGTCCTGTTTTTGTGTCCAAGAGAGCGAGAGATTGGGGTCCCCGTTTTCTGTTCGCAGTCACGAGTTACCCCTTTCTCTCGTTTTCTTTCTTAGCTCTGGTGGTTGAGCGGATTTCCCGTTTTCCGTTTTGTGCGTTCAACGGGTTCTCCCTCCCTCACCTCTCCCCCTCTGGGTGGATGATAACTTACGAGTTATTTATTTTTCGTGACTTTTCAATTGTTAGCGTTATTTTGGTCCGTGTTTCGTCCTCTCCCCGTTACGGCTCGGGAGTAGTTTATGAACGTTTTCCACTCCGCCTTGAGTTCTACTCCGGCTTGAGGGATTCTCAATGACTTTCATTCTATGGTTATAGTTATATATTGTTTACTGCATGGGACGGGCTTCATATTGTTTAGATACGACCCTCCGGTGGCCCTTACTGCGGTCTCAGGCCACGGCCATATCCACAATAGCCATTGTTATTACAATTGTGTTTTTATTCACAATAATTATTCAGGACCTTTCTTCTCCCTCCGGCCTCACCGGAGTTTGTAAATACGCTTTGCTATGATCTAAGCCTTAGCCTTTAGCTGCGGCTTGGCTTTTATATCTTCACAATTGAATTATTAGCCACAATTGAATTATTCAGGGTATCTCCTTATCCTCCGGCGTCACCGGAGGTCGCCCATACACTTCACACTTATATTTACCTTGCCTTTGACTAAGGCGGCATTATTCAGGACATCTCATTACGCTCCGGCTTCACCGGAGGTTGCCCATACACTTAACACTTATATTTGCCTTGCCTTTAGCTAAGGCTGGTGTTTATATTTATTTTAAGGGCATGTCACTGCTTCCCCGACCCTCGCAGGTCGGCAGATTGCTTTAAGTTATTTATCCTTATGTCATTAACAGACATTAGGTAAATTACAAATATACAAACATTTGGATATTATAGTGCCAATAATGGTATTGGGCGAATAGCGATTTAAACGTTTAGCGATTTAGTCTGTTAGTTTGTACTCGCCCCAGGAAGGCTCGATTTAGACTATATCCTTATTTATTGGTTACGTTGTCGTTATTCTTCGTTCTTGGTTATTACAATGACTAAAAATGAAAAAGAAAAAGGAAAAAAAAAAAAAAGAAAAAAAAAAAAAATAAATAAAATAAAATAAAAGCAATCAGTTTTTTACTTTCCTTATATTATTGTGTGATGTTAGCTTTTATTATGTAACCTTGAGAGTGAGAGCATAGGGTGCTCGTTTATTAGCTCGAGTAAGGGAGGTGATTTTCCCGTTCTCCGTTTTTATACGTTCACGAGTTATTTAGGCCTCCTCTTATTATCAGAGTTGATGATAGTACGTTTAATGTTATACACGTTTTATTGATGTGGTTACTGTTAATATAGCTAACACTATTAGTAGGAACGTTGGTGTATGAGTCATTAATTGGGTTCGTTTTATACCGACACCCTTAGCTCCGCCTTGAGTTATGCTTAGCTCCGCCTTGAGTTATACGCCGCTATAATGGATACTCATTGGGTGAGAACTAGTCAGATATTTGGAGTGCAACGGTGAAATCCGGCACTCAGACTCCGGCTGAGGCCTTTTGCACACGAACCTTTGTCATGTTTGATCTCAATTACACCTTTCCGGCCCCTTTTTTCATCGAATCTCCGGCTTCGCTGGAGATAACTCAAACATTCATTGAGGTTAATGTTATCGTACCGGTGACGGTCACGATCTCACGGGGACTGGCCTTTGCTACCGGATCTCCCATACAAACAGAGATCAAGCAGACGTCCAGAACCGGAGTTAACAATGTGATACCGATGAGGATTTCACAGTTTCATTATTACGGTCCCTTTTTCATCGAATCTCCGGCTTCACTGGAGATAACACAGACATTCAGTTTTAGAGAATGTTATCGTACCGATGAGGATCACGTTTTCACGATACCGGACCTTTGTCACTGGTTCTCCGGTACAAACAGAGATCAATCAGACGATCAGAATCAGGGTATGAACCCTTTTTTCATGAATAATCACAATATCGTCATTACGATCCTTTTCATCGAATCTCCGGCTTAACCGGATATCGTACAGGCGATCAGCATTGAGATTAATATTAGATTTCCTCTGGTTCACGTTGTCACTATGACGGACCTTTGTTTGTACCGGGGATGGTTACCGGAGCTCCGGTACAGTCAGAGATCACTCAGACCATGGGTGGCCAATCCTTTGTTTTACCTGTAAAGGGAAGGATTTAACAAAAAAAAAAAAAAAAAAAAAAAATTATTTATGAATGTAACTATGCCTATATTTATGCATGTATTTAATTCTAACTATGTATAAATATGGATAAATATCCATACAACATCGTGTTCAAATAGAATTAAATTAATTATGCCTATATTTATGCATATTCAATCCTAACTATGTCTAAATATGGCTAAATATCCATACAACATAGTGTTCAAATAGAAATACATTAATTATGCCTATATTTATGCATAGTCAATTCTAACTATGTCTAGATATGGATAAATATCCATACAACATAGTGTTCATATAGAAATAAATTTCCACCCAGTGGCGAATGCGCCAACAGTGTCACATTTCATGAATACAAGTGTCGCACTATACCCCAGAAGATAGTACATTTAATGACTTTTCTTTAAAATTGCTTTTTAAGAGTTATACAGCTGATCCCAGCCTGTGAATAGGATCGCTAACCAAAGTTCAAGGAACATCCAGACTTATGTCCCCTTTGTGTTACAGAAGGTTCGCCTGCATGGTTCCCATCAGGATGATGATGATTCTCTCTGGCCTGCAAGAGAGGCTCTCCGCCCTTGGGTATCGAGGTTGGGAAGGAATGCTCCATCTAGAGGTCCCTATCTCCTCGGAGTGTCCTCTCTAAGGTTGGACGACGACCCCATGGACGGGCAGGTAGGTGGGGATGAGTTTTGAGCCTTCAGCTTTGCAATTACCTACGTCACCGACCTAGGACCCTTAAAGGATCCTGATGTTCATGTTACCCTGCATAAACTGTGACGGCTAAAAGCAACACATTCTAGGGAAAACCAAGGGGCTATGACGCAGCTCTAAGGTATGGTGGTGAGTCAGTGCCGTTCAGGAACTCGGATATAGGTGGTACCATAAATCTGGAGGGCATAGACGTCCTCCCTCTGGGGGACCTAGATTTTACTCCCAGGTACTAGAATTCCCATTCAACGGATTCGTTCGATTGAAAGAGATTGCCTTGGTTAGCTTAGACAAGGTACCGAAGGTAACGGTATTATTTCCTAAAGGGCAGGCCCAATCTGTCTGGACCAGGATGATGTCAGCCTGGGGGGTACGATAATTCCAGGCTCTGCCCTTCCAGTTCGACCTACACGTTTGTTGGTCTGATCGGGTCAGTTGTGGGAAATACGTTCTGTCTGAGACCTCTATCAGACAGGAATCGATAGTCGGTTTCCCACTCGTCATCACAGGCTTCCTCTGGTTCGACGCTTTTGTATCTGACTCCCCATCATCAGGTGGTCTACCTCACTGATTCCCCAGGTACACAGCCCAACCCCGTTGGGATGTTTTGCCTGCATACAGCCCTAGATCCGAACCCTCAGGCTCCTTTCATGGACACCAGAGAGGAAGCTACAGGAGTAGAAGACAGTCCCGCCATCAAGGCGGACCTAGGAAAAAGGGGGCTCGGAGAAGGGAAGGACCTAGATTCACTCCCTCACAACGCGGGGGTCCCGGTAGAGGGAAGACTTTACCACTTTCGTGACCATTGGACTCGGTCTGTGGGATCATAGCATAATCTCTAACGGTTTGAGATGAAAATGGCCTCAAGGTCCTCCTCCTCCGCCAGTGACCTTCTCCCAGAAATCCACTCCCGTCCTGAAGTGTACACCACAGGGTTACTCAAGAAAAAGCAATCAAACGACTATCTCTCAGGTACGGACCTTACTTCCCCGTGGGACCGTCACCACCTCTGTCGATCTTAACGACCGCTATTAGCTTGCGCCTATAGCTCGAAACTTCTCTTCTTATCTGGGTTTCCACCTAAGCAGGAAAGCCTTTGTGTTCAAGACATGCCCTTTGGCCTCAACATTGATCCCAGGATATTCACGAAACTGGGAGAGGCAGTGTTAGAACAACTCAGGAACCAAGAGATACAGATCATTGCTTATCTGGCCGGTTGGCTCATTTGGGCCCGGCCGGCCATAGAAGGCAACAGAGCTACGAAGGAATTACTTCGATTGCTCGACAACCTGTGATTTCGAGTCAATCTCCATAAGTCTCGCCTGCGACCATCAGGCCACTTAGAATGGTTAGCCATTCAGTGGGACCTTTCGAAGCACACGTTGTCTCTCCCTTCCAAAAGTAAGAGGAATAGGTTCCAAGATCAAGAATTTCTCAAGCACAAACAAGTGTCCAAAGAGCCTAGAAAGTATCCTCGGCCTTTTCCAATTCACTTCAGTAACAGATCTCCTAATAAAAGCCAAACTCAAGACATCAATCGATTTTGGAGAAAGAGAGCTACAGTACCTATAAGAAGACAAGGTCTCGAAGATCCCCTCTGTCTGGGAAATGAGACTACGCCCATGGTCCGAACCGAAGAACCTCTCCAAAGCGGTTCCTCTACAATTCCCACCTCCGCAAGTGACATTCCATTCAGCCGTGTCTTTAAGTGGATGGGGGGATTTCTCCGAACATCAGATGTTTCAGGTTCTTGGTCACTAGCCATGAAACAGTCCCATATCAATGTTCTCGAAGCCATGGCAGTGTTCTTGACCCTGAAGAGAGACTCTCCTCCGAGGTCGACCCACATCAGAGTAGTGTCAGACAGCACAGACGAGGTACACTACAGAAACAGGGGAGGATCCAAGTCACCCAACCTGAATCAGATCCTGGTCACTTTCTTCGCCTGGGCAACAGAAAAGAACTGGTTCCTGTCAGCACCTCACCTAGCGGGAGGCCAGGATGTGAGAACGGGCTCACTATCCAGGACGAGTCCCCTGGAGTCAGAATTTCATTCCGGTGGATACTCAGGCTCGTTCCAGACATCCAGGTAGATCTATTCACATCTCAGATCAATCACAAACTTCCTTGTTATGTGACCCCAATCCTGGACCCTCGGGCTCATGCCATGGACGCATTACCCCGGGATTGGAACCATTAGGGGAAGATTTCCCTATCTCTCCCAGTGAATCTTCTAAAAACTTTTACACCGACTGCGCTCCTTCCGGGGCGCAGTGGCTTTAGTACCGCCTCACTGCCCAAGAACAGTTGGTTTCCTCTCCTCCTCGAGTGGAAACTCCGTCCCATCCGGATCCCGTTCCTCAAACTGACCCGAGTATTCCAAACTCACTGTGTCAGATTACTCAAGGATGGCCAAAACCCTAACTTTGTAGACTACAGGAAGTTGGCAGCTCGTAGAGACGCGAACATTGAACCGGAAAACGATTTCTTCATCGAATCAGACAAAAGGGACTCGACAATTCGCCAATATGATTCGGCCGTTAACCCCCAAAATAGGTGGTCCCCTTGGAAAGTTATTCCTCTTCTCCAAGATACTTCTCTATGTCCGGTCACCACTCTCAGGGCCTTTTTAGCCACGACTGCTACCCGATCGTCTGGCCCCTTGTTTATCAGAGAACAAGGAGGTACCATTCCCATACGTGGTATTAGGCTATAGATCCTATACTTCATTTAACAAGCCAATCCGGGATCATTTCCCCCAGAAGATGGACTTTGATGACCTTATAAAGTTCACGGGTTGGGAATCTCCTATGATCTTCAAACGCCACTATCTAATGAACTTACAGGCTCTTAAATACCCAACAGTTGCAGCTGGGAGCCTTATCTCTCCCCAGTGATCTTTTGTTCTTCCTTTCATCCATCTCTTTTCTTCTCCCTCCTACCCGCGACTCGCACCACGACGCCGTTTCCTTGGTGGTTTGTTAGCCCTAAGTTTATTACATATTAGGTTATGTTTGTAACTATTATTGATTACCGTTGTTATAGGGTTGGGATATTCTTAGCCATGTCAGTTTTGTAGCATGTTTCCTCTGATACTGGGAGGCTTCCCTGTTATCATGTTTGTTTACCTTAATTATTTATGATTTTCTTTATATGGTGTTGTTTCTCTCCCCTCATTAATTTAGTTGTTATTGTTGGGCTTGGAAGGCATTCTCTGGTACATTTTCACCCGGCGCCACAGGTCGACCCAGAAAAGGGATTTTGACGAAGGAAAATTCTATTTCTGGGGAGAGACCTGTGGCGCCCGGTGAAACCCTTCCCCTTTATTTTACACGATCCCACCCTTTCCTTTCCAAGCCGTCATGACCATTACAGAAGGATGTTGTTCAGATGGCGCTCGCGTCGTGGCGCTGGTGGTTGGCTAGGACCTTTGTATCGGCCCATCCCTTTGGCGAAGGAATTAACTAAATGGAAGACAACCTGTGAATAGTGGTTTTCACGCGCCTTTGCTTTATACACGACACCCAAAAGGTGCTCGCGCGAGGGTAGTAACCTCAGCATTCCATGCTTTTTTCTTTCTCTGGTATAATTGGAAGGTTTTATCAGAAAAGATATATAAGAAGGACTTTTCACCGGGCGCCACAGGTCTCTCCCCAGAAATAGATTTTTCCTTCGTCAAAATCCCTTTTATAATCATCCTCTATAAACATAGAAGACTTAATGCCTTCCTATATAGTACTGTAAAAGTTTACAGCATGTGTTACAGAAAATGGGGAAAAATATTTCATTATCTTCACAAAACAAGTTTGTTAAGCCATTCAAATCACAACTCCGCGAACAAATTTAGTTTTATTTCTTTTCACAAATGGATATTCTATTAAATAAGAGCTTGATAGTCAAGTCAATGGCCTACAGCTTATTTCTTGGCTTAATTATGTATGTCAACCGCTTGCAGAATTTTTCCTTGCTTATTCATGTATGTTAATCATATATAACTAGAGGGGCATTCAGTAGAGCGCAGACCTCCGCTGCGGCAGCTTATTTCTCGACCTTGATCTTGACTTTGACCTAAACATGTATCAATTGGCATGGATTTTCTCAACTCAAATATGAAACAAATTTGAAGTCTCTGTGATAACAATGTCCAAACTTATAGTTGATTATGTGAATTGGACATTTTCCTTGACGTTGACCTTTGACCTTGATCTACCAAAACATTTCCAGCTTTTTACATAAATGCTAAGCCCTGTAAGTTTCATTACTCTACAAATTCAGATTTTATGCCTGATGGTTTATCAAGAGGTTGTCTTTTCCTTAGCTAATTCTTTTTCTTCTCAAAACCATCCTTACTGTTCTCCCTTTAGTTTTAGTGGCTATCCTGGATGGTATTTAGCCTTGCATGGTGTATCGGCTCCTCCATGTTGACCAGTTGTTCAGACTTTTTCTATAGTCTATGGGTTTGATCAATCACTTTATTTATATTTCTGTACATATTGATTTTGTTATTCTTGTTAATTTAGTTTTTAAATACAGTATGATGTATCTTTTTCATTACCAATAATTCTTTTACTGTCTGGAGAGCAAAACCCAGGACCAGTGCAGCCTTGATTTTGTCAATGTCATCTACTGTATTGCAATATTCATGGTCTTCATGCAAATATTAAAGACCTTAAAGTTGCATCCAGAGAGCAGGATATTCTTTTGTGCTCAGACACTTTTTCTAATATGAGGCACTCATCTGCACTCCTTATAGCTGGTTTTCAGAAGCCAATAATTTTGACCATCCCTAGGGCAAGGGGATTGGGGAGATCAAAGCAAAGGTGGGTAGAGTGTATCAAGGATGACCTTTGATCAAAGGGATTAACCGGTGATAAGGTGTGGGACAGAGGTAGATGGAGAAAGCTGACCAGAAACATCGACCCCACATAGAAGTGGGAAAAGATGTAGACAAAGAAGAAGAAGAAGGGCAAGGGGAATGGTGGTGTATATTAGGACTGAGTACCCCGCTTTTCATAAGTCCTACTATGAAAGTGGATGTCATGAGATTCAGTTAATAAAAGTTTGTGGCAAGCTTAACAACTACTTGTGCTTGATCTACCGGAATCCAGACATGGATGATTCTATCTTTCATTGTCTTCTTACCATTATGGGTAAGATATAAGATGGTGATAGAAAGGCCTCTTTTGTCGTTGTTGGCGATTTCAATGCTCACCATACGGAGCGGTTAAATTCTGTTTCTCCTACTGATCGTCATGGCTTAAGAGCTTTAAACTTTGCTTGTGAATCAGGCTGTGAGCAAATCATAAGTGAAGCTACTCACAGTCGGGTAACTGCTTGGACATTGTGTAACTCCCCTGGCGTTACAACAAGTAAGGTTGGTTCTCACTTTGGGACATCTGATCATGACTTTATTTTATTAGTAGTGAACACCTGACCAGCCTGTCCCTGATGTTTCATACTCGTGTACGATTTATATGAAATCTCATGTAGACTGGAATAGGATTTTGCATGATCATTTGGGCTTGAATTGGTCACAATTGTATAGTAGTGTTGATCCTGTTGTCCCTTTGAATGAGACTTTAGTCAACATAATTGATAGGTGTATCCCTTCTTGTGTACTAAGTACCAAATGAAGGAAAAACCATGGTTCAATGATAATTGTAGACCTGCTTATTCGGAGAAGCAGGAGGCCTAACATCTTTGGAAGGGTAACAGGTCAGATTTGACCTGGAATAACTATACTCAGATTAGAGCTTTTGCTCAGAGTTTATGCTTCAACTGAAAAGCAATACCATTTAATCACAAGACAAACACTTTCTGGTACAACCAAGGAGCCTAAGTGATGGACTACCGTTAAATCTGCACTCTTTGGTGTAGATGCAACAATTCCTCCTTTACTTAAACCAGATGGCTCTGTCACTCACAGTCTAAAGGAAAAGGCAACCCTTTAGGCTGATGTGTTTGACAGTACGCAGAGTAATGAGAAATTCGAACTTCTTCATTTCTGTTTTCCCGAGGCTAAACTAAATAGTTTAGCTTTTTGATCTAGTGAAATTAAAGCTCTGTTGATGGACCTTGATGTTTATGGAGGTGTAGACCTAAATGGTATTTTTCCTTTGTTTTTTTTTTTTGAAGATTACAGATTTCTTAGCTCCAAAGTTATCTTATCTTGTGCAAGTTAGCAAGAAGAGCAGCTTTCAGCATTTGTTGGAAAAGTGGTAATGCTACTCCACTATGTAAATATGTTTGTGGTAGCTCAAGTCAAACTGATTACCGCCCAATTTCCATAACTCATGAAGATAATCATCTGTTCCCTAGTTTGCAATTTGGTTTTCGTAAAGGCCTTGGACCATGTGATGCCCTTCTTACAATCTCCAATTCTGTACAGAAATCCCTTGATTGTGGTTAGGAAGTTCATATGATTGGCTTTTATTTTAGTGCTGCCTTTGACAGTGTTAATCATGAGGCCCTTCTTTTAAAACTTAAACAGATGGGAATGGGTGGGTCATTTCTCAGCACCATTATTCAATTTCTAAGAACTATATTGCAAAGAGGAGTTGTTGATGCGCACCATAGTGAGTTCAGGAATGTGATATCTGGTGTTCCTCGGGGTAGTGTTCTTGGCCCATTACTTTTCATACTATATACACATGGCATGTGGTTTGGCCTAGAAAACAAGCTTGTTGCACATGCTGATGATGCTACTCTCTTTGCATCAATTCCATATCCTAAATGTAGATCTAGGGTTGCTGAATCCCTTAATAGAGATCTAGCTAAAATTAGTGCATGGTGCAAATTATGGGGTATGAAGTTGAATCCTAACAAAACTCAAAGTATGATTGTAAGTAGGTCAAGGACAGTGGCTCCCCAACAACCGGATCTCAGCATAGATAATGTTTCTTTAACTCTGACTCTATTAAAATTTTAGGTGTGATTCTTGACAGCAAATTCACTTTTGAGAAACACATTAGGTCTGTGTCTTCTTCAATTGCTAAAATAATTGGCTTATTAAGAAAGTCTTTTAAGATTTTTGGGGATCAATCTATTCTGAAGAAGTGTTTCAATTCTTTCACTCTACCTTGTTTTGAGTATTGTTCTCCTGTCTGGTCTTCAGCTGCTGATTTTCATCTTAATTTGTTGAACTGGAACTTATGGTCTATTAAATCTTTTATTCCCGATCTAGATCTAAATCTCTGGCACTGCCATTCAATTAATTCATTATGCAAGTTGCATTAGATTTTTTTTTAAAATTCTGAACCTCTTTTACATTCAGATCTTCCAGTACAGTTCCATCATGTTTGTAATATT
Source organism: Palaemon carinicauda (assembly GCF_036898095.1). NCBI lineage: Eukaryota > Metazoa > Arthropoda > Malacostraca > Decapoda > Palaemonidae > Palaemon > Palaemon carinicauda. The sequence goes on from NC_090760.1 coordinate 16,671,733, forward strand.
AAGCATGCAGATAATTCTAATAGTCAGGCCTTCTCCATCATGAGATTCAATACTACACCGTATTCTGGAAGTTTTATTCCAGCTGTGACCAAGTTGTAGAATGATCTTCCTAATCTGGTAGTTGAATCAGTGGAACTTCAAAAGTTCCAACGTGCAGCAAATGTTTTTATGTTGAACAGACTGACATGAGTCTTTCTATAGTTTTTACTGTATATGAAGTATCTATTTTAATGTTGTTATTGTTTTTAAAATATTTTATTTTAAATGTTCATTACTTCTTATATCGTTTATTGACATCCTCATTTCCTTTTCTCACTGGGCTATGAGCTTATAGCATCTCACTTTCCAAATGGGGTTGTAGCTTAGCTAGTAATAATAATAATAATAATAATAGTAATAATAATAATAATAATAATAACTAAAATTGTCGCCAAGAAGCTGTTCACTAATAAACAAACCCACAAACAGGGGGTAGAACATAACCTCCTTCCAACTTCGTTGGCGGAGGTAATAACCTCAGTGTTGTATTCCCGTACGATTAAATAACAGCTTGAACAACACAATACTTTGTAGGAAGGTACTGTCCATGCCAGGGCCAGTTTTTCTCACTAGACTGGTTAAACTGCATTTTAGAGGTGGATCTGCCTGTTCAACCCTAGTGGCTAGGCAAATGGCTCCAGAAATTCTGGTTCCTTTATCATATGTTTGGTCAAAATAATGTACATATTTATTTTAGTTTAGCAAAATTGTTCCCACATTTACTTAGGCATCAACATATAACTGAAAAAAAAAAACACCGTAACACTGGAAGTCAAGATTAATTAATATATAAAAATTTCCCTACAAATTAATAATATTGAACTAGAATATCACAATTGGCACTCTGCAGATGTCTATATACAAAACACTCATGAAAGTAGATATATAACATTTGCTAAAAATTATATCTTGTATACATAACGCTAAACAAGTTGTAAGGTGGTGTATCTCTTAAAACTTGATAAAAAAACAATCTCATCCATTTTTACCGAATGATAATATTTACGGATATCTCAGATTTTGAAGATATGGATCATATGAGAATTTTCAATGCAAAAATACAAGCCAAACATCCCCTTGATCACATTCTGGTAGCCTGGTGGATTATGTCACACGCAAATCGTGGGTCGGAAGTTCGAGCCACGCTCGAAGCTCAAGAGTGTTTTCACTATAGTGTTCATAATCTCAAAGACCCTGTCTGGCCGACCTTCTCTAAGTAGGTCCTGATCTCGCCGTTCCTGTAATCTAGGGATGGGGGTTTGAGAGAGCCTATTGGTCTATCTGCCGAGTCAGCAGGAGCCATGTTTCCACCAAAACCAATGTCACAGCAGGAAATGCAGCCATCAGTCAATTTTAAAATAGTTTGTATTGCTCAAATGTAAACAAAATAATGCGCTTAAGCACATGATGTTTTAAGGGCTATTTAGGAGATTAGAATTTCATATGAGTTATCTTTAGGGTATAGGGAATTGTATATAGCCCCTTTTTAAGTTTTTTTTTTTCTTGAATGGATGGGAAAAGAAATATTTAAGCCTAAATACTCACCGTTCTGTCCTCCAAATACATTGTTTTGGAGAGGAAATCTATACCGATGGTCGCCTGCAAAGAGAAAATTACATCAATTAAATAATGCAAAGATAAAAAATATTTGGCAATTTTGTAGAAGAAAGAGCATACAGTATTGTAAAATCTTGTTCTACTTAATATTAACTAAAAAAAAACAAGAATGTATTCCTTGACTTAATCAATATCAAAGAAAATCTTATTTGGTTTACATTAAAAGAAAAACTAGAGAAAGCAGTATAAACCTGAATTAATTCTTATACTTAAAAATACTGAAACTATTTACTCCTTACAATGATTACCTTTTCTCTCATCATACATGAAGTATATCAATAAAAAAATGAAACTTTATATTTTATAAAACATAAGACTAAGGGTATATATTTCACAATGTTTAATATCTCATATTAATGACAGTGGGGGAATATACATTACTTACCCTTATCTCTGCCATTACACTATTATGATTATTACAATTACTATTATCATCATCACCTATCTGTTTTAGACAGATGAAAATATTGCAACCGTTGATAGAGGTGGAATCAGAAAGCAAAGTATTGCAAAGGAATTAGTCTGATAAAAGGGTTACAATAAAAAAAAAAACAATGTGTGGGGGTCGGAAGTCAGAAATAAAAATTGAATATTGCCATGTTATAAGTCAACCAATACTGGCTTAAAAATCTGAAAATACATGAACCTTAACACTGTTTCAAAATACCATCAAAACAGTAAGGTCATAGCTCATAACTAACAGGGTCGAAAGATTTTAACAATGAGGTCAAAGAGATAAAAGCTGTGCAACGTTTTAATGGGACATCTTAAGCTAATGACGTTCTCTATAAATAATGTTCAACGACAATTAAAATAGCCTTTACGATCGGATTCTTCATGATGCTAGCAAACTGCGACGTGGGTGTATAATATGTAGATCTTGGGTATGGTTAGTAAGACTTTTGTAATGTTATGCTACCTACCAGTAAGCTACAAGGGGTGAAATACTGTATAATACTATATATATATATATATATATATATATATATATATATATATATATATATATATATATATATATATATATATATATATATATATATTATATATATATATATAATATTCAGAATTTTGGTAATACATAAAATAAGGAAAACCATAGTAATAATCCCTCTCTCTCTCTCTCTCTCTCTCTCTCTCTCTCTCTGTTCGAAGATTTTTTTTGATGAAATGAAGTTCTATCTGGTAAAAAAATCATGTCTCATCAGAGAGAGAGAGAGAGAGAGAGAGAGAGAGAGAGAGACTAAAAATTGTCTCGAGGAGGTCGTTTGACAGCCCCTAATGATGGTGTAGCAGGGGTCACAGGGATGTCCCTACTACTGCTGGCCCTGCAGAGGCACTGAAGAATGGCAGAGCACATCGGGATGAGAAGGAATATTCTTTTTAAAACCCAAACAGAGAGATAGGACGAGAGTAACTGACATGTTATGATACACACAATAATTGGTGGTAAAATTTCAATCTCAGAATTAAATATTGAAATGACCCTTGAAAGCCTACTTAAAATCCTAAAATTACCTTAAAATCCTTAAATTACCGTAGAATTCTAAAATCCTTAAATTACCTTAAAATCCTTAAATCACCGTAGAATTCTAAAATTACCTTAAAATCCTTAAATTACTGTAGAATTCTAAAATCCTTAAAATCCTTAAATCACCGTAGAATTCTAAAATTACCTTAAAATCCTTAAATTACTGTAGAATTCTAAAATCCTTAAATTACCTTAAAATCCTTAAATCACCGTAGAATTCTAAAATTACCTTAAAATCCTTAAATTAACATAGAATTCTAAAATTACCTTCTAAAATCCTTAAATTACCTTAAAATCCTTAAATTACCTTAAAATCCTTAAATTACCATAGAATTCTAAAATTACCTTAAAATCCTTAAATTACCATAGAATTCTAAAATTACCTTAAAATCCTTGAATTACCGTAGAATTGTAAAATTACCTTAAAATCCTTAAAATACCACAAAATCCTAAAATTGCCTCAAAATTCTAAACTTGCATCAAAATCCTAAAATTGCTTTAAAACCCTAAGGTTATCTTCTAATCTCAGTTACCTTTAAATTATAAAATTATATTCAAATCCTAATATCAAATTCAAATTCTAAAATTACCTTCAAATTCTAGAATTAAATTGAAATCCTAAAATTAAATTGAAACCCTAAAATCAAATTAAAATCATAAAATCAAGTTTAATATTCAAAATATAGAATGCACCTTACATTAAATTCAAAAATTCAAAATGGATCAAATCCCAAATTTAAAAAACAAAAAATCCATTATAACCCGATAAAAAAAAATTGCATGAAATATTGAATTCCCAAATCCAAAATGTAATGAACCCATAATAAATTAAGTTGGCATTGAACACCAATTCAAAAAATTCAAATTGAAATTCCAAACATTCAAATTGCATCTATTCCCAAATTATAAAATTAAAAAAATCAAAATTACATCGAATACCAAATTCTCAGATCCAAATTGTATCAAACTTCAAATTCATATTTCTAAATTGTACTGAACATCAAATTCAAACATTTTAATTGCAATGTAACCAAGAATTGAAGAGAAATTGCACCAAATCCAAAATAGAAAAAAAAATGCATTGAACACCCAATTAAAAAATAAAATTCATTGAACGCCAGATAAAGAAATAAAATCTACTGAACTAAAAATTGGAAAAAATAAAATTCATTGAACTCCAGATAAAGAAATAAAATTCATTGAACCAAAACAACTGAAAAATAAAATTAATTGAACCTCAAAGAAAAAAATAAAATTCATTGAACCCAAAATAAAAAAATAATTGAACCCAAAATAGGAAAAATAAAATAAAATAAAAGCAACTGAATCCCAAATAATAAAATCCAAATGGTAAGTAGAAAATCATTCCAA
>NC_090760.1:16676790-16679290 GCF_036898095.1 Palaemon carinicauda
AATTTAATGCAAGGCTGATCTTAATTCCTAGGGTATTATATTCGTAATATCTCATAACTTGTGGCAATTGAGCTAATTAACTTTATAAGTAAAGTGTGTGTGTGTGTGTGTGTGTGTGTGTGTGTGAAGATAACACTAAAAAGTTGAATAAATAATTAAAGTAAAAATGGTTCCAATTTTTATATTTATTTATATTTTTTTAAATACTTATGTATGCTAATTAACTTTATATATAAGTAAAGTGTGTGTGTGTGTGGTGTGTGTGTGAAGATAACACTAAAAAGTTGAATAAATGACTTTTCTTAGAAAGCCTGATAAATGTGAATGTTGTTCCTCAAAATTTACATCACAACATTCATAAGTGTGTGTGTGGGGGGGAGAGATAATAACATTAAAAAGTTTAATAAATGTGACTTTTCTTAGAAAGCCTGATAAATGTGAATGTTGTTCCTCAAAATTTACATCACAACATTCATAAATGTGTGTGTGGGGGGGGAGAGATAATAACATTAAAAAGTTTAATAAATGTGACTTTTCTTAGAAAGCCTGATAAATGTGAATGTTGTTCCTCAAAATTTACATCATCACAACATTCATGAAGTAAAAATATTCTTATGTATACACAAATATATGGTAAAATAGAAGAAATTATTTACGATTATTAAATGATCACACAGGCTGATAACCATTAAAGAAAGTAGACTTCGCTTATAAATAAATACAGTACCACTCCTATCTACTGGGAAAATAAAGTGTCTGGATTCATCATAGTATGATTAGATTTCTCCAGCTCTTTCCAATATAACGCTTACTCATGATTCTGCATATCTGGTGTATAAAGGATACAAAATTTGAGAGAGAGAGAGAGAGAGAGAGAGAGAGAGAGAGAGAGAGAGTCGTAAACCAATTCAACCCAATTTTTAGAACATTAAACTTTGCCTCTGATAAAAAGAGATGTGTCATATAATAACTGCTGAATAGAATAGGTTAAATGTGTCAAACATTTTTACGTCAGACCTCGAACTATTAACCAAAAATAAAACAAGCAGGGCAGACATACAGACAGAAAACTAAAACCAATAATTATCATGTCAGTCAACACAACATACAAAATAAATACATAAAAAAACAAAATCATTAGCATGTAAACATGTAATAAAATATATAATTTATCCAACACATCAAGCAAACGTTCCTTTTAAGAATACAGGAAAGAAAACGTTTCTACTAACATTAAAATCCTTCAAGAATAACAGCAAAGAAAACTTTCTTCTAGCAATAAAATCATTTAAGAATACAACTAAGAAAACGTTCTACTAACAGTAAAATATTTTAATAGAGAATAAAACGTTCTACCAACATTAAAATCTTTTACGAGTAGAGAAGAGATTGTTCTACTAACATTAAAATCCTCTATAAAACGTTCTACTAACATTAAAATCATTTAAGAGTACAAGCAAAGAAAACGTTCTGCTAACAGTAAAATCCTGTAATAGAGAAGAAAATATTCTACAAACATGAAAATCCCTCAAAAACCCAAAGAAAACGTTCTACTAACATGTGAATCCTTTAAGACTAGAGAAGAAATCGTTTTACTACCATAAAAGTCCTTTTAGAATAGAGAAAAAAAAACGTCTTACTAACATGTGAATCCTTTAAGACTAGAGAAGAAATAGTTTTACAACAATAAAAGTCCTTTTAGAATAGAGAAGAAAACGTTTCTACTAACAAAAATCCTTTAAAAACTCAGCTAAGAAAACGTTTTACTAACGTTACAATCCTTTAAGAATAACAGCTAAGAAAACGTTCTACTAACATTAAAATTCTTTAAGAATAGAGGAAGGAGAAAACGTTCTACAAGCATTACAATCCTTTAAGAATAGAGGAGGAAAACGTTCTACTAACATTAAAATTCTTTAAGAGCACAGTAAAAAAAAAAACTTCTATCATTAAAATCAATTAAGAATACAACAAAGAAAACGTTTTACTAACAATATCATCATTTAAGAATACAACTAAGAGAACGTTTAACTAACATTAAAATCATTCAAGAATACAACTAGAAAACGTTTTAACCACCATTAACATCATTAAAGAATACAGCTAAGAAACGTTCTACTATCATTAAAATCCTTTAAGAATAACAGCAAAAAAAACGTTCTACTAACATTAAAATCCTTTAAGAATACAGCAAAGAAAACGTTCTACTAACAAAATATTTTAAGAATAACACTAAAGAAAACGTTCCAACAAGCATAAAAATCCTTTAAGAATAACAGCAAAGTAAACGTTCTACGAAAATTAAAAACCTTAAAGAAAAACAGCAAAGAAAACGCTCAACTAACATTGAAATAATTTACGAGTAAAGGTACCCTGACACTTGCACGACTTTTTGCCACGAATTTGTCGTGGCAAGTCGTGACATTTTGTGGCATAAACTGGAAGATAAAAAAAAAAAAATGACATCAGAATCACAGGTGACCTGTCCACATTGACACAA
>NC_090760.1:16686790-16716790 GCF_036898095.1 Palaemon carinicauda
TATTTCTTCACTGGGCTATTTTACCTGTTGGAGCCCTGGGGCTAATAGCATCCTGCTTTTCCAACCAGGGTTGTCACTTAGCCAGTATTATTATTATTATTGACTAGCTAAGCTACAACCTTGGTTGGAAAAGCAAGATGCTATAAGCCCAAGGGCTCCAACAGGGAAAAGTACCGTATTTTTATTAATATTACTAGCTAAGCTACAACCTTAGTTGGAAAAGCAAGATGCTATAAGCCCAAAGGCTCCGAACAGGGAAAAGTAGCCCAGTGAGGAAAGGAAACAAGGAAAAATAAAATATTTTAAGAACACCACCGCCACCAAAATAAATATTTCCTATATAAACTATAAAAACTTTAACAAAACAAGAGGAAGAGAAATAAGATAGAATAGTGTTCCCGAGTGTACCCTCAAGCAAGAGAACTCTAACCCAAGGAAGTGGAAGACCATGGTACAGAGGTTATGGCACTACCCAAGACTAGAGAACAACGGTTTGATTTTGGAGTGTTTTTCTCCTAGAAGAGCTGCTTACCATAGCTAAAGAGTATCTTCTACCCTTACCAAGAGGAAAGTAGCCACTGAACAGTAGCTACTACTACAGTAGTAGTAGTAGTAGTAGTAGTAGTAGTAGTAGTAGTAGTAGTAGTAGTAGTAGTAGTAAAATGTATAAGATAGAAAAAAACAAGAGATTGGTCATTGAGTGAATTTGAGATGCTAAAAAAGCCTTGGATGAGGAATTAAAGAAAACAGCATCAAATACTGATCACGGATATTTAAATATTGAAGTTTAACATCGTCGAAAACATAAAAATTTGATTAGATTTTACAAGTAAAAACTTTCGATATTATTCGTAGTTATGATACCAATGAACACATTGATTATAGTGCCGATTGTCTTTCAGCTACAAGACAATTTTATGATACAGCATTCAATGTGATTTTATCTTTTAATGAATAAAATTGGACATTTATTTATCTAATGTTATTTATATATTTGATAGTATATATAAGAGCCCTTCCAGAGTGGGAATACCTTAACGTGGCGAACAGGTTTGTGTATCGCCATGATTAGCAAACATGTACTAGTCAAGTACGCCCATACTAGGTTGGTTTGCTGTGAGCAATCAGACCAAATTCTCCCACCACCACCAATCCATACTGGCCGCCATGGTGAAGAAAATGGCCAAACCCCTGACATGAATAAGTACATTTGGCTTCATTAATTCCGGTACACTTCACGGGAAGCAAAATAGACGTCAGTGTACCGGAATTAATGAAGCCAACTGTACATTTCAGAGACCTTTATCTTGCAGTGGACAGGAAACTGCTACATTTGTTGTTGATGTTATTGTTGTTGCGTATATAAATAAGGATCCCACAGGGGGCCTGAATGTCTTCGTGTGAGGTAGAGACAGATAATCAGACCAGTAACTAATCTAGAACGGGAATCCATCAGAGATACTCCCGAGGCAATGAACACAAGCCTTATACATATCTCATTGAGTAAGTCCAGTGAATTATGAATGAATAGGGCTTAGAACATCGTAAAAAGAAGCGGATTTTTAGCCTTACTCTCGGTTAAAGAATTTTCGTATTTCGAGTTGAACGAAACGCAAACAGTATTTCTTGTTATGATACATGATAAAGGCGAAAAAAATAGCTAAATGCAAATAAAAACGAAAATAAAAATAACAGGAACTAAATACAAATAGATATAGAAATTCAAAAGGGAAGTTCAATAATACATAGTAATGACAGCTATAAAAAAAAAATACTAAAGCAAAAATCACATTACCTGGTATGTATTGTCGAAGGAGTCATACATAAACCTAGTGATGAGCGAGGTCTTGCCAACTGTAAGAAAAGGAAAGAAAACTTTTAGTAATACAGTCTTAGGTTACAACTAACTAACAATATAATAACAGTAATAACATTTTCCTTGAGAAGTAAATTTGAAATAAGTATACCGGTATAATAAAAGTTATATTTTGCTTTTTTAATATAGTAATTTCATTAAGAATTTACGATTAAGTATAAACCAGTAATTATTATTATTACCAGCCAAGCTACAACCTTAGTTGGAAAAGCAAGATGCTATAAGCCCAGCGGCTCCAATAAGGAAAAATAGCCCAGTGAGGAAAGGAAATAAATAAATGATGAGAACAAATTAACAATAAATCATTCTAAAAACAATAACGTCAAAATAGATATATTATTATTATTTGCTAAGCCCCCCAGTTGGAAAAGCAGGACGCTATAAGCTATGAATATTTCGTATAGAAGGCTCTCTCTCTCTCTCTCTCTCTCTCTCTCTCTCTCTCTCTCTCTCTCTCTGATATTGTTTAAAACAAGGTCTTTAGAATACAACAGACCTTGGTAACAGAATTCCTCGAAACACAGAAAGTCCTGTAGGATTACAACAGTGACTAACTTCTACCAAACTGTACTAGACTCTGCTAACCAGACCCACACGTTTTCCATGCTCGTTGAGGTAGACATTTTAATTCCAGCCACGTACAGACAAGAGTGACGTACTACGTATTAGGGGTAGCAGAGAAGACACTGGGGGGAATACCATTCGATTTATGATTAGTTGATTTCTTATCTTCGAATACAGTGTGTTTTAATTAACCTGCAGCTGAAACATGTGGTTTAATTTCCCATTGCTAACCCTTCTCATAGTTCAAGTATTGCACATGTTTCGTGTTTCAATACAAACTTCTAACAGAGCCTTTAAATGTTCGGCCCCGAGACTATATATTAAGCTCCCACGAAACATTCGAATGCTTGAAGACATTAAGGCTTTCAAGAGGATACTGAAGACTTTCTTATTTCATGAGTCTTTTGACAGTGACGATTTAACAGTAAATGAAGAATATTTGATTTGAAAAGATAAATACTGTACTGTGAACGAACAAGGTAAAACGACAGTGGAGGTTCTGTAGAGAGTGGGGTTCCCCTGCTGTATGGGACCGGAAAAGCATGCATCAATATAAAGTAAAGTAAAGTATTCAATACTTCAGGTTTCAGATGAATTAATATTGAAGAAAAAGAAAAATTAATGACGTCCTCATACAAGAAAAATATCGAACAAAGCCCTCATTAAAATGTCGATACTCTAGCCCACAATTGAAACCCTTTTTCTCTCCCAACAATGAAATTTTAACAATAGTTTTATTGTACTATTCATAAACAACGTTTTCAATGTCTTCATTCATTAGGTAATTAACGAAAAACATTTTAGTCTTATATAACAAATAGGTTCTGAGAGAGTCGAAGAACAATTATAGTTATGGTACAGTCGGACGCATGAATTCCTATCACGTCACACTGAGGAAGTGTGCCCTGTCCGTCCTTACTGCATTGTGAGTCATCCGATAATATAGGGAGAGATTCCAAAGCTAATGGGCGGGGCCACATATAGGTACTCGCTGTGCAGTAAGGGTGTGACAGGATACATTTCCTCAGAAAGAGGTTTGCCAGGAATTCCTGTATCCAACTGTACATGAGACTTTTATTTTATATTTTTGTTGTTTCTTTACCAGATCCAGTATACAAAGAAAGTGCGATTGCAGGACCAAGGGTGTTCCTGCAGTCTCACACTCTCAAAATAACTGAACGAGTCACACTATATATTCTATTATCTTTTCTCAAATCTACAATAAAATCATTCTTAACAACAAGAATTAATTCCGAGAAAAATAAAACGTGCTACTGAATTCCGATACCTACCACCCATTTTATACCAACCATCTGTTGGTATTATGAAATGATAAAAATAATTAATATTTACGATAGTGTTCCCAATTTATTCTGCAGACTAAAGGTGCGTCTACACATGCCCTTGAAGGTCTCGAACATGTGTTGGCAAAACATTTTCCAGCATGTTATAGTACAGAATGGCATTACCATGTGTACAGATGTGTTCTAACTATTTAATTATCATCCTGGCAGCATGTCAGTAGCAAAGGTGAGGTGAATAACGAGTCCACATGTGATGGGTTCATGGGCTGCATGAAGTCAGCTGCCAAAAAAACCTGCCAGCTGTGTGTACCATCTTCTTGGAGACACGACTGTTAAACTTGTTACCAGCTTATTAGTGAGCTTACTAACTAGTTACAAGCACGATTGTCAGCTAGGTGTACCATCTTCTTGGAGACACGGCTGTTAAACTTTTTACAAGCTTGTTAATGAGCTTGCTAACTACATGTTACTAGAACGTTCGTCAGCTACATGTACAAACTTCTTGTGGATATGCCTGTTACTAACTTGTTACCAGCTCATTAATGAGCTTCTTAACTCCTTGTTACAAGCACGACTGTCAGATAGGTGTACCATCTTCTTGGAGACACGATTGTTAATCTTGTTACAAGCTTGTTAATGAGCTTGCTAACTACTTGTTAATAGAGCGTTCGTCTGCTACATGTACAAACTTCTTGTGGATACGACTTAAACTTGTTACAGGTACCAGCTTATTAGTGAGGTTGCTAACTACTTGTTACTAGCACATTCGTCAGCAAGGTATACCAAGTTCTTGAAGAAAGGACTACTAAACATGTTATAAGTTTGCTAGTGAGCTTACAAAATACTTGCTACTAGCACGTTCGTCAGCTAGATGTACAAACTTCTTGTGGACATAATTGTTAAACTTGTTAGCAAGCTTGCTAACTACTTGTTGCCAGCACACGTTTGAGGGTGCGTGTGGACTTGAGTAATGTGTCTTGTCAAAGATTTAACTGAATGACAAACTACAAGGCTATAAACGAAGATCACCTAACACATGGCCATATAATTGAACTTGAAGCACCTAAAAAACTATATAAACGTTTTATCATTACTATTATTATTACTATTATCATTATTATTATTACTACTATACTACAACCCTAGTTGGAAAAACATGATGCTATAAGCCCAAGGGCTCCAACGGGCAAAGTAGTCCAGTGAGGAAAGGAAATTGGAAATAAAACAGTGGGCCTGCGTGTACCCTCAAGCAAGACAGTACAAGACCATGGTAAAAAGGTTATGGCACTACCCAAGATTAGAGAACAATGGTTTGATTTTGGATATCTTAAATAGATTGAATATATCGGAGATTCTTGAATAAAAATTTAAAAAGAAAAAAACAATATTAGATCACTGATTTCTTTTAAATATTTCAACATTTCTGAACAATTACGTTCTAATTATTTGAAAATTTTATATAAATAAAAAAAGGGTAAAACACTAAAACTTGAATGTTACAAGATTGTTGCAACTCTCGGATGGCTGCAAATACATATACAATGTGTATATATACAAAGCTATATATTACACATACATATACACATCTTATTTCCTTGACTCCTGACTTATTTGTCAAACAAATATGGAAGCCCTCACTACATTCCTAAATAACCCACCCAAAAAATTTCTTTAAGAAAACTTCTCTCGTAAAATCAATCCACAGATAATAAATAGCTCAAAATCCTTGAGATACAGAATGTGTTTTCAAGAATCATCCTGAAATCTCATCTTGATAAAAAATAAAAACCTTCAAAGAATTTTTCGAAAGCAAGATAAACACAATGGCATAACTTTCACAACTTTTATACAACTTATTCCAAATCAAGATGCAATCTATTAAATATTCAAGATTTAACTGGACCCATGTCTTGTTAGATTAGGTTGAGTTGGGGTAGGTTGGGTTAGGTTAGGTTAGATAAGGTTGTGTTTGTTTAGTAAAGTTAGGTTAAGTTGAGTACAGGTGTTTTGGGTTAGGATAGGTTCATCCACTCGACACCAACAGGCAAAGCCCAAAAGGGGATATCTGTAATAATTAAGAAACCCTAAAAAAGACTTAGGAAGATGTCTTACTTATCAGAGCCTTGGCTTAAAAAAAAAATAAAAAAAAAAATTGCTAAAAAACAATCGTTAAATCTAAGACAAAAAAATTGTAGTGGTAAAAGCAAGAGAGAGAGAGAGAGAGAGAGAGAGAGAGAGAGAGAGAGAGAGAGAGAGAGAGAGAGAGAGAGAGAGAGAGAGAGAGAGAGAGAGATACATCGAAGGCCACTGAATTATTGAAGAAATCCTTCAAACTCTGACAGGGGACAGGCTGGGAGGTGGATAGAAAGGTCTGCAGGGAATACAGCTTAGAGAGACCAAGATGAAGTGGAAGAAATGGAATCAACATTTAACACAGTGTAGAACTACATTGGAAATTGTTCAGAATAAAGTTGCAGGTGAAGATAAAAATTTAATATTAAAAACTGCATCAAAACCAACATGGAATAAAATAAATAAAAACCACAGTATTTAAACATTTAAGGTATTAATCAAAGAACCTACTAAATATAAAAATAGTTATTAACTGAAAGAAGGATACCCATGAAGAAGTAACAAATTAAATTATAAATGCTAAATCAACATTACCAATAATAGCAAGTGATTAGTTGAAATCAGGAGGATAACCAGACAATTTCAGACCTAAGCATAAATAAAAAAGGAATCAATGGAAATTTTATTAATATCAGAAGTGAGTTGACTGATAAAATAAGAGTATGCAGATGATGCATTGCGTCATCGAGTTATAAAAGCAAGCCAGGAGTTGGAGAAAAGTTATAATGGATTTGTGCAAATCATCAAATATTTGTTTGGAGTTTGGATAGGATGCTTGTCTTTGAAAATGATCATCTTTAGTGACTACTAAATAAAAATTATTAAATGCAAAAAAATCCTTTCAGACCTAAAGAGGGGTAATCTGCCAGCTTAATCAGAACAGTTAACTATGTACTGTAAATGGGTATTATATAGACGGGGGCACAGGTCCCTCGCCCAGAAATAGAATTTTCCTTCGTCAAAATCCCTTATATAGACGGGGGATACTAAAATTACATCAAGTGTAGTACTATTAATGGTAATATTGTACTGTGTCCCATACGACACACAATAGTGAAAGCAGCTGCTGGTCCAGCTGAAGAATCACAGATAAAAGATATCCCTCAAGGACCTACAAAGAGTCCTTGTTTGCGTACTACACTGATGGAGAAAGCAGAAAGGCAATAAGCCCCACTGTATACTGATTATTCCAGTACAGTATTATCATTACTCGATAAGCCACAACCCTAGTTGGAAAATAAGATGTTACAAGCCCAAGGGCTTTGACAAGGAAAGCAAGCAAGTGTAGCAAAAAAGTAGAGAAATAACAAGTGAAATATGTATAAGGAATAATTCATAAAATATATAAAACATACTGAGATTAACAACTTGAAAATTGATCAGCCACACATACAATACTATGAAACAGAGCTCACAGTATGTTAACCTGTTCAACAAAAATATTTCCAGAGATTGAACTTCTGTAGTTCCACCAATTATTATTATTATTATTACTAGCCAAGCTACAACCCTAGTTGGAAAAGCAAGATGCTATAAGCCCAAGGGCTCCAACAGGGAAAAATAGCTCAACAACTATATTTTTAAAACATGTCACACCTGGAATATAACTTCTAGAATAGTGTGTAGTATTGAATCTAATAATAGAGAAGACAAAACAGATGTAACTGCATACCCAGTACCCTGTACTATATAATGGATGGAAAAGGATGGTCAGAATCATGAAAAATTTCAAGTAACAAACACAAAGAACTAACTAAATGAGATTCATATCTAGATCAGGGATGAAGAATTTAATGACCTAAAGTTGAAAGCTAAACCAAAGAAAGAAGTATTAGGAATGCCTAGAAGAGGGAGAAGGAGATTTGAGAAGTAGGGATTAAATAACAATGAAATAAAGATATCACAGTGACCAGAGAAAAGGCAAGGATCATGTGAATGCTCAAAATAAAATATATCGTATTCTATATTCCCTTTGGTTACAAATGAACAGGATCAATACTCATAACTGGAATGAGGGACTTCATATGCAAAGCAATGGTAAAAAGAACTTATAGTAAAGAGATGCACCAATAAAATAAAGTTACATCAAAGGTAGACATTGAAGGCAGTAGAGAATTTCTGGTAACCTGGAGACTATATCCTAAATGATGACTGTAAATAGAAGCAACAACTGCCTGGTTGCAGGGGAAGGAGAAAGCTGGACTCTGGTAAACAAATATAAGTTCCAAGAATAAAAATCAATATGTACAAGAACAACCTGCGATTACAAGGCACTGTATTTTAAGGCCACTCATGAATAGCAGAGGCAATGGACAGTGACATTGCCCTAGCAAGCAGGACAATGCCCTAAAGTGACCTTATATTCATAAGATCAATACCTAAGCCCCCTCTTAACACAAGGTAGGACGAGGGATAGCCAGGCAATGGCTGCTGATGACCAAGCAGGTAGGCCTATAGGCTCCTTCAAACCTACCCATCCTTAGCTCACTTGGATGGTAAGGTTGCAGCCACTAAAGGAACAAACGAGTTTGAGCGGGACTTGAACCACAGTCAGGCAATCACCAGGCAGAGACGTTACCAATAGGACACAACCACCACATATAATAAAACAGCAGAGAAGCAATCAAGAAATCTTGTATAAGTGATAATTCAGACATTAAAATGTAGAATGGAGATAATCAAAATGTCTTAACTCCAGAAATGGAAAATGCAACAATGCCAATAGTGATTAGGAAGTAAAGAAAAAAAAAAAAGAAGTATACTGGTATCCCTAACAATCCAAAGTAAATTGCTACATGGAGTCAAAGATAAATCTAAAGCACATTTTTAACATTACAATTACACTATGTACTGTATTCTCTCCATAATCATCAAATGCTAGAGTCATGCCTTCGGCTTTTCCATGTAGGGTTGTAGCCTACCTAGTAGTAGTTATAACAAAAATAATACAATACTGTATTTCATACCATACAGTAGCCAAGGAGTTACAATCTTAGCTAATGAGTAAAAAAAAGAACCAATTTTTGGTGAAAGTGAACTCTAACAATAAATTTATCGAAATAAAGAGTAGGTGTGATCCTTGGAGAAAAAAACACTAAATTTATCAAAATAAAAAGTGTGATCCTTGGAGAAAAAACACACAGAACATAAAATGTAAACAACACATTAAATTACATTGTATTACTCAGTAAAGCAGATTCTCAGCCTACCCAAGATGCTCTGAGGCCAGAATATTTGCATTTAAAAGCAAAACTATAGTCAAGTAGAGTTTCAGCATATCCATTCTTAAAACACACAAGCCAAATAGGTATTCCTCTGCAGCCTTGACAAAGATACTAACTCTCAAACTAATGCAAAATGCTGCATTCCTTAATGTGGCTCTTGACAACTATGTGGTGAGCAGAATAACTTTTTCATTAGCTTGGTATAGTTGAGCACAAGAGCCTCTTTCCATTTCCCAAATAGAACATTGCAAAATTGAAACAAAACTCCGAGAGAAAACATAAGAGCTAAAGTATATCTAAATGGAGCTATACCTGAAGCACTCTAGGTACTACCTAGTGGAAATGGCTCAGCCTATAGTATTATTAGCTAAGCTACAACCCTAGTTGGAAAAGCATGATGCTATAACCCCAAGGGCTCCATCAGGGAAAATAGCCCAGTGAAGAAAGGAAATAAGGAGACAGACAATAGTGCGTCTAAGTACACCCTTAAGCAAAAAAGCTCTAACCCAAAACAGTACAAGACCATTTTACAGAGGCTGTAGCAGGAGAACGAACAGGGTTATACTGTATTACAAGAGGGAAAAATTCTTTTATATTTTAGTTATGTAAAGGTACAGCAAATAAACTTCTGAGAATATTCTTTGAATAATAAAACATGTCTGAAAACAAAGTATACAGTACATATGGTGCATATGATTTAAAAGTACTGTACTACTGTATTACAGTACTGAATTCTATATCTATGAACATCTGCAACAATAACACTGCACTGTCAAGATGACTATAAAATGGTTTAACATCGTAAAGGATTGGAAACCTTCAAAACATTGCAGCACGACAATGTACATCATCAATATAATGCGACGTGCTGATGAATGGCATACACAGATCTTTGGGAAGAAGGCAACAGAGTTACAATAACGTACAAACAGAAGTTCCACAATGGAATGAGAATTTCCAAAGATAACAAAAAGGATATGATCAGAAGGTCAAGCCATAATTAGCATTGTTAGCAAAAAGGAAACCAAACATTTCATGCAATATTGACTGAAGGTTCAAATAACCGGAAAAATTTAGTATCTAAGACAAAATAGCATTCCAATATGAATCGTGCTAAATATCTGCCGCCTGTGGTATCAAGTATTATCATCCGAGGAGATAAGAATAGATACAAGATCCTGCAAATTGAGTTCATGGTTAAAATTTTCAAAAGCTACCAATACTCAAGCAGATATATAAAATGTCAAGTGCTGATGAAAGAGATTCCATATAATTCAACAGAGCATCACTAACCCTCTGAAAAGCCAATGACGAACAGTGCATCATCCATACATGAAGCTCTATAGAAAATTTACTTAGTTTTCTCATGTTATTTTCAGTTTCTTTCTATCTTTATTATTTTGTTAGTATCCATACGAAACATCAACATTGACGTCATTTCTCACAGTAAAAAAAAAGTTTGTTACTTATGGAATAAATTAAACCCTTATGACAATACTGTAACGTTAAGTAGATATATTCACATAAGGAACTATGATGTAGACGATATCCTCCATATCATCCTTTCAAAAGCACATCGCCTATACTGCATTACCTCCCGTAAGGCAAGAAATATTGGCGAGCTTTAATATTTCAATGTTGATTAGTATCCTCTCAAAGGAGCTTTCCGAGTACTATTGTTATTTCTCTTGGGGAACACCTTTCCATTTATAAAGTAGAGTAGATACAATTGGATTATACAATACAAAGCTATGACATTACTACATCATCATTAAAATCATAATCATTACAGTATTCAAAATAAAAAAAAATACTAGGATATACAAAGGAACTGTTTATGAAAGAAGCCTTACCAAGTTCACCTTTTTCATAAGGAATACTATCCATTCTAAACCAAATACAAGAGTACAGTAATCTTAAGGTATTAACAGTAAGCTACGCTTGTAAATATTGATGCCAATCAATTGATATAATGTGGTTTATTGACATGCCCAATGTCATTCATAACATCTTAAAAGTAATCAAGTATGCCACGTTCTTCAGTGTTGTATATTTGATAACCAATAGCATAAGCCTATCAATAATGTCCAGAGAAGCTTACCAAACTTGATAATGAATCTCTAATTTGATTGGTCCTACACCAAAGTTTGAACTGGAAGGGAAAACTTAAAAATCTACGTGGCTTTATTACCAGGCAAAACTATCACTCATTCCCAGTCGAGCCCTACCCCTAAGCTCCGCCTCGAGATATCATTCTCTAGGTCCGGTGTGAGACGAGTACTTGTCCTTGGAGTTGACAATGCTGCAAATCAGTATCCAAAAGTATAGTAAGTCACCTAGAAAAGAACTGTGTTCCAAGAGTGGGTTCTAAAGTCCAACATTATTACACTTGGTATCTAGCCAACAATCCCTAACCCCTAACCCAATCTCACTATCGCCTGTGATCTAGCAATGTATAAAGAATTTTTCCAGCTATTTTTGCATCATAAAATGCTTCTAAAATAGATTTGGATTGTTCGTACATAATTTTATACTTACTGTATTTTAATCCTTTTTAATTTATTCCTCACAGGGTCTTTGAAATTCTTTATGTAGGGAATCTAGTGTACACCAAGCTGTCAAGAGACAACTTTATAGATGGAAGTGCCATTAGAATAAATAAATAAAAGAAGAAATCACAAAATAGCCAAGAAATTGGGCACAAAAACTAGTTTTCCTTACGTGCATGACACTAAAACATGTTACTTAACCCTTTTACCCCCAAAGGACGTACTGGTACGTTTCACAAAACTCATCCCTTTACCCGCATGGACGTACCAGTACGTCCTTGCCAAAAACTGCTATTTAAAATTTTTTTTGCATATTTTTGATAATTTTTTGAGAAATTTCAGGCATTTTCCAAGAGAATGAGACCGACCTGACTATGACAAAAATTAAGGCTGTTAGAGCAATTTAAAAAAAAATATACAGCAAAATGTGCTAAAAAAAAAAAAAAAAACAACCCCTTGGGGGTTAAGGGTTGGAAATTTCCAAATACCCTGGGGGTAATAGGGTTTAAAGCAGACAAGAGTAATACACCCACAAATGAAGTAGTAATACCCAAAACTCATTGAAAAGAAGACAGTTATAGGCCGACACAAACTGGCGATGTCCAAGACTCGCTTACCAGCCAGGGTATAACACCCAACCAGCTGATTAAGCCATTTTGTTTGACATCGTACAAAACCATACAATTCTTTTTTTGTAGATTACACATCCCAGTATCTTCGATTACAACCCACTCACGTCCAAATTGTCTGGGCATAGCCAACCAACAATAAGCAGTAATCACCATACATACCTAAACAAGAAAAGGAATGATTATTGCCAAGGACTGGATTGTTTGTTAATTCACTCCCTAAGTTATTTGAAATTTATGCATTTATTCAACACAGTATACATAAAAATTCAAATCAGTATGCTTATGACACACACCCCCATTAGTTAGACCTCAAGCTCTATATATACATTATATACACTGCATTAAGCAGACAATTTCTTACAGCCCTTGAATAAGCTATAGTTATGCCACTCATAACAGACACTTGAGATCTAGAGTGCCATAATCGGTTACCTTATGACTTCTTTTTTTGCATTGGTGTCGACCAATGCCTTCTCAAGACAAAATAAATTTTGACAATACGTGTAGACCTAATCTTCGAGTCAATTCAGAGTTGTATCTTACCCTGCTCACATTGTCCAAAAACTAGATCTTATAGAGAAGGGTCTTTCATTATGAATTGCAACAATAGAGAATACTGTGTATAATTAAATAAAGAAATCACAATACTATACACATCACTAACAAGAAAAACTCAAATAGCCAAGGATTCATCAATGAAATGACCAGAGTGTTTATATAAAGATGGGTCACAGTTCAGAAAGTAAGTTGAATCATCTTAACCTAACCCTAACTAATAAAGAATGTTTCAGTTTCATTATATTTGATGTGTATCTTATTTTTATTTTAAATCTCTATAATAAGTATAACTACGTAAATGTTGAATTTAGTATATGATTATAATTTTCTTTCATTATAAATATAATATAACCATAACTTACAAACGTATAGGTTCCAAGAAGCTGTTTGTAAGTAGTATTTTGTTAAATTTTGGCCTAGGGTAGGACTAACCTGAACCCCATGTCTACAATTCTAGGCTACAAAGTCAACAAATAGTCCCGTTTCATACAAAATAATATCAAGTTATTGCAAATATCACTTTGCTTACTGAATCAAATCATATTACAGCATTTCTTTTAAACACGTCCCTGATACATACACAATATCTCTCGGGATATTCGATCCAAGGGTTAGAAACCTGTGATACCTCTACAAGTAGAATTCCCTGGTATATCACTCGCAGGAAATATCCCAAGTGGAAGCTGCCTAGGGGAACTTCCATCAGGACGACATGACTATCACCCAAACAATAGATTTTTCCTATGTCAAAATACCTTTAATTACAAATTTTTTTTTTATCTTATTACAGAGTACAGACTTTTGAATAAAATATATGAGAATATAATTTCAGTTGGATTTGCAAGTTGACGTTTGTAAGCCGAGGACCTTCTACTACCAAACTAACCTAATGTATTCAATGGGAATGAAATAGTATGACCATATAGAGATGACATAATAATCAATGACTATATGATAAAGCATCTCACAAGAAATCTTCCAAGTAATTCACATTAGAATAAATCTTCAAAGATTTCCAGTACATCCAATTGCACCTCTGCATCAGGTTAGAAAGGACTAAAGATGTTATTAGACAATCAGTACAATACTTTGTCAAATGCAAAGAATTGCAATAAGTAGCAAATGCTCAACATAACACTGAGCTAATCAAGGGAGAGTCATTACTGTACTGTGCACTTTCAAAGTTACTATTGCATTGAGGGTAGAATGCAGTATATACTGCATTCATATCCAGGTTCAATTTGGTGATAATGTCTTTCGTTACATCAGTCAATATGAGCAAACTAAAAGGAAGTACAGTAATTACTTTAAAAGTACCTCAAGATATAGCACTGATCATCTGTGGATCTTATGAGAATGTTGCTTGTGCAATGGAAAAACTGTCAAACTTTGAACATTTTATTACCATTTAACATGGTTAGGCCTTTCTTTTATTTCCGAGTTTTATTCACCGGCAGACGCAATATGCGATCTGGATGTAAAACGGCATGATTTGGATAAGGTTAATTGCAGCCTCAAGATAAGGGGGTTGAACGTATGTGACCAGAATATACTTATTAATCTTTGTTGTTTAATGGTGGTACCTTAACGTAACAGGCCCACGTTATGTGCATCATGGCATCGGTCTTAAAAATTCCATGTAGTGCAAGCAACATTTCTGGGTGTATCTTAAAAAATTTTATTGAATGGCATTTATACTACAATATTGCAACATTCTTGCTTCTACACATTGCATAGGATTTATTAACAAAGTTGGCATTAGCATAGAATAGGCTATGCATTGCTATACTGTACAGTATAACTTGATTACTGTACTGTATTAGCAAATATCTGCAAATAAGGGCCTAACACAAGCTTGGGGTTATACCATAATCTAGCTAAGCCCATTTTATGGGGTGAAATAATCTCCATGGATCTACTGTAACATATTTGCATTGGACAGAGGTTAAACAAGAGGAATTTTCAAAGTATCGAAAGAAAATATTTAAGGAAATAGGCTTTTAAATTGTTGTACCGGCAATCTCAAAATTATCAATGGCAGGAGCGTGTTTTTACACAAAATCTAACATCCATAGTGGTTTACATATGGTATGCAGCTCTTCTAGGAGAAGGACACTCCGAAATCAAACCATTGTTCTCTAGTCTTGGGTAGTGCCATAACAACTCTACCATGGTCTTCCACTGTCTTGGATTAGAGTTCTCTTGCTTGAGGGTACACTCGGGCACACTATTCTATCCTATTTCTCTTCTTGTTTTGTTAAAGTTTTTATAGTTTACATAAGAAATATTGTTGTTGTTACTATTCTTAAAATAATTTTTTCCTTGTTTCCTTTCCTCACTCGACTGTTTTCCCTGTTGGAGCCCCTGGGCTTATAGCATCCTGCTTTTCCAACTAGGGTTGCAGCTTAGCAAGTAATAATAATAATAAAGTTTGCAGGACCTGGATTTACAAACTAAATTAGAATAAAAGAATTACGACTACACAATGAATCTAATCAGCAACCAGTAAACAATACTACTGTTCTTTCAATACTACTGTACAGGAAGCATAGTTAAAAGTGACTGTATAAACGACAAACCAATCACACGTATAATTTCAATATTATAACTAAAATTTTGAAATCCTGCATGCAAACTCCACAACTCACAAGCTACCACATTAACGACCACTTTCTAAATGCCGTAGAGGACCACAAAAACCACATCATGTGTCAGATTAGAAAGCTATTCCTAGCAAACTGCAAAGATATTGATTCAGACTTTTGATTCTATGCAGTTTCCTTCCAAAGGAAAATGTACATATTTTAGTAGATTCTTCTGCGAGTTTAAGTAACACTTATAGTGAGGTTATTATAATCAACAATTACAGAATACACATTAAAATTATAACTCGTCTCCTATACTGAAGTAAAAGGTTATAATTATCAAGCACTGTACAATCCACATTAAAATTATATTCCTCATCTACTAGTCATACTAATGTTTAAATCAGAGATTCTGTTTATTATAATTATTCATACAAGAATTGTAAGGGTACTCTAATGAAAATTGAAAAAAATATCTCGGAAATAATTTGGAAGGGTAAAAAATATTTCGGAAGGGTAAAAAATATCTCGGAAGGGTAAAAAATATTTCGGAAGGGTAAAAAATATTTCGGAAGGGTAAAAAATATCTCAAAAAGGTAAAAAATAGTCCTCCAAACCACGTAGCCACAGTACCCATATAAGCGAAGGAAAGGAAAAGGACAACAATGCTGTAGTACTGCACTAAGAAGGTCCTCAACTTACAAAACATTCGGAAATACAAAACGGATTTGACATAGGAAAAATCTATTTTTGGGCGAGATAGCCATGTCGTCCTGATGGAAGTTCCCTTCGGCAGCTTCCTACTGTATAATATTTCTGCGATTGATATTACAAGAGAATTACCGTCGGGTATGACGGGGCTCTAACCCAAGGAACGACTATCCGGAGATATCGTGTACAATCAGGGACATATCCTAAGATAACCATAGATATCTGCACCCCTAACAGATTTTACCCAGTTTAATCCACTAAGGGGAAGGATAAGTGAGGAGCCGTTACATATCCTCTCACCTTACGGTGCCCTTGAACGTCTCTGGTGTCTCATCCAACAATTATTTTTTTTTTTACACGTAGCAAGTATCTCTAAATGCTGACTATTCCAATCTAACGCCCCTAATAGGGGTTTGGATATTCAATTAAAATCATAAATCTGATACTGTATCAAAAGTTCATAAAATGACTATAATACAACAATGCTATATAATTTAATACAGTAAGCAAGAAGACATTTTCAATGTGAAACAAACTATTTGTTAACTTTTGCAGCTGAAAATCGTAGGCAAGAGTGTCAGGTGAAGCCTACCCCAGGACAAAATTTCACAAAATTATTAAGTTTGTAAGGTGAAGACACTCTGTATACTGTTTAAGGCAAAGTTTGCATTAGCATAGCTTATGAAGTCAAATGTCAAAATAAAATATGCAAACTGAGTACATGTTTTGATAACATTAATGCCAATCACATTTTATCAAAAATTTGCAAAGGAAGTTTTATATAAAGAAGCGTATCAACATAGAATTATCTTACATGAAATATGTGAAATATCTTCCTTTATAATTGCAGTGTATGTATAGTATAACCCATTAAATTTTTATATAAAATAGTCTCCAAAGAAAATTTTATATAAATAATTGTGTCCACAATGAATTAACTTATATAAATTATATAAAATATCTTCCATAATTACAATACTGTATATGTGTAGTATATCCTTTTATGAGATAATAAAAAAAAGTCACTATTAATACCGTTAACATATAAGTTCAACATTCTGAAAATCCCTGGAATGTGAAACCACTCTATCAAGAAGTCAAATGCTAGATTTAAATGTCATGCAGCTGAATTCCATTCCTCCCCCTTTAGCTTACTCCCTTTACCTTGGAAGAAGAAAGGCCAAAGCATCTCGAGTTAAAGACTGTGAAATTCAATAAATGAATTAATTCGCACTAATTTAGCCCAAAAAATAAAGATCTGTGATTATACGAGGCTATACTAAATTCAACGGTTAAAATAATTATATTCCTTATAAAGATTTAAAATAAAAAAGATAAAGCAAATCAAATTTAATGATGAAAATGTCTCACTTAAATTGAGTTACAAACTGTGAAATTCGATAAATGAATTAATTCGCACTAATTTTGCCCAAAAACCAAAGATCTGTGATTGTACGAGGCTATGCTAAATTCCACGATTACATAATTATATTTCTTATAAAGATTTAAAATGAAAAAATTTAACAGATGAAATTTAATGTCTCACTTAAGGCCAGAATGTTTACACAGTACACAAGAAACTAATTCATAAGTAACATTGACTAAATAATGAATAACTTAAGATTAGTACAAATTTCAAGACAATAGACTCCTCCATACCTCATGGATGAAATGAGTTAGGCAAATGACTAAATGATGGAAGTGTAGCCAAAGATTACGGTAAGCTACTACTGCAAATAAATCAATACAGGAACATCATCTTCACAGCAAAAAACTGGTCTAGTCTTAAGTAAGGTCGCCTTCTCTAATACACTGTACCAGATAATAATAAAGGTTAAAGGTGACTGGTTTCAGTTCCGGTTCCATCAGAATAGATGCTCACCAGAACGTCAGCCGGGCAAGCCCAACCCCCCACTGTGGTGCCCTACCACAGCAGTAGCCTCCCAGTAAACAGCTTAAACTTACGGTCCTGGGCGGGGATCGATCTCTTGCCATGCGAAATGCTAGGCAAACATGTTACCACTGTACTAGCCAGGAGGCTAAATACCATACAATAAAGTAAAGCACAAGATATATCTACTAAATATAAAATCTCAAATGTTGGTATGCTTACAATATACCTCCAGTATAATAAACCCTAAAATTTTATGATCATCAGGATAACCTCTGGATTATTCTTATACCATAAAAGCTGTCAGACCATCTCATAAAATATTTACTAAAGCTAACAAATCACAAAAGAGGAAAGCAAAAGCTACATCATCTAGTAAAAGAATAGAGGTATTAATTAAAAAAAAAAGGGCTATACAGTATTGCACACTATCAGCCGAAACCTATTGGGTAACCCCCAGAACAACTCGGATATATCATCCTATGCTACGTTAATCAGGTACTATTGATAACCATGAAAACCCATTAGGCAACAGGCAATCAATATACATGCAATATCGTAAAGTATATTATCGAACCCACCGAGTAACAGCGCTAAACTGTCAAGAAACATTTGACAGATGGAACTTTTCTCGGATTACAGATGGAAATAGAATTAGGTTAGGTTTAAAGATATCAGGGCTTTTAGCTACTGTGCGCCTAGACACTATAATAAACTGCCAACTAAAATGAAGGACCTAAAGGGAGCAATTGAATTTAAGAAGAAACTAAAGACATTACTTTTCACAAGATCATATGATTTGGAAGATGCTACAAACAAAGAATTATATAAGATATAATGAAAATGTTTCGTTAGATGATTAATATGGACCCGCCCGAGAAGTAGTTCACTCGACTTCAGTGGAGGGTTGGATTTAAACCCAAAACAAGTAAGTAAGTAAGTTAGTATTAGAAGTGTCTATATATAAAGGGAATAGATATTAATAAAGCCACATATCTTTGGCAGTGCATGACTAACCAAGCTTGAATTCCAGAAATTCTAAAATGAATCTGGTCACAAGTCTTCTGCAAGACAAAGGATTTACACTAAGCAGTGACATTACTATAATACTTTCAATAATTCAGCCTAAGTCAAATCTCTTACACAAAGTCATAGGAAGAGACAAGTGGACGTGCGAATAATGTAATTTCTTTCATTAGTTATTACCCTCTACTATTAGGCTTTGGAACTTTCCATCTGTCTCAGTTTCCCAAATTACACAATCTAGATGTAGTTCTGCTATATTCTATAAAGTCAAACACTATTTTCTTATGTCCTTGGTTTCAAGGTGATGCAATTCTGTCACATTCTATGAAATCAAACCTCATTTTCATATGCTAGGCTACATAAATAGCAGGTCTCTTCTTTTACCAAAACAGGCCCAATAAAACCACACAAAGAACTAAATATATTCAACGGCAAAGCCTACTCATTCTCATCAAAACTCGACGAGGAAGCACAGAAGGTCATACAATCAATGAATAGACTAATTACACAAACTATGCAATGACTCATTCTTCAAGAATTCACATACTTTCACCCATGACTAAAAAACAAAGAAAAAAAAAACCTTAACCAGAGCACAAGGTCCAAAAGGCCTAATAGACTATTACTTAGAAATTCAACTCTTTCCATGAATTGATTCCTTATGATAGAGAACTTGATACAGATTTTTTTATATTGCTTGATATCAAAGATCACAACGTTGATATCCTACCGATATTGTATTGAATCAATTATTTCAGTCTAGCTGGAATGATATATGTAGATAGTAAATTATATAGTTTGGTTCTAGTATGTATGTGTGTATATATATATATATATATATATATATATATATATATATATATATATATATATATATATATATATATATATATACACAAATACATATATATACATTATATATATATATATATATATATATATATATATATATATATATATATATATATATATATATATATATATATATATATACATAGACTATATATATATATATATATATATATATATATATATATATACATAGACATATATATATATATATATATATATATATATATATATACATATATATATATATATATATATATATATATATATATATATATATATATTTACTGTAACTGTAGGGGGAGGGGGATTTTAACTCTCCAACAAGGAGGTTTAGTCAGTCAAAATCAATACGTAGATAAACTTGAAATCCATTCTGGCAATTACATCCCGGTTTACAGAAGCAGATATTATTGTAAAGGATAGTTATAGATGAATAAATCTATTCTCGAGTATAATGCAGACAACAGACATTACAGGCAAGCAGACCTAATACCCCCCCCCCCCCCCAGGGGTCCCCCTACCCAGCCAGACCAATCCCCCAAACCAGCTGATTCACGAAAATCGATGCCACGTCCCCACGCCCTAAAAATTCTAACCCATCCCACGTCCCCATTCCTTAATCCCAGTACGCAATACTTTGCTAATCCAACTTTCTTCTACATCGTGAATAACTCCGAGCAACGTGAGAAGCGTAATTACGGAGGAAATTGAGAACGCCATGGAAGGTGTTTATATATACTCACCGCTCTGCTCTCCCAAGAAGACGAGCTTGAATTTCCTCAACGGGTTTCCGAATTCGCCCGACATGGACATGGTGTTATCTTGCGTTATGAGATAAATTTTGTCCCTGTGACCTCTACGGGTCTGTCCACACAGTTAAAAGTCACCAAATTTACACTAAGGTAAGACAACGTCGCAATGCAGCTGTCCGCCACGTACTGAGCTGTCTGACTTCCGGTGAAGTGTCAAGCTTGCAGAGTTCCCCTACAGGTGGCAGCACTAGTAGTACGGTACTAATCTGTCATGGCTAGTTTGATAACTGTGTTTTATACTGTCTTTTCTTGATTATATTTATGTATTTGATACTACGATATTTTTATTACTTTCATGAAGAGTATATGAATATATTTATTCTATGATTTATTGATAGATGCTTAATTCTATCTATAAACGAAAAAAATCGGTAGTAAACTTCAGTTTCTGTCATGGCTATTGAGACAACAACCCATTGCAAAGTCAATACTGAAAGTTCAAATAGCCATGACGCAACGTGAAACTTGCAGGCGGATCTTTTGGATGCGTTGTTGTGGAATTTGATTAATCTGATAAGATTTTAGTCAGTTGATTGATGAATTAAATACATCATACACTTGCCTATGAAAACTGTATGAAAATATACATTTTCATTCAAAATATAACATTCGTGAAAATTGCCATTATCCTAATCTTGGTGATAGTGAATTGATATATGCAAGTAAAAATATTCTATGATTATGTACAAATATTGATATAAAAGACAAAGTTAATGGTACAAATATATAATACAAATTAACAGTATTCGTAATTTACTTTCCCTGAGAATATTTATATTAAGTATTGTTGGAATGAAACTGGATACAATGAAAATCTATTAAAACTTGCCTGCTTTCATGCATAGGCAAAAATCTAGATGTTTCCAAAACAAAGATGAGCATACATTGATAATGGACATATAATGTTAAACACTTATTATTATTATTATTATTATTATTATTATTATTATTATTATTATTATTATTATTATTATTATTATTATTATTATTATTATGCTGTGTGCTATTTGTTGTAATCTCTATACCACAATTTCAGTGCATCTTCAAATATAGAAAGACATAAGCTGTCGTTAATTAAATTAAATGACAAATGATGAAAAGAGGAGGTATATTGATCAAATTATATCATTATATTATCATATGTATACTAGCGGAACTCGTGTAAATTACACGAAATGATATTTTCAATACTAATTATCTTGTTCCTAACCTATACATGTTTGAATAAAATATCCCGAGATTAATTTTATAATCTAGGTTATGGGAATTGATAGAACTCAATTTTTTGTCTAATATTTAAAAAAAGAGTCAGGTGCTAAAGACAAAATTGGGAAAACTATATAAAATGTACTTTGGTTAAGTAATCAAAGTCTAATGTGAATTTGTAAGAGTATACCATGAAATTATTTCCGTTTTCTTTTAAAGTGTGACAAAATGAATAACACACACGCTATAGATTATCATACGTAAATGTATTTATTCATATGCATATGTGGGTGAATGAATAGTCCAGTCATGGATAAAGTAAGTATGATGTAACAACGTTTTAAGAATTCATGGTAATAAATGTATTAGGTATGTGACGAAGTTATCTTTTAGGGAATTTAATTGAGGAAGATTTGTGAATAAATGGATCGTGAAATGAAAGATGCAACTTAAGTGATGATGTCTGAAGTAGATATCATTAAAGTCAGTGTTTTTGTTGAGAGAGAGAGAGAGAGAGAGAGAGAGAGAGAGAGAGAGAGAGAGAGAGAGAGAGAGAGAGAGAGAGAGAGAGAGAGAGAGTAGTTGGTGTAATGATTGCTTGGGCTAAGTAAGACTGTTGGTATTATTGAAGTTTTTTGTTTACATTTTAATTGATGGATAGGTTAGGACGGTAACAAACGTCTTGGACGAACGTTTTCTTATTGACTTCAGTAAGAGTCAGTTCTTGAGTGCTGGAGTTGTATCTATCATTATCTAAGTACATTGTGGAAGTGTTGTGTTTATTTAACAGTAAGTATACTATATATCTAATAGCTTTAGCAATGAGTTTTGTTGTTATTTAGGTAGTAAGAAATATATTGTTAAGGAAAAATTGTTAGTTTAAATGTCCTTGTGTCTAACCTCTGTACTAGAATCAAGGTTAGCACAGCGATAACGTGTTCGCCTAGCATTCGCATGGCAGCAGATCAATCCCAGCCCGGACTGTGAGTTTACGCGGTTTACTGGGGAGGCCACTGCTGTGGTTTGGCCCCACAGTGGGAGGTGTTTGCCTAGCATTCGCATGCCAGCAGATCAATCCCAGCCCGGAACTGTGAGTTTAAGCTGTTTACTGGGGAGGTCACTGCTGTGGGTTGGTCCCACAGTGGGAAGTGTTCGCCTAGCATTTGCATGCCAGCAGATCGATCCCAGACCGGGACTGTGAGTTTAACCCGTTTACTGGGGAGGCCACTGCTGTGGTTTGGCCCCACAGTGGGAGGTGTTCGCCTTGTATTCACATAACATCAGATCGATCCCAGCCCGGGACTGTAAGTTTAAGCTGTTTACTGGGAAGGTCACTGCTGTGGGTGAGCACCACAGTGGAAGGTGTTCGCTTAGCATTCGCATAACAGCAGATATATCCCGGCCCTGGGCCGTGAGTTTAAGCTGTTTAATGGGGAGGCCACTGCTGTGGTAGGGCACCAGAGTGGGAGGTGTTCGCTTAGCATTCGCATAACAGCAGATCGATCCCATCCCAGGGCCGTGAGTTTAAGTTGTTTAATGTGAAGGCCACTGCTTTGGTTGGGCACCATAGTGTGAGGTCTTCGCCTAATATTCGCATAACAGCAGATCGATCCCAGCCCGGGACTGTGAGTTTAAAATGTTTACTGGAGAGGCCACTGCTGTGGTTTGGCCCCACAGTGGGGGGTGTTTGCCTAGCATTTGCATGCCAGCAGATCGATCCCACCCCGGGACTGAGTTTAAAATGTTTACTGGGGAGGCCACTGCCGCAGTTAGGCACCACAGTGAGGGGATGGGCGTGCCCGGCTGACGTTCTGGTGAGTATCTATTCATATGAAACTGGAACTGAAACAAGGCAACTTCAATCTTCAAATTTAGTTAGTGTAAAAGTAAGGGGAATTTTTGTGTTGTGAAATTCATTTTAAAGAGCCATGAAATGCGGAGACGAGAAGAGAGGATAATACCCAAGCTACAAGACTAGTTCTATTATTATTATTATTATTATTATTATCATTATTATTATTATTATTATTATTATTATTATTATTATTACCTAAGCTACAACACTAGTTTTATTATTATTATTATTATTATTACCTAAGCTACAACACTAGTTCTATCATTATTATTATTATTATTATTATTATTATTATTATTATTATTATTATTATTATTATTATTATTGTCATTTTAATTATTTTTATTATTTTTATTACTTCTATTATTTTCATTACTTTTATTATCATTTCTATTATCTTTATCATTTGTTTTATTTTTACTATTAATATTATTGTTACAATTATTATTATTATTATTATTATTATTATTATTATTATTATTATTATTATCATTATCATTATTATTATTATTATTATTATTATTATTATTATTATTATTATTATTATTATTATTATGGGCTTAGCTATAACCCTAGTTGGAAAAGCAAGATGCTATAAATCCAAGGGCTCCAACAGGGAAAAATAGCCCAGTGAGGAAAGGAAATAGATAAACTACAAGAAAACTAATAAACAATCAAAATAGAATATTTTAAGAATACTGAAAAAATAAATTAGACCTTTCATATGTAAACTTTAAAAACTTAAAAAACAAGAGGAATCGAAATAAGGTAGAAGAGTGTTTAGATTTGAAAGTATCCGCGAGAAGGAATTGAAGATTGATGAAGACGTATAAAAAATAATAGTCTTGATTAGATAAATCTATAAAACTCCCAGTTCTGTTATGTCATGTTTTAAATACGTTTTTTTTATACGCATCTAAACACAAATGAAAACACATTAAGGTAGTAGGTTGGTCCGGGCACCAGCAGCCCGTTGAGATACTACCGCTTGAGAGTTATTGGGTCCTTTGACTGGCCAGACAGTAGTACACTGGATCCTTCTCTCTTGCTATAGCTCATTTTCCCTATGTCTATACGTACACTGAATAATCTGACCTATTCTTTACAGATTCTCCTCTGTCCTCATACACCTGACAACACTGAGATTACTAAACAATTCTTCGCTCAAGTGATTAACTACTGCAATGTAATTGTTCAGTGGTTACTACCCTCTTGTTAAGGGTAGAAGAGACTCTTAAGCTTTGGTAAGCAGCTCCTCTAAGAGGACACTCCGAAATCAAACTATTCCTCTCTAGTCTTGGGTAGTGCCATAGCCTCTGTGCCATGGTCTTCCATTATCTTGGGTTAGAGGTCTCTTGCTTGAGGGTACACTCAAGTGCACTGTTCTATCTTGTTGCTCTTCCTTAATTTTTTAATTTAATTTTTGACAGTTTATATATGAAAGATTTATTCCAATGTTGTTACTCTTCTTAAAATATTTTGTTTTAATTATCAATTATTTATCTTGTAGTTTATTTATTTCCTTTACTCACTAGACTATTGGAGCCCTTGGGCTTGTAACAACTTCTCCAACTAGGGTAGTAGCTTAGCTAATAATAATGATAATGAAAATAATGGATTGATAGGCCTCATATCTTTCAATGTAGTTTACCTTAAAATTAGTTCATCATAGAAAACAAACATCCATAAAAGAAAATGTAATCGCACGAAATATAGCATAATATAGACAAATGCAATAATGCTATGATAGTTTCCAATTATTTCAGTTTTCAACCATTTGAAAATGATATTTTCTAAGATGAATTTCAGGTTTTATTTGTGATGAAATGAGGGGTCATTGGTAATGAATTCGATGAACTTAGAATTAGAAAGTAAAAATAAAATAAAAAGATTAACTTTCTTATAAAAAAGAGCAAGGAAAAGTAACATTATATTATTATTATTATTATTATTATTATTATTATTATTATTATTATTATTATTATTATTATTATTATTATTATTATTATTAAGAAATGAGTTAGCAGCTAGAGTGGATATGAATGTGTTGAGGTGGTTTGGCCATGTTGAGAGAATGGAAAATGGCTGTCTGCTAAAGAAGGTGATGAATGCAAGAGGTGATGGGAGAAGTACAAGAGGAAGGCCAAGGTTTGGGTGGATGGATGGAGTGAAGGAAGCTCTGGGTGATAGGAGGATAGATGTGAGAGAGGCAAGAGAGCGTGCTAGAAATAGGAATGAATGGTGAGCGATTGTGACGCAGTTCCGGTAGGCCCTGCTGCTGCCTCCGATGCCTTAGATGACCACGGAGGTAGCAGCAGTAGGGGATTCAGCATTATGAAGCTTCACCTGTGGTGGATAATGTGGGAGGGTGGGCTGTGGCACCCTAGCAGTACCAGCTGAACTCGGTTGAGTCCCTTGTTAGGCTGGAGGAACGTAGAGAGTAGAGGTCCCCTTTTTGTTTTTGTTTCATTTGTTGATGTTGGCTACCCCCCAAAATTGGGGGAAGTGCCTTGGTATATGTATGTATGTATGCATGTATGTATGTATGTATGTATTATTATTATTATTATTATTACAAGGTAGACTATACCCTTAGTTGAAAAAGCAAGATGCTATAAGCCCAAGGACTCCCATAGGGAAAAATAACCCAGCGAGGAAAGGAAAAAAGGAAATAAATTAACTACAAGAGAAGAATAAACAATAAAAATAAAATATTTCAAGAACAATAACAACATTAAATTAGATCCTTCATATATAAACTATAAAAACTTAAAAAGAAATAAAAACAAAAATGAGAAATAGGATAGAATAGTGTGCCCGAGTGTACCCCCAAGCAGGAGAGGCTATGGCACAACCCAATACCAGAGAACAATGGTTTGATTTTGAAGTGTCCTTCTCCTAGAAGAGCTGCTGTTGTAATGTAATTGTTAAGTGGCTACTTTCCTCATGGTAATGGTAGAAGAGACTCTTAAGTCTCTTCTACCATTACCATGAGGAAAGTAGCCACTGGACAATTACATTACATAACAGAAGTTAACCCTTTCAGCGAAGAATTGTTTGGTAAACTCAATGTTGTCAGGTGAATGCAGACAAAGGAGAATGTGGTAAGAATATGCCTGACTATGTGTAGGCAAAGACAAAATGAGCCGTAACCAGAGAGAGGGATCCAATGTAGTACTGTCCGCCAGTCAAGGGACTCAATAATTACTCTCTAGCGGTAGTATGCCAGTCAAAGGACTCAATAATTACTTGCTAGCGGTAGTATCTTAACGGGCGGCTGGTGCCCTGGCCAACATACTACTGCCATTTCAATTTTCAACCATTTGAAAATTATATTTTCTAAGATAAATTTCAGTTTTTATTTGTGATATTGTAAGGGGTCATTGGCAATAAATTTGATGAAAAATATTATTATTATTATTATTATTATTATTATTATTATCATTATTATTATTATTATTATTATTATTATTAGCCAATCCACAACCATAGTTGGAAAAGCAGGATGCCATAAGCCAAAGGACTCCAACAGAGTAAAATAGCTAAGTGAGGTAAGGAAATAAGGAAATAAATAAACTACACGAGAATTAATGAAATATTAAAATGAAAACACTTCAAGAACATAACAACATTTAAAAACATTTCTCAAAACTTCCAATTTTGTACTCCGGCAATAAAAGAGAAGAAGAGATAACAAAAATAAATGAAAACAATAATAACTTAGTGCAAAGTTAAGTGGCCAGGTGTTAAAATATGCAAGGGAGTGTGTGGGAGGGGAAGTGACACTTCTGTACCAATCCTGCCTTGGTGACCCCGAAGTGACCGTGGCGGGGGTGGGGGGTGGGGGGGGGGGAGCTATGTACCACACCAAGGAGGGGTTGGTACATGGCTCCCCACCTTGGTGACCCCGGAGTGACCAAGGAGGGGTTAGCACATGGGCACTCCGGGGTCACCACTTCGCACCACTTAGATAGAACGAAACTTATTTCAGAAAATGTACGATGATTCTTCTCCCTTTTAGGGGATATTTCCAGAGCAGAGGATATAAGGTAAAATATATAATAAGCCTTTAGTCGAGTACAAATATGGTTTAACCCTAAAAAAAAAAAAAAAAAAAAAAAAAAAAAGTATTTTAGATAATGTTTTTCAATTTTATGGATTCATGTGATGTGTAGAATGATATACTAAAAGTCTACCAAAGATGGAAGTACTATAAAGATGTGAAATTCAAGATGGCCGCCAATGACTAAATTTATTACTATTTTTTTTTTCCAAGTTCCTTAGTATTCACTTTACGATGATAGATAAGATGTCTACACCTAGGTTTCTGGGTCAAAGAATATAATGGAAACAGTCAAATTTCATTCAAATGGTTGTATGTCAATCTCCCCTATATAGGGGAGAGCCTGTGACTGGATGTATATATATATATATATATATATATATATATATATATATATATATATATATATATATATATATATATAAATATATATATATATATATATATATATATATATATATATATATATATATATATAAACACACACACACACACTTATATATATATATATATATATATATATATATATATATATATAAGCCTATATAGATATATTAGTAGTTGCTAGTTCACTATAGGACAAAGGCCTCAGCCATATCTTTCCACTCATGTCTGTTTATGGTGCATGTACAGTATATATATATATATATATATATATATATATATATATATATATATATATATATATATATATATATATATATGTATATATATATATAATCCAGTCACACTCAGCTCTTCCTGTCCCTCAGGTAGAGGAAAGAGAAAGTAGTCATACCTTGGTGTGTGTGTGTGTGTGCACATCTATCTAAATATTTATCCATCATTTTTGACAGGTCCCATACACTAGTAGCCTAGAGAAAGTGACATTAGGCTCAGCCGCTCAGAGAGAGAGAGAGAGAGAGAGAGAGAGAGAGAGAGAGAGAGAGAGAGAGAGAGAGAGAGAGAGAGAGAGAGAGAGAGAGAGAGAGAGAGAGGGGTGTGGTCATCAAATAATTGTAAACTAAGAAGGTGCGTGTTCAATTAATCAGAACATCACCAGTTACTTTTACTCTGAAAACTTCTCTATTTTATCCAGAATTAGAAAATTAAATGTCTAAATATGGACCAGAAAATTCTATTATTATTATTATTATTATTATTATTAGCCAAGCTACAACCCTAGTTGTAAAAGCAAGATGCTACAAGCTAAACGGCTCCAACAGGGAAAAACAGCCCAGTGAGGAAAAGAAATAAGGAAATAAATAAATGATGAGAACAAATTAACAACGAATCATTCTAAAAACAGTACGAACGTCAAAACAGATATGTCATATATAAACTATAAAAACATTTATGTCAGCCTGTTCAGCATAAAAACATTTGCTCCAACTTTGAACTTTTGAAGTTCTACTGATTCAACCACCTGATTAGGAAGATCATTCCACAACTTGGTAACAGCTGGAATAAAACTTCTAGAGTACTGTGTAGTATTGAGCCTCGTGATGGAGAAGGCCTGGCTATTAGAATTAACTGTCTGCCTTGTATTACAAACAGGATGGAATTGTCCAGGAAGATCTGAATGTAAAGGATGGTCAGAGTTATGAAAAATCTTATGCAACATGCATAATGAACTAATTGAACGACGGTGCCAAAGATTAATATGTAGATCAGGAATAAGAAATTTAATTGATCGTAAGTTTCCTGTCCAACAAATTAAGATGAGAATCAGCAGCTGAAGACCAGACAGGAGAACAATACTCAAAACAAGGTAGAATGAAAGAATTAAAACACTTCTTCAGAATAGATTGATCACCGAAAATCTTGAAAGTCTTTCTCAATAAGCCAATTTTTTGTACAATTGAAGAAGACGCAGACCTTATGTGTTTCTCAAAAGTAAATGTAGTAAATATTATCTATTATTGGGAACATGCAAGAAGGTAGAAGTTACAATACTTTAATCTATAGTTGAAAAAAAATTAGGAAAATAGTAAATAAGATCAGGTCTTTTAAAAGGAACAACATCAACAACAACAATACTACTACTACTACTACTACTACTACTACTACTACTACTACTACTACTAATAATAATAATAATAATAATAATAATAATAATAATAACTAGAAAAACAGACATCTTCCACGGCCACTTACCTCTGTTGACCTTTGACCTTTGA
>NC_090760.1:16724290-16741790 GCF_036898095.1 Palaemon carinicauda
TCCAGCTGACGGGAACAAGACACGGCACTTAGGATTCGCACCCTCAGTAGAAGACAGCAAAACCAACTTGGCATCAAACCCAGCTTCTCGAAACCTCAGCACTGGCGAGGATAGAGAAACTTACTATGGCTGGAGGAAGGACGCCTGGTTTAGTGCTGGAACTTCTTCTTTTGGGAAAGTTAGAAGAACTCTGCTTGATGCACACTCAATTGGATATAACGATACGGTGGAAGAGCTGGTAAATGAGCAAATACGAGAGGGAGCTAAAGGAGAAGGAGAAGAAGAAGATGATTGTTTGAATGTGAGCAATGAGAATCAAAGCCCTACCCTCACCGAACTTAGTATTCGTTCAGCTGAGTTATTGGTGAAATTGGAAATTCCTACTTTCGCTCTCATCATTCAGTGTGATCTAGGTAAGATAAGTATGATAACGGCAACATCGCTTATAATAATGATAATGGAAATAATTATGATAACAATAAGTAGTTGAATCAGTAGAACTTCAAAAGTTCAAAGTTGGAGCAAAGGTTTTTATGTTGACCAGGCTGACATGAGTCTTTTTATAGTTTATATATGATATATCTGTTTTTGACGTTGTTAATAGTTTATAGATGACATATCTATTTTGACGTTGTTACTGTTTTTAGAATGATTTACTGTTAGTTTGTTCCCATCATTTATTTATTTCCTTATTTCCTTTCCTCATTGGGCTATTTTTCTCTATTGGAGCCCTTGGGCTTATAGCATATTGCTTTTCCAACTAGGGTTGTAGCTTGGCTAATAATAATAATAATAATAATAATAATAATAATAATAATAATAATAATAATAATAATAATAATAATAATAACTAGTTTATGATAATGGGCATAATCATGATAAGCCTATGTTTATGAAATCTATCCTCATAATATGCCTGTGCCATTAACAATAGAATTAAAGACCTGTACTGTGGTCTTGTTGGTATGAAACTCATCGCTTCACACATAGAAGATTCTTTTTAGATAATACCTGATAATAAGGGATCATAAATACAATACACGACTCACAATTTCAAAGAAACGAGAAAGCGAATCAAAAGCTAGACTTCTGACACTTAAGGAGATTACTGTATTTGTTTACAGGACCCATGTTAGACTTCTGACACTTGAGGGATTTTTTCACAGAACACCCTGACCGGCTTCTGATACTTAAGGTTTTTTTTTCTTTCTTTTTTTTACTT
Organism: Palaemon carinicauda; assembly: GCF_036898095.1. Lineage (NCBI taxonomy): Eukaryota > Metazoa > Arthropoda > Malacostraca > Decapoda > Palaemonidae > Palaemon > Palaemon carinicauda. The sequence goes on from NC_090760.1 coordinate 16,725,513, forward strand.
TTTTTTTTTTACTTTTTACAGGACCCCTGTCAGGCTTCTAACACTTAAGGGTTTTGTTTTCTTGTAGCACACCTGTCAGGCTTCTAACACTTAAGGGTTTTGTTTTCTTGAAGCACACCTGTCAAGCTTCTGACACTTAAGGTTTTCGTTTTCTTGCAACACACCTGTCAGGCTTCTGACACTTGAGGGTTTTGTTTTCTTGTAGCACACCTGCCAGGCTTCTGACACTTTAAGGTTTTGTTTTCTTGCAGCACACCTGTCAGGCTTCTGACACTTAAGGGTTTTGTTTTCTTGTAGCACATCTGTCAGGCTTCTGACACTTAAGGGTTTTGTTTTCTTGCAGCACACCTGTCAGGCTTCTTACACTTAAGGGTTTTGTTTTCTTGCAACACACCTGTCAGGCTTCTTACACTTAAGGGTTTTGTTTTCTTGCAGCACACCTGTCAGGCTTCTTACACTTAAGGGTTTTGTTTTCTTGTAGCACACCTGTCAGGCTTCTTACACTTAAGGGTTTTGTTTTCTTGCAGCACACCTGTCAGGCTTCTTACACTTAAGGGTTTTGTTTTCTTGCAGCACACCTGTCAGGCTTCTGACACTTAAGGGTTTTGTTTTCTTGCAACACACCTGTCAGGCTTCTGACACTTAAGGGTTTTGTTTTCTTGTAGCACACCTGTCAGGCTTCTGACACTTAAGGGTTTTGTTTTCTTGCAGCACACCTGTCAGGCTTCTTACACTTAAGGGTTTTGTTTTCTTGCAGCACACCTGTCAGGCTTCTTACACTTAAGGGTTTTGTTTTCTTGCAACACACCTGTCAGGCTTCTGACACTTAAGGGTTTTGTTTTCTTGTAGCACATCTGTCAGGCTTCTGACACTTAAGGGTTTTGTTTTCTTGTAGCACACCTGTTAGGCTTCTAACACTTAAGGGTTTTGTTTTCTTGTAGCACATCTGTCAGGCTTCTGACACTTAAGGGTTTTGTTTTCTTGCAGCACACCTGTCAGGCTTCTGACACTTTAAGGTTTTGTTTTCTTGTAGCACACCTGTCAGGCTTCTAACACTTAAGGGTTTTGTTTTCTTGTAGCACATCTGTCAGGCTTCTGACACTTAAGGGTTTTGTTTTCTTGTAGCACACCTGTTAGGCTTCTAACACTTAAGGGTTTTGTTTTCTTGTAGCACACCTGTCAGGCTTCTGACACTTGAGGGTTTTGTTTTCTTGTAGCACACCTGCCAGGCTTCTGACACTTTAAGGTTTTGTTTTCTTGCAGCACACCTGTCAGGCTTCTGACACTTAAGGGTTTTGTTTTCTTGTAGCACATCTGTCAAGCTTCTGACACTTAAGGTTTTCGTTTTCTTGCAACACACCTGTCAGGCTTCTTACACTTAAGGGTTTTGTTTTCTTGCAACACACCTGTCAGGCTTCTGACACTTAAGGGTTTTGTTTTCTTGTAGCACATCTGTCAGGCTTCTGACACTTAAGGGTTTTGTTTTCTTGTAGCACATCTGCCAGGCTTCTGACACTTTAAGGTTTTGTTTTCTTGTAGCACATCTGTCAGGCTTCTGACACTTAAGGGTTTTGTTTTCTTGTAGCACACCTGTTAGGCTTCTAACACTTAAGGGTTTTGTTTTCTTGTAGCACACCTGTCAGGCTTCTGACACTTAAGGGTTTTGTTTTCTTGTAGCACATCTGCCAGGCTTCTGACACTTTAAGGTTTTGTTTTCTTGTAGCACATCTGTCAGGCTTCTGACACTTAAGGGTTTTGTTTTCTTGTAGCACACCTGTTAGGCTTCTAACACTTAAGGGTTTTGTTTTCTTGCAGCACACCTGTCAGGCTTCTGACACTTTAAGGTTTTGTTTTCTTGCAGCACACCTGTCAGGCTTCTTACACTTAAGGGTTTTGTTTTCTTGAAGCATACCTATCAGGCTTCTGACACTTAAGGGTTTTGTTTTCTTGCAGCACACCTGCCAGGCTTCTGGCACTTTAAGGTTTTGTTTTCTTGTAGCACACCTGCCAGGCTTCTGACACTTGAGGGCTTTGTTTTCTTGTAGCACACCTGTCAGGCTTCTGACACTTAAAGGTTTTGTTTTCTTGTAGCACACCTGTCAGGCTTCTGACACTTAAGGGTTTTGTTTTCTTGTAGCACACCTGTCAGGCTTCTGACACTTTAAGGTTTTGTTTTCTTGCAGCACACCTGTCAGGCTTCTGACACTTAAGGGTTTTGTTTTCTTGCAGCACACCTGTCAGGCTTCTTCTAACACTTAGGTTTTTTTCACAGGACCCCTGTCAGGCCTCTTAGCACTTAAGGGATTTTATTTGCTTACAGGACCCCTGCACCCAGATATCATGGCACTCTTTGGCTCTGCCGGCATACCTCTGTGCCAGTTCAGCTCCATGATGTCTCTGGTGAACTCAGTGATGAAGAACCCAGAACAGAGTCTCTGCTTCCTCAGCCGACGTTGGACTATGGTGCTTCTGGGTAGCCCCAAATGGGCGAATAAACTAATCATTGGTGCTAAGAAGGAAGGGCTCTATGATTCTGTGAGTATATGAGGATTATCATTTCTGATGACCGATTAATATTGATTTTTTAATCACTGAAGTTACGTTGATCAAAAGAATTAGAGTAAAGTACACTGTTCAAAATTGCCGTAAAAAAACGGTAAAAATCCTGGAATAAATATTGCCAGACATTTGCCGTTTTAAAAACGGATATACTGACACAAAGGAGAGACACTACGGTCTCCAACCCATTAAAGATAATAACTAAGTAGAGTAAAAATTATGGTCGCCTGCTTTTTACTGAAATACGGCTGAGAACAGTATATTTTTACAAAGAATTTTCAAATAAAATTGCGGTTTTTTTTAATAATGTACCTAGAACAATTTTGTAATGTTCAAATTAGCTGATTAATCATTGGTGCAATAGGTTAGGTTAGATTAGGCTAGGTTAGGTTAGGTTAGGTTAGGTAGGCTGGTTAATCTCCTTTTAATAATAATAATAATAATCACTGGTGCTAATTATAAAGTTTGTTAGTATATCTAAACTAACGAGAAACGTCTCTGTTGGTATTTTTACAATAGTTAAATAATGATGGATGTGTGGGGTGACAAGAAGAGATAAGATACCGAATGAGGTAATTAGGGGTACCACAGGAGTTAGAAAACTATCAGATAAGATCCAAGACAGTAGACTGAGGTGGTATGGTCATGTCACGAGAAGAGATGGACAGTATATTGGGAGGAGAATAATGGAAATGGAGGTACAGGGAACGAGAAGGAGAGGGAGACCAAAGGGAAGGTGGATGGACTGTATCAAGGATGACCTTCGATCAAAGAGATTAACCGGTGATGAAGTGTGGGACAGAGGTAGATGGAGAACCTGGGCCAGAAACATCGACCCCACATAGAAGTGGGAAAAGATGTAGACAAAGAAGAAGAAGAAATGATAGTATATTGAATATGCTAACAGGGAAAGCTGTAATTCTGTAGACATAACAACGTTAGTAGACCGTTGGTGTATTCAAATCTGTAGCAGATTCACGTTAGTCTATCTTTTACTTTCAATGTTTTTATTATTATTATTATTATTATTATTATTATTATTATTATTATTATTATTATTTTCATTATTATTATTATTATTATTATTATTATTATTATTATTATTATTATTAGCTAAGCTACAACCCTAGTTGGTAAAGCAGGATGTTATATGCCCAAGGGCTCCAACAGGGAAAAATATCCCAGTGAGGGAAGGAAATAAGGAAATGAATAAACGATATGAGAAATAATGAACAATTAAAATAAGATAATTAAAAGATATTAACATCAAAACAGATATTTCATATATAAACTATAAAAAGACTTATGTTTCTTGTATGATTAAATTATATTGATCAATTAATCATTGATGATTAAAATAAAAGTTTTTGTAATTCTCATAGTAAATTCAGTATAGTTATTACCCCCGTCAACGAAGTTCGGTTATGTTTTACCCCTTTTTATGTGTTTGTGTTTGTTTGTAAACAGCTTCCTGGCCACAATTTTAATCGTTGAGTAATGAAACTTGCAAAGTTTGTGAACAGCTTCCGGGCCACAATTTTAATCGTAGAGTAATAAAACTTGTAAGGATTAATTGATATATAAAAAGCTGGAAATGATTAAATTTTGGAAGGTCGAGGTGTAAGGTCATAGGCATAGTCAAGGACTATGTCCAATTCACTTTAATCAGCCATAAGTTTGGACATCGTTGTCACAATGACTTCAATTTAGGTTCATATTTGAGTGTATGAAAATCCACGCTAATCAATTCATGTTAAGGTCAAAGGTCAAGGTCCAGATTGAGCAAATGGTCGAGAAATAAGCTGCCGCAGCGGAGGTCTGCGCTCTACTGAGTGTCCCTCTAGTTAAGATATTGAAATACAAGAGAAATGCTTCTACGGCCTCTTCCTTTTCTTATTTCAGTCTACTGGAAATTCGTTCATAAACTCCTTCTCATTGCCTTCATAGCATCGAATAGGTTTTCCTCACTTCTAATATGGTAAAGCATATAACTTTTTTTTTTTTTTTTTTTTTTTTTTTTTTTTTTTTTTTTTTTTTTTACTTTTGTACCTCCTTTAAATCCCACAATATTATTTTCTACTTTTCTACACCGTTAAAAAAAAACCGTAATTTTAATCGGAAATTCTCCGTAAAAATCTAGTTCTCAGCCATATTTCAGTAAAATACAGGCGACCGTAATTTTCACCCTACTTTGTTATTATCTTTTACGGGTTGGTGACCGCAATATCACTCCTTAACGTCAGTATATCTATCTGATTTATCTTCCTCTTGTTTTTCAAGTTTTTATAGTTTATAAATGAAAGATCTAATTTAATGTTGTTACAGTTCTTAAAATATTTCATTTTAATTGTATTACTTCTTTTGTAATGTATTCATTTCCTTGTTTCCTTTCCGTACTGGGTTATTCTTCCCTGTTGGAGCCCTTGGGCTTATAGCATCTTGCTTTTTCCAACTAGGGTTGTAGCTTAGCTTTTAGTAACAATAATAATAAATGCCTGGAAACATTTATTCCAGGATTTTTACCATTTTTTTTACGGCAAAATTTTAAGTGTATACAAGCGCTATTAGTCTGTCATTGACATGATAGTCTTTTTAAAAGTATTAATTTTTTAGATTTTCTTTTCTCTTGTCTGTATTCTCCTAAATTTATCCTTCGTCATATCACTTTTCTTGACGTAGATAAACCTGATATTTCGATAAACTATGATCTTCTTCTCTTATAATTATCTCGTAACATCGATTTCTTAATCACATCTAACTGGGTCTCGGCTATGATAGAAAATATCAAATTTATCATTATCTTGATTATCTTAATTATCTTAATATCTTAATTACTATCGTAATTATCGTTAAAGAAACCCACGATAAATAGGAGGTATTTGCAGGCTACTCTTAGCATCTTATAATAAAGAGAGACAATTTTATCTTTTCTCGTAAATGATTTTATTTTTTTTTCTCTTGGTAACACCTTACTCCCACTTGGCCGTAAGGGTGGGGGGTGGGGGGGAGGCTGAGTAAGTAACATGTGCCTATGTTATAACATATACAAATAAATGTGTGCCTATGTTAATCTGCTCCAAGACCTTATTATTATTATTATTATTATTATTATTATTATTATTATTATTATTATTATTATTATTATCTAAGCTACAACCCAAGCTGGAAAAACAGGATGCTATAAGCCCAGAGGCTCCAACAGGGAAAATAGCCCAGTGAGGAAAGGAAAAAAAAAAGGAAAATAGAATATTTTAAGAAGAGTAACAACATTGAAATAAATATCATTATCATTATTATTATTATTATTATTATTATTATTATTATTATTATTAGCTAAGCTACAACCCAAGCTGGAAAAACAGGATGCTATAAGCCCAAAGGCTCCAACAGGGAAAAATAGCCCAGTGAGGAAAGGAAAAAAAAAGGAAAATAGAATATTTTAAGAAGAGTAACAACATTGAAATAAATATTATTATTATTATTATTATTATTATTATTATTATTATTATTATTATTATTATTATTACTAGCTAAGCTACAACCCAAACTGGAAAAACAGGTTGCTATAAGCCCAGAGGCTCCAACAGGGAAAATAGCCCAGTGAGGAAAGGAAAGAAGGAAAATAGAATATTTTAAGAAGAATAACACCATGCAAATAAATATCTATAAAAACTTTAACAAAACAAAAGGAAGAGAAATAAGATAGAATAGTGTGCTTGAGTGTACCCTCAACCTTCTAGAAAGTTTACTGGATAATCTCCAAGAACTTGTACTCCTTACTGGATAATCTGCTTCAAGACCTTTTACCATTTCCAGAGAGTTTACTGGATAATCTGCGCTAAGTTTTTGTACTCCTTCCAGAGGGTTTACTGGATAATCTGTTCCAAGATCTTTTACTCCTTCCAGAGAGTTAATTAGATAATCTGCTCCAAGATCTTGTACTCCTTCCAGAGAGTTTACTGGATAATCTACTCCATGTTCCTTTGCCCTTTCCAGAGAGTTCCCTAGATAATCTGCTCCAAGATCTGTAATCTTTCCAGAGAGTTTACTGGATAATCTACTCCATGTTCCTTTGCCCTTTCCAGAGAGTTCACTGGATTGTTCTTGCAACTGGAACGACACCGGTTTTAACTACACTTGCGTCATACGAGATTACTCATCGAGTGACCTGGCTGCGTTGGTCTGATCATCTCAAAGGTATGGTGTCACAAGATACATTATTATTGTTATTGTTATTATTAGTACTAACTAAGCCACAACCCTAGTTGTAAAAGCAGGATTATATAATACCAAGGGCTCCACCAGGGAAAGTAACCCAGTGAGGAAAAGAAATAAGGAAATGGATATAATAGTGAGCCTTAGTGTACCCTCAAGCAAGAGAACTCTAACCCAAGACAGTGTATATTATGTATACAGTGGGATGATCAACAATAAATATTATGGCGTTATCGAATTATATCTTAGACAGGTTTAATACGTGTTTGGGATTTGACTTTCTCAGAAGATTGTTTATTACTTATTGAAAAGTGAAATTAGAAAGACCAGTTTATTGGATGGTGTTTATTAATGTATTTATTTGTTCTTTAACCTACCTTTTATATCATTTCAATCATTATCAATTATTTAGTTAATTTTCTAATATATTGTTTTAATTTAGACTTCAGTTAGATGATTTGTTTTTTTCTCTCAACAGATTGTTTACAATTTTTTATCTATTTATCGGATTCAGTTTCTTCAAATATCATTCAGTAACTAACCAATCAGTAACGAAATTTAGAAATTAGTGAGTTATTTAATCATTTTTAAAATTAGACAATCATCAGATTTATTTTCTCACAATTTATAACTTCTTTTATCTCACTTAATTTCTTCAAATATTGTTCAGTCACTAACTAATCAGTAACGAAATTTAGACAAAACAATACATTCCCATGTAATGCTTAACAATCTTTAAAAACCATCTATATGAACAGCTTAACCCTCTACTCACCAAATCACACTGTGACGGTGCCGAGAAAAGGTTGTGAACTCAAAGGCAGGATGCAATCAACTGAATTAATTTATTATGGAACACTCTCCTTTATATACAAAACCTCAAGGCAACAGGAAATTTCATGTTCGAGAAAATGACAATGTTACATAGGCGCCACGCAGACATGTTTATTCTGGTTCTTTTTAGTGCGAGGGAAGAGCGAAGATAAAAGCATAATATATACAAAAGGAATTATGTACAATTGTGTGACACACGGTTGGTTCAACACCCATATCTAACCAATGAGCCTTAACATTCATTAACTGAGCTTGTAATTATACTGGCGTAGCGTAGAAGCAACCAAGGCTGTATGAGGTTATTCTCAGGAATCCTATAACAGATTGGGTGGTGCTAGTTAGCGAGGCATCCAAATCCGGCGGCATCACAGCCAAGGAAGCAGGGCGTTGGAGCATCGCGTCTTCGGGAACTGGAGCCGGGGATCGGAGCGGAGCCAGGACTCTGGTGGACACCTTCCCGCTGAGGCCTGAGCAGGTGAAGAACTTCAATCGCAAGACTGTCCGGGTGATTAGTCGGCGAAAGACTGATGAGAGTAAGTATAGAGGAGGGAGGCAAGGAGAGTATTTAGAGTATCTCCCATGTATAATGAAGAGCAAGTGTCTGGCTATATATATATATATATATATATATATATATATATATATATATATATATATATATATATATATATATATATATGTTATATATATATATATATATATGTTACATATATATATATATATATATATATATATATATATATATATATATATGTATATATATGTTATATATATATATATATATATATATATATATATATATATATATATATATATATATATATATTTATATATATGTATATATATATATATAATATTTATATATATATATATATATATATATATATATATATATATATATATATATATATATATATATACACACACACTCATATATATATATATATATATATATATACATACATATATATATATATATATATATATATATATATATATATATATATATATATAAATTTCACACTCAGCGGCATTGCCAAACATATAACTACTCTATCTTTCCCCGTCCATTGGATAAGGGGAAGAAGAAGTAGTCATACCCCGTACACTTGGAAACCGCAATCTCTCGCAAATTATCAAAACTGCCATGTTGTAGTTAGGAAAGAGGGAGGGGTCGAGAAGGATTGAATCTGTGCGTGTGCATATCTTGACAGGTTGCATACACTAGTATAGCATATAACTCTTGCTTGTGTAGTGGGCTTGGTAACGATTCAATTAGTATTATTACTAGCTTAGCTACAACCCGAGTTGGAAAAGGAAGATACTATAAGGCCAGGGTCTCCAACAACGAAAACAGCTCCAGTGAGGGAAGTAAATAAGAAAACAGGCAGAATACAGTAGTATACCGAGTGTACCTTCAAGTAAGAGAACTCTACCCCCGAGATAGTAGAAGACCATGGTATAGGTTATGTCTCTACCCAAGACTATAGAACAATGGGTTGAGTTTGGAGTGTCCTTCTCCTGAATGAGCTGTTTGCTATAGCTAAAGAGTCTCTTTTACCCTTACCAAGTGGTAAGTAGCCACTGAACAATTACAGTGCAGTAGTTAACTTCTTGAGCAAATAGAATTTTTTTCGATTATCTTACCGTTGTCAATTGTATGAGGAAAAAGTAGAATGTGTAAAGAACAGGCTAGACTAATCGTTGTATGTGAGGGCCAAGGAAAAATAAGCCGTAACAAGAGAGAGGGATCTAATGTAACATTGTCTGACCTGTCAAAGAGAACAATGGTTTAATTTTGGAGTGTCCTCACATGTGCTGCATACCCTAGCCCAGTGGTTCCCAACCTTTTTCCTGTCATTTCACCCCTGCACCCAGTTCAACCATCCAGATTTCCCCCTTCATGCCCCGCCCAGCCCTCATGCCCACTCGCCTGCCTCAGAAATGGGCATGATATTCCAATTCTCCCCTAGAATATCATGTCAGTGAGAAATGATATGATCATATCTCAATTGAATGGCTAACAACAAATTGCCGCACGTACTATGTGGACATTTTCCGCTTTTTTTAGTTAGTAGGTAGCGTAATTATTTCCCCCCTGGAAGCTTCAAATTTCCCCCCAGGGGGAAATTTCCCCCAGGATGGGAACCACTGGGCTAGACTATTCGTTGTATGTGAAGGCAAAGGAAAAATAAGCCGTGACAAGAGAGAGGGATCTAATGTAACATTGTCTGACCAGTCAAAGAGAACAATGTTTAATTTTGAAGTGTCCTCACATGTGCTACATACCCTAGCCAAAGAGTTTCTCCTACCCTTACAGAGATGGTTTTCAACCCAGTCGGCCGCTGCTACTTCAAGGAAGATGGAAGCACATACTGTACGGGGTACGTAGGCGAGATGTTGATGATCATCACAGAGTCCTTGAATCTGTCCATCAGCAACAGCATGGTCTTATCCTGTGGAGTCGCCGATTCTAACGGCACGAGAGTGTCTGTCATTGCCAATGACGTGAGGAATTGATATCTTATTTTCCACGGTTTCCGCTTTCTCGAGCTTGTGTGAAAGAGAAGAGGTGTTTTATTAATGTTTCTCATACTATCTAGAGTATCTATGAAAAGGCAAAATTTTGGTAGTGTTTCATATGTTATCTGAAGCTTATGTGAAAAAGAAGAGTATTAGTAATGTTTCTTATGTTATCTAGATATATATATATATATATATATATATATATATATATATATATATATATATATATATATATATATATATATATATATATATGAAAAGGAAGAGATTTTTTAGTAATGTTTCTTATATTATCCAGAGTTTATATGAAAATGAAGAATTTTAGTAATGTTTTTTTATGTAATCTAGAACTTATATTAAAATACAGAGGAGTTTTAGTAATGTTTCTTATATTATTATTATTATTATTATTATTATTATTATTATTATTATTAATCAAAATAAGAACAAATACATGAAGAAAGACTCAGTTTTTCCCCATAAATGAATATCTACACGGATGATAGGCAAAACACAGTCAAGAAATTCCATTGACATGTATAGATAATGCTATGTGACGTCACTAATCTCCTTGTTCATTATTCATCCATCTATTCACCCATATTTAGAATATTTAAAGATTATAAGTATATACTGCATATACATATATATATATTTTTTTAATTTATTTTTTTTTTCCCTTATCAATTGAATTTTAATAATCTTATAATTCTTTATATCCCGATTTTTTTTTTCGGGCCAGCCCTGTGAGAGTCAAGCTTGACTCATTGGGCTGGTAAAACTCCTTCTTTTAATGATAAAAATTAATCCTTGTTCATTTCAACCTCTCCAACCCGTGACCAGGGTGCGGACGTCTCTCTCGGCACCTGTACCATCACAACTAACAGGATCCAAGTGGTCGATTTTACCGAATTCTTCATCGTGTCCAGGTCCACCATCGTGTCGGCTGAGCCCGCTGTGCTGCTGTCGCCTTTCCTCATCTTCAGCGTGTTCTCTTGGGACGTGAGTGTTTGTCATGTTCTTTTTTTTTTTTTTTTTTCCTACTGATAATTATGATGAGAGTCTTCCCCGCCTTTGGCTTGAAATTTTCAAGTGGCTCCTAGCTACTTTACTTTACTTTGATGGCTGCTTTTCCGGTCCCATACAGCAGGGGAACCCCACTCTCTACTGTCGTTTTACCTTGTTCGTTTAGAGTATTTAACGTGTTCGCCTAGTATTCGCATAACAGCAGATCGATCCCAGCCTGGAACTGTGAGTTTAAGCTGTTTATTGGGTAGGCCACTGCTGTGGTTGGGCACCACAGTGGGGGGGGGGGTGATGCCTAGAATTCGCATGGCAGCAGATCGATCCCAGCCCGGGACTGTGAGTTTAAGCTGTTTACTGGGGAGGCCACTGCTGTGGTTTAGCACCATAGTGGGAGGTGTTTGCTTAGCATTCTCATGGCAGCAGATTGATCCCAAGCCTGGAACTGTGAATTTAAGCTGTTTACTGGGGAGGCCGCTACTGTGGTTGGCGACTAGAGTGGGAGGTGTTCGCCTAGCCTTCGCAGGGCAGCAGATCGATCCCAGCCTGGAACCGTGAGTTTAAGCTGTTTACTGGGGAGGCCACTACTGTGGTTGACGACCACAGTGGGAGGTGTTCGCCTAGCATTTGCATAACAGCAGATCGTTCCCAGCCTGGGACTGTGAGTTTAAGCTGTTTACTGGGGAGGCCACTGCTGTGGTTGCGCACCATTTTAGTTGGGTGATTTGTCGATTTTAATGTTTGAGAGAGAGAGAGAGAGAGAGATCTTATATTTTGAAAGATTTGTTGATTTTAATGTTTGAGAGAGAGAGAGAGAGAGAGAGAGAGAGAGAGAGAGAGAGAGAGAGATCTTATATTTTGAAAGATTTGTTGATTTTAATGTTTGAGAGAGAGAGAGAGAGAGAGAGAGAGAGAGAGAGAGAGAGATCTTATATTTTGAAAGATTTGTTGATTTTAATGTTTGAGAGAGAGAGAGAGAGAGAGAGAGAGAGAGAGAGAGAGAGAGAGAGAGAGAGAGATCTTATATTTTGAAAGATTTGTTGATTTTAATGTTTGAGAGAGAGAGAGAGAGAGAGAGAGAGAGAGAGAGATCTTATATTTTGAAAGATTTGTTGATTTTAATGTTTGAGAGAGAGAGAGAGAGAGAGAGAGAGAGAGAGAGAGAGAGAGAGAGAGAGAGAGAGAGAGATCTTATATTTTGAAAGATTTGTAATATATTTCCGTGGTCTTGTGCCATTTGAATTATTGCTTTATAACATCATCAATCATCATCTAATTACCCTTTCTGCTACTTTCCAGACTTGGTTAGCCATTCTCTGCTACATTGTAGCCGTTACTCTCACATTGTGGATTACTGGCAAAATAATATCGCAGGTAAATGCGGATTACTACAAATCTTTCCCAGCGTCTTTTGCCGTGATCATCAAGGCGCTGCTTTACCAAGGTGAGGTTACCTTTACCAAATTGAGGTTGCATTTTGTCAAGGTTAAATTACATTGGCCAAAGTTAGGTTACATTTTGTCAGGTTACATTGCACTCGCCAAAATGAGGTTATATTTAGTTCAAGTTGAATTGTATTGGCCGAAGGGAGGTTACATTTTGGCAAGGTTAAATTATATTGGCCAAAGTGAGGTTACATTTTGTCAAGGTTAAATGACATTGGCCAAAGTGAGGTTACATTTTGTCAAGATTAAATTAAATTAGCCAAAATGAGGTTACATTTTCTCAAGGTTAAATTACATTAGCCAAAGTGAGGTTACACTTTGTCAAGGTTAAATTACATTTGCATAAGTGAGATTACATTTTGTCAAGATTAAATTAAATTGGCCAAAATGAGGTTACATTTGTCAAGGTTAAATTATATTGGCCAAAGTAAGGTTAAATTTTGTCAAAATGAATTACGCTTTCTAAAAAGAAGTTATATTTTGTTCAAGTTTAATTGGCCGAAGTAAGGTTAAATTTTGCTAGGATTAAATTATATTGGTCAGAATGAGGTTATGTTTTGCTCAAGTTGAATTACATTGGTCAAAGTAAGGTTACACTTTGTCAACGTTAAATTACATTGGCCAAAGTGAGGTTAATGTTTGTCAAGAATATGTTGCATTGGCCAAAGTGAGGTTACATTTTGTCAAGGTTAAATTATATTGGCCAAGGTGAGGTTACATTTTGTCAAGATTATATTACATTGGTCAAGGTGACGTTACATCTTGTCAAGATTAAATTACATTGGCCAAAGTGAGGTTACCTTTTGTCAAAATTAAATTGCACTCATCAAAAGGAGGTTATATTTAGTTCAAGTTAAAGTACTTTGGCCGAAGTAAGATTACATTTGGCTAAGGTTAAATTATATTGGTCAAAATGAGTTTATATTTAGTTCAAGTTGAATTATATATGTCAAAGTAAGGTTACATTTTGCTAAGGTTAAATTAAATTTGTCAAAGTTAGGTTTTATTTTGTCCAGGTTGAATTACATTAAGCAAGGTAGTTAGATTTTGTCAAGTATAATTACATTGGCCACGATGAGCTTACATTTTGTTAAAATTAAATTACACCCACAAAAATGAGGTTATATTTAGTTCAAGTTAAATTACATTTGCCAAAGTAAGGTTACATTTTGCTAAGGTTAAATTCTATTGGTCAAAATGAGTTTATATTTAGTTCAAGTTGAATTATATATGTCAAAGTAAGGTTACATTTTGCTAAGGTTAAATTAAATTTGTCAAAGTTAGGTTTTATTTTGTCCAGGTTGAATTACATTAAGCAAGGTAGTTAGATTTTGTCAAGAAAAATTACATTGGCCAAAGGGAGGTTACATTTTGTCGAAGTTGAATTATATTGGCCAAGGTGAGGTTACATTTTATCAAGGTTAAATTACATTGGCCAAAGTGAGGTTATATTTGTCAAGGTTAAATTGCATTGTCCAAAATGAGGTTATATTTTGTCAAGGTTGAATTACAATGACGAAAGTAAGGTCACATTTTGTCAAAATTAAATTACATTGTCCAACGTGAGGTTACATTTTGTCAAGGTTAAATCATATTGGCCAAAGGGAGGTTACATTTTGTCAAGGTTAAATAGCATTGGTCAAAGTGAGGTTGCATTTTATCAAGGTTAAATTACATTGGCTAAAATGAGGTTACATTTTATCAAAGTTGAATTACACCCGCCAAAATAATATATTTAGCTCAAGTTAAATTACATTGGGCGAATAAGGTTACATTTTGCTAAGGTTGAATTACATTGATCAAAATGAGGTTGTATTTAGTTCAAGTTAAATTACATTGGTCAAAGTAAGGTCACATTTTAGCAAGGTTAAATTACACTGGTGAAAGTGGGGTTACATTTTGTCCAGATTAAATTACACTGAGCAAGGTGGTTACATTTTATCAAGAAAAATTACATTGACCAAAGTGAGGTTACATTTTGTAAAGGTTAAATTATATTGGCCAAGATGAGGTTACATTTGTCAAGATTAAATCACAGTAGCCAAAGTGAGGTTAAATTTGGTCAAGATTAAATTACACTCGCCAAAATGAGGTTATATTTTGTTCAAGTTAAAGTACTATGGCCAAAGTAAGGTTACATTTTGCTAAGGTTAAATTACATTGGTCAAAATGAGGTTATGTTTAGTTCAAGTTAAATTACATTGATCAAAGTAAGGTTACATTTTGCCAAGTTTAAATTACATTTGTCAAAGTGAGGTTACATTTTCTCCAGGTTAAATAACACTGAACAAAGTAGTTACAGTTTGTCAAGGAAAATTGTATTGGATAAAGAAAGTTTACATTTTGTCAAGGGAAATTATATTGATCAATGAAAGGTAACATTTTGTCCAGGTTGAATTACACTGGGTAAACGAGGTTATATATTTTCCATGTTAAATTACACTGGCCAAAGTGGTTACATTTTGTACAGCAAAATTATTACATTTGCCAAAGGAGTTACATTTTGTCAAGGAAAATTTCCTTTGTCATAGTGAGGTAACATTTTGTCAAGGTTAAATTACATATGCTAAGTGGGGTTATATTTTGTCATGGTGGAATGGCATTTTACTAAGGCGAGATTAAATTTAGTCAAGATGAAGTTACATTAAATAAGGTTAAATTACATTTTCCAAGGTTAAATTAAATTTCAACAATGTGAGGCTACATGTTAAAGAATTTATCTATGAAATTGAGCTCTATTATAAAAATATCATATTAAGATGATATATAAATAATGGAATCCTCTTTGATAAATCAAAACTTCAATCAATCATTCTCAAGATATTCTTTTGGAATCTTTCTCTCCTCTAGACATACCTTACACACCATGGTAAGTAAAGTGCTTTGACACTAGCAGAGACAGGTGCTCGTTTGCTAGGTGTTAAGTTTGTTGTCTTTGGGTGCTATCATTCCGATTTTCAAAAGTCATTTAAGATAAGATTGTTTGCCATATACCTCTCTCACCACATGCCTGCAACTCACCAATTTCCACTGACAACCAAGTAAATAATTCATCACTAAGGAACAAGAAAGACATGCATGAAAGTGACCAAAAGGTGTATTATCTTCTGTCTCATCCCAGTTTCATGAATTCTCGTAGATGAGACGAAGTTATGAACTGCCAAGGTACGATGTTATGCCAATGGCTATTCTAATAGCAGCGATAAGACTATATTTGAATTCTAAAGAAACAATGTAACATGAGAATTGCCAAAGGATCTGAACATCTGGGACCAAAGAAGGAGTGCACCATATCAAACCTTTAGGACTATTTACAGTCACCCTCTAAAGTTCACTGAAGTCCTTCATAAGGTAACCACAGCTTTTGTTTTGTCCTAACAGGTCACCGAGGTCAACCGAGAAGCGTAACAGGCCGGGCAGTAGCAGCCGTGAGCTGGGTCATCATCATTACGTTGGTTGGCGTCTACTCGGGAAACCTCACAGCTTGGCTCTCGCTACGTAGGTGAGTGACATCATCAGTGACGTCATGGGTGATGCCATCAACTTTCATATAGCTATTTGAATATCATCATCATCATATAATTCTCTTCATAGCTGATACTTCCCCGCCAGGTATGACCGTCCAATCAACAGCTTGGCTGACTTGGTGAAGAAGAGTCACGTCATACCCTATGTG
>NC_090760.1:16746790-16754290 GCF_036898095.1 Palaemon carinicauda
ATAGGTTGAGGTCAGTCAAGAGATGCTCCTTGGAGTCCCTCTTGTAAAATCCAGGCGTTCATATCCATGGTAAAGTTGAAAGGGTGATTTTGGTATGTAGGGAAGGAGTTTTCTGGCATCCCGATGTAGGGAAGATCTGAATGCATGAAAATCCTTTGTTAGGTTAAGTTAGGTTAGGTTTAAAGTAAAGAGGTATGAGGCTTCTCAATAAATCCTTAAATCGAAGTTTTACAACTACAGGATTCAGTGGCTGCGATCCTGCGGAATCATCAGCCATCTCTACAAGAAGTTCAATCCTCCCGGGTGTCGGATTACGAGTAACAAGGACCGACGCCGGGCATCGAAGACGCAGAGTCTAGGAGTTCTCGAGCTGCAAGGAGTCTATTGGGTATGGGTGGTGGGCATGACCATCGCTACATTGGTCCTTGTTATTGAGATATTAATACACAAAGCTTCTTTAGAGCCCTATATTGCCCCGGTCAACTTTGCTTGAAACCTTAAGAAGTAATTCCTAACGACTTATATGCGTCAAAAGTAGGCCTACATACTCTACCAATGATGACATATCAGAAATGTATTTATATTCAATTCAATCTAAATTCAACTGATGACGTCATTATTTTAATCTTACGTATAACATGTAAAAAATTAATCTGCATCAAGTCAGTCCATGTCAAATTTATTTAGTAGGCCTACTGTATTAAGAAAACTTATCAGAGATATATTTATGATACTTAATTCAATTTAAAATTCAAATTATGACGTCATATTTTGATCTCATTTATAACGATATGCAAAGAATTATTTTGTAATAATTTAGCCCATGTCATATTTATCTAGTAGGCTTACTGTATTAAGAATAACATATCAGAGATGTATTTATGATGCTTAATTCAATTCAAAATTCAACTGATGACATTGCATATTGATCTCATGTATAATTAAATACAAATGATTAATTTATAATAATTCAGTCCATGTCAAATTTATTTAGTAGGCCTACTGTATTAAGAAAAACATATCAGAAATGTATTTATGATGCTTAATTCAATTTTAAATTCAACTGATGACGTCATATTTTGATCTCACATATATTATGCAAAGAATTAATTTGCAATAATCAGCCCACGCCAAATTTATTTAGTAGGCTTACTGTATTAAGAATATCAGAGATGTATTCATGTTGCTTAATTCAATTTAAAATTCAACTGATGACGTCATATTTTGATCTCACATATAATATGCAAATAATTAATTTGTAACAATTCAGTCCATGTAAAATTTATTTAGTAGGCCTACTGTATTAAGAATAACTTATCAGAGATGCATTTATGATACTTAATTCAATTTAAAATTCAAATGATGACGTCATATATTAATCTCGCATATAATATGCAAAGAATTGATTTGTAATAATTCAGTCCATGCCAAATTCATTTAGTAGACCTACTGCATCAAGTATAACATATCAGAGATGTATTTATGATGCTTAATTCAATTTTAAATTCAACTGATAACATCGTATTTTGATCCCATGTATAATAAACGAATAATTAATTTATAATAATTCAGTCCATGTCAAATTTATTTAGTAGGCCTACTGTATTAAGAATAACATATCAGAGATGTATTTATGATACTTAATTCAATTTAAAATTCAACTGATGACGTCATATTTTGATCTCACATATAATATGCAAAGAATTAATTTGTAACAATTCAGTCCATGTAAAATTTCTTTTGTAGGCCTACTATATTAAGAATACCATGTCAGAGACGCATTTATGATACTTAATTCAATTTAAAATTCAAATGATGACATCGCATTTTGATCTCATGTATAATTAAATGCAAATGATTAATTCATAATAATTCAGCCCATGTATAATTTATTTAGTAGGCCTACTGTATTAAGAATAACATATCAGAGATGTATTTATATTCTATTCAATCTAAATTCAACTGATGACGTCATATTTTGATCTCTGATATAATATGCAAAGAATTAATTTGTAACAATTCAGTCCATGTAAAATTTATTTAATAGGCCTACGAATCAATCTCCTATTAAGAATTGATTTACATTTCAACCAATCAAAATTTACATTTGCAATGATCAGATACTCTCAATGTACTTTAACCACGATTTCTCATAAATCTATTACACCAAATAAATTGCACTGAACTAACTCACAAAAACTGTATTATTTAACCTTCTTTAAGATATAATCAATTTTAGTAAAGAAAAGTTCCATTAAGATATTTCATCTAATTTCATTAAGGATTTCAAGGTGACGGTCTATAAAATTCTTCATGAACAGCCGAGTGTACTCTCTCTCTCTCTCTCTCTCTCTCTCTCTCTCTCTCTCCTCTCTCTCTCTCTCTCTCTCTCTCTCATAGTTAGGTAATAAACTCAAGGGGAAAATAACTTGATTGATACGTCAAGAACAATGTTGTACATATAGTATTTCAGGTAGCTTACATATATATATATATATATATATATATATATATATATATATATATATATATATATATATATATATATATATGTGTGTGTGTGTGTGTGTGTGTGTGTGTGTGTGTGTGTGTGTGTGTGTGTGCACGTTCAATTCGAGTCCGGACTACAGGAAATGGTTCATTGTTCCGGATCAATAGTCTACTTTAATCTGTTGCTCGGGAGTCCCTGATCATACACACACACACACACACACACACACACAGAGAGAGAGAGAGAGAGAGAGAGAGAGAGAGAGAGAGAGAGAGAGAGAGAGAGATTTCTTTAATGTTTCTGTATCCACAAAATATTAGCGTAGACAATCGTGTCTTCGCTAAATTTGTATAGAATATATGGGAAATAAATCAAACAGTGAGAGAGAGAGAGAGAGAGAGAGAGAGAGAGAGAGAGAGAGAGAGAGAGAGAGAGAGAGAGAGAGAGAGAGAGAGATGTGCAACTTAAGCTAAACTAAAACATCACAATTAGTTTAGTTTAAAAAAACATTTTTTTGGTTTGCAATGTTAAAGAAAAGCAATAATAATAATAATAATAATAATAATAATAATAATAATAATAATAATAATAATAATAATAATAATAATACCGTAGAGGTAAAGAAGAAATATTGATTAAACGTGAAAAACTCTCAACATTCCACGGGAATATAAATCAAGACAATTTACGAAACTATAAGTATGACTTCAGCGCGCCAAAAAGCCATGGCTACATGTAAACAATGGCCGCCGACGGGTCTAACGTATTTTATAATATTTTTATTCATATTTCAGAAAGGGATAATAAAACTGTAGTTCATTTGTAAAAAATGAATCATATTTCTTTCTTTTATATTACCTATTCATTACTCATTTTATTGCAATACATTATGCATCATGTATGATTTCTTAACTGG
This sequence comes from Palaemon carinicauda, assembly GCF_036898095.1. Lineage (NCBI taxonomy): Eukaryota > Metazoa > Arthropoda > Malacostraca > Decapoda > Palaemonidae > Palaemon > Palaemon carinicauda. The sequence goes on from NC_090760.1 coordinate 16,750,198, forward strand.
TTGGTCACCAAGCGACTTGAATAGTTGCCAAGTACTTCCAAGCGCAGAAAATGTATTCATATGAATAATTTTAAACTGTCGATATAGGGAAGATTCGAATACATTTCTGAGCATAAAATAAGTTCTTATTAATAATATGAATTAATATATGGTCCCCAAAACATAGAGTAAACTTAGAAATAAAGTGACAAAAATATAGTTATCGTACAACGCATGCCTGCGCTGTGCACAACTAGTGGGTTCAAACTAATGTTTATAGTAAATGGACTGTGGACATTTGACAGTGCACGTAATTAGTGAAGTTGTGTTGACTTAATCTTTGCATGGTCAAAGGAGTGGGTTTATAAACCAATATTTGTGCGATTGAAGGTTTAAAACTGGTGTTTGGGATACGAAGTTTTCTTTTAAAACTGTAAGTATAGTAAAAGTTTTCAGTTGTTGAAATTTTGAAAACTGGGTCGTGTATAAGGAGGAATAGAAATTGGAAATTTAATAAATAGCTATAAATCAACATTTAAATGGTCAAAGTCTTTAAGGAAAAAAATAAATTAGTGAATATCAAGTTAAAAGGTATGATCTGAATGCTATCAAATATCGTTAAAAGTTATTCAAGCCAATTTCTGCCTTTGGAATTTCAAAACTATTTCAGTTGGTCAAACATTTCTGAAACGTCATTATTATTACTTGCTAAGCTACAACCCTAGTTGGAAAAGCAGAATGCTATAAGCCCAGGGACCCCAACAGTGAAAATAGTCCAGTGAGGAAAGGAAACTAGGAAAAATAAAATATTTTACGAGCAGTAATAACATTAAAATAAATATTTTCTATATAAACTATAAAAACTTAACAAAATAAGAGGAACAGAATTAAGATAGAATAGTGTGCCCGAGTGTATCCCCAAGCAAGAGAACTCTACCCAAGACAACGGAAGACCATGGTACAGAGGCTTTGGCACTACCCAAGATTAGAGAACAATGGTTTGATATTGGAGTGTCCTCCTAGAAGAGCTGCTTATCATAGCTAAAGAGTCTCTTCTACCCTTACCAAGAGGAAAGTAACCACTGACAATTACAGTGCAGTAGTTAACCCCTTGGGTGAAGAAGAACTATTATCTTAGCTATTAGTTAATAGTTTAGACTTAATGTAATTTCGTTATAAGTAAATAATTGAGAAAAATAATCTGTAGGTCTATAAATCTATACAAAACATTTGCTGCCGTTAGTGTACCTCACGTGGCTCACTGTAAACATTACTAATGTTTCTTAGCCTTCTACCTTACCTCCATTCACGCTTCCTTTCTGTCTTGCTCTCTAACATCTAATACTTCATAAGGAAAGTACGCTGATTGGTCTCCCCGGCCCTAGCTTTATGTACAAACTTGAACAATTGCTGAGAAACCAGAAGATTGAATCACTCTGGTGCCAACCCCTTTTAAGGGTTTTGAAGGAAGAGTGTTTAAACTAGTTACTTCAGCTAATGATCTCAAAAACCATAGCCGCAGCTCACTACAGTTGGCTGACTACCGTTTACATGATTCCTAGCTTAGGTTGATATAGGCTACTTTCCCTGTGTGAGCCCTTTAGCATTTTGTTTTTCCGACCATGGTTGTAACTTAGCAAATGATAATAATAATAATAATAATAATAATAATAATAATAATAATAATAATAATAATAATGGGTTTTAATAGAACATCCCCAAATAGTACGGCAGTTGCATAGGCTTCGAACTGGTCTTGGCCACAGGCCCATGAAATGAATAGAGGTTTTTATATATATATTTTTAGGTTTAAACAAAGTTGTGGATAGTCATGACTGCATCACCACCCTCCGACTTTATATAAAGATAATTCCTATTGCCCATCATAAATATTGGCACCATCTAGGTTAGGTTAGGTTAGGTCAGGATGCATATAAGTTGTAGTAGGACAATGATTTTCTTGCGTACGTTAAACGCTACTACTGCATACATTGTTACTCTTATTTATGGTCTATGACTCGAAGAGGTTTCTTTAATATTCAAATTGACACAATTTTGTTGAATGTTAAGGCAAATCTTATATTACATTATTAGTTAAATCAGCTTTCAGAAGAGGAGATACTGAATAGGGCCCCTCCTACTGTATTTAATATTAAAATGCAGAAAAAAAAGTTTATAATGTCCTTTTTATTAGCATTTTTGGCTCTTTATCTACCTAATGATATTAAGATTAGAACATTGTTGCCAGAAAACGTAACCCATGTTCAGTGCAATTATGCCGAAGTTTTGAATTATGTTACTACGTATGATGCAATCGTCGGATAATATAATAATGTACAATAGTTTGCTAAAGTATCCATACTTTGGTACTTCGTTGAAACGTAATTTGTAATTATATTTAAAAGATATACTGTAGTTATCACAATACAGCTTTGGGCAGATTTAAATTTTTTATTTGACTGATAATTTTTTCTTTTTGTGACTAGTACCTGTTCATGTGTTTGTGCTTTTTTATGTTAAGCTGTTAAAACTATTATGTTAATTTTTGTTTCTATTATCAGATATGTCGGCTGGAATTGAAAAATGGAGAAATATAACACGTGGCGAGTAAAGCCACCTCGATATGGTGCTGGTAAATAAATTAGTAACAGACACTTAGTAAAATAGTGATAAAAGTGTGAATGAAAATACGAAGAGAAGATAATGATAATAAACAAGAAAGGAGGATAACACTTAACAACACCAAAGGCAAAATCCAGCCGGAGCAGAAATGACGGCCATAGCTCTTCCTCGGTTCAGGTAAGTGAAAAGTTTATTTTTATTTTTTTTTATTTTTGCTTTCTCTCTTTCGTTTATTTGGTACATTATAATCTATTTTCGCTTGTACTTGATGGCTGAGGAATGTTGCCGGTTTCAGAGCGTTTTCAGTATCATTTGGTATTTTGTAAGCTAGGTATTTTCCTAATATGTTGCTCCACGAGTAGGCCTATACAATTAGGAGGTAAAGAGTTTTACATCTAGAATAGTATTTATGCTTTTTTATTGTTTGTGAAAAGGTTATAAGGATTTTTGTGTTTCTTGAATCTAAAAAGAAAAAATACCAATGTAATGGTGATCTGTTTGGGGGTCAATATCTTTATGTAATGGTACTACCTACAGCGTGCCCTGTGTGGTATACTGCAAACGATTTGGTACAGGGAGATGTGTCCTGTATTTTTTATATCATAAATGCAATTCTCTGTCTCAGTATCTTTCAATTGCTACTGTCTAAACTGATCCAACTTCAACGTTGAATAAATATAACATCATATATAGGCCAAAATCGACACTTTAACAATTCCCAAATCTCATTACTGTTATATATATATATATATATATATATATATATATATATATACACACACACACACACACACACACATATATATATATATATATATATATATATATATATATATATATATATATATATATATATTATTGAAAAGAAGCTTAAATACCATACAGGTATAAGGGAAACCATAATTGAACTTAAAACGGCAAACCTTTCTAGAGGAATAATATCGAAAGGGGAAGTTTTCGAAGGCCACAGCACACTATCTAAAATAGTTCGATATTTACAGGCATTCTCTTTGCCTAAGTAAATCACATAACCGTGTGTTAATACTTTCGTTTAAAACGATATATGCAGAGAGAAAGAGAGAGAGAGAGAGAGAGAGAGAGAGAGAGAGAGAGAGAGAGAGAGAGAGAGAGAGAGAGAGAGAGAGAGAGAGAGCATAGGTCTACGTTCTTTCGCGTCTGCAAATATTCGATCTGCATTCGAATTTATCTCGTGTTCTTATCAACTTTTATTATATTCATCAGTATTACAAAAAATAGCAATTCTAAATACACTGCCTTTATGTTAAATAAATACATCTTTTAAGTATTGTTGAGCGTTTGGTTAAGCATTGAAAAGAAACCACTTAAACAGAGCGAAATAGTCCGTTTTCGAACGCTTTCTATTATTATTATTATTATTATTATTATTATTATTATTATTATTATTACCTCCTCAAAGGATGTTATATTTTCAAGTCGGTTTATTTATTTGTCTGTGTGTCTGTGGACAGGA
>NC_090760.1:16759290-16771790 GCF_036898095.1 Palaemon carinicauda
TTACAAACTGTAAAAAAATAACAAATGAAAGAAGAGGCACACAACTGTACCATGCATGAGCAAAGAGCGCAGCCGCCTTCTTACACCTGATTATTATTCGTGAGTAATTGCAGGTAGGCTTTTCACGTGAGGTGGTGATTAGTTCAATTATTCCTGCTCGCAGGTCTCTATTATTCTCCACGTGTGAAACTTAATTTATTTTCTGTTCAGCATAAAAATGGCGTTGTTTTGATGTGTACGGTGTGTATGAACTGTTTTTAAGATTTTTTTTTATTGTTTATTACTTCTCATATCGTTAATAAACTGTTTTTAAAATATTTTATTTTTATTGTTTATTACTTCTCATATCGTTTATTTATTTCCTTATTACATTTCCTCACTGGGCTAGTTATCCCCGTTGGAGCCCTTGGGCTTATAGCATCTTGCTTTTCCAACTAGGGTTATAGCTTAGCTAATAATAATAATAATAATAATGATAATAATAATAATAATAATAATACCTGTATTTAGGACTTTTCTCATTCATTTTTCATCGGTATAATGTGCTAATGTCATGCATTTGAATGGCAAATTAGTTTCGCTTTCAAACTTCACATGTTCGATGTCTGAGTGAGCCAGTAGGCTTTTGGGATAGTGAAATCTATTCCATAGTGATTATATTGTATCTGGAAATGAGTTGACTGTGGTGAATCACAACTATGGCTAAGAATGTCACAAGACTAGCAACCTTATCGTAAAATTATATGAAAATCTCTCTCTCTCTCTCTCTCTCTCTCTCTCTCTCTCTCTCTCTCTCTCTCTCTCTCTCTCCACACCATTCTTATTAATCGCTATCAATCCTTTCTTTTCCTGGTCCGTCCTGTGGGTCGAACACGTGTTCTTTGGAGAGAGAGAGAGAGAGAGAGAGAGAGAGAGAGAGAGAGAGAGAGAGAGAGAGAGAGAGAGAGAGGAAAAAAAATTGATGTCTCATTAAGCTGGTCAAGAGATTTTAATGTCTTTAATAAGACGAAGAAATTATCCTGGCAATTGGTGTTTGACTTACCAGTAATTAAATCGATAATAATACATTTTTCATAAGTAAATAAATGTAAGATGAGTAAGCATGGAAGCGATTATAGTAAACTTAAGGATAAATTAAACGCGAATTAACCTCTGCAAAATCCTTTATTTCTATAATGAAGGCATATCTCAAAGAAATCGGGAACCACAAAGAAAACGGGAACTTTAGAGAAAACGAGAAATGAATGCCACTTGCCTGAGGTGTTAAAAGTAAGGCAGTCAGTCATGCAATCGGCCATATAAAGCTATGGGGATTTGTTTTGGGGGTGGGGGGGGGGGGTGCTGGAGTGAGGGCAATCTTCATTTACTGGAAGGCCAGAGGGGGGAAGGTGGGTTGTAAGAATGGGGCGATGACAGTCACGGATTATTCCACACGCAAGATTAGTGTGGCACTGTATTGATTACATTCGACGTTTTTGGCACTCGTGTAAATCATGTAGATTGAAGATTTATCTAAATAGATAAAGTAATTCTTGGTAGATCAGTTGATCATCCTTGTAATAATTGTATATGTTGGATAAACTTACCATATATATATATATATATATATATATATATATATATATATATATATATATATACCGTATACACACGAAAATATTTAGATATTTATGCACACATATACACACATACAGATTCAACTCTTTCCACCCATCCCCACTGGTTCGGCAGTTTGTGGATGGTGTGGTTTCCGAGTGTACCTCTGAGTAACTCCTTCAGTAGGGTTTTACTACTTGCTCTCCCCATGAGGGTGACAGGATATATATATATATATATATATATATATATATATATATATATATATATATATGTATATATATATATATTTGTATATATATAGATATATATGTATGTATGTGTGTGTCTGTGGGAATTTATGTATGTAGTAAAGCACTTCTTCTATCTATCTATCTATCTATCTCTCTCTATATATATATTTATATATATATGTATATATATAATATATATATATATGTGTATATATATGTATATATATATATATATATATATATATATATATATATATATATATATACTTGCTCTTCATTATCTAAGAAAGAATATATAATTATTCATAAACAACAACAACGCTCAATTAACCTTGTGACGAACACATACATCATCTCTTTGTACTCAAAACGAGAGAGAGAGAGAGAGAGAGAGAGAGAGAGAGAGAGAGACGGGCGAAAGTAAACTCATCAGCTAATTTATGTCACGACCTTGGAATTTGCGATCAATGATTACTTTTGCACGAAACTTAAATACAAATAGACCAACACTTACAATTAAGGGGAGAAGGGGCGGGGCATAACACGCACGCACACACACGCACGCACTTACGCATGCACGTAAGCACTGATTTTTTTTTTAGCGAGGTTCAGTCTGGTGTAAGCTGGTATCATCAGGCAGTAGAATATACCAAGAAAATTGTTAACTTTTATGAAGCTCTGAGGGCTTTTAAGCTGTGAAGGCTTGTAGTTCTGAAAGCTTGTAGTTTTGAAAGTTTGAAGCTCTGAAAGTTTGAAGCTCTGAAACCTTGAAGCTCTGAAAGATTGTAGCTCTGAAAGTTTGTAGCTCTGAAACCTTGAAGCTCTGAAAGCTTGTAGCTCTGAAAGTTTGAAGCTCCGAAAAATTGTAGCTCTGAAAGTTTGAAGCTCTGAAAGCTTGTAGCTCTGAAAGCTTTTAAGCTGTGAAACCTTGAAGCTCTGAAAGCTTGTAGCTCTGAAACCTTGTAGCTCTGAAAGCATGTAGCTCTGAAAGTTTGAAGCTCTGAAAGCTTGTAGCTCTGAAAGCTTGAAGCTCTGAAAGCTTGTAGCTCTGAAAGATTGTAGCTCTGAAAGTTTGAAGCTCTGAAAGCTTGTAGCTCTGAAAGCTTGAAGCTCTGAAAGCTTGTAGCTCTGAAATCTTGAGGCTCTGAAAGCTTTTAAGCTGTGAGAGCTTATAGCTCTGAAATCTTGAGGCTCTGAAAGTTTACAGATCTAAATGCTTGAATCTCTGCAAGATTTTATGCTCTGAAATCTTGAGGCTCTGAAAGCTTGTAGCTCTGAAAGCTTTTAAGCTGTGGAAGCTTGTAGCTCTGAAATCTTGAGGCTTTGAAAGTTTAAAGATCTAAATGCTTGAAGCTCTGAAAGTTTGAAGACCTAAAAGCTTGAAGCTCTGCAAGATTTTAAGCTCTTAAATCTTGAGGCTGTGAAAGGTTGAAGATCTAAATGCTTGAAGCTCTGAAAGTTTGAAGATATAAAGGCTTGAAGCTCTGAAAGTTTTTAAGCTCTGAAAGCTTGAAGTTCTTAAAGCTTTTAAGCTCTGATAGCTTGAAGCTCTGAAAGCGTTTAAGCCTTAAAAGCTTGTAAATTTTGGAAGCTCTTAAGCTCTGAAAGTTAAATTTCTGAAGGATTGAAGCTCTTAAAACGTGAAGCTCTAAAAGTTTGAAGCTTTGAAAGTATGTGATTGTAGTTTATGTTTGTCAGTTCCTTTTTAGATCTTTACTTTAAAGTCTTTGTCTGTTCGTTTGTACTTACATACTGTAAATGGTATCTGATGTCTATCGATTTTGTTGCCTGTACTTGTACACAGTAGCTGCCCTTTATCTTTCTGGTTGCGTACTCACTTATTACCTATACTTCCCCCTTACCCACATGCACACACACAAACACAGGCCAGGGCATCAGCCACCCGTTGAGATACTACCATTAGATAGTTATGGAGTCTTTTGACTGGCCAGACAGTACTACATTGGATCCTTCTCTCTGGTCACAGTTCATTTTCCCTTTGCCTACATATTCACACACCGAATAGTCTGGCCTATTCGTTACATATTCTCCTCTGTCCTCATACACCTAACAACACTGAGATTAACAAACAATTCTTCTTACTGCACTGTAATTGTTCAGTTGCCACTTTCCTCTTTGTAAGGGTAGAAGAGACTCTTTAGCTGTGGCGAGCAGCTCTTCTAGGAGAAGGACACTCCAAAATCAAACCATTGTTCTCTAATCTTGGGTAGTGCCTTAGCCTCTATACCATGGTATTCCACTGTTTTGGGTTAGAGTTCTCTTGCTTGAGGGTACACTCGGGCACACTGTTCTATCTTATATCTTATTTCTCTTCCACTTGTTTTGTTAAAGTTTTTATAGTTTATAAAGTGATATTTATTTTGATATTGTTGCACTTCTTAAAATATTTTATTTTTCCTTGTTTCCTTTCCTCACTGAGCTATTTTCCCTATTGGAGCCCCTGGGCTTATAGCATCCTGCTTTTCCAACTAGGGTTGTAGCTTAGCAAGTAATAATGATAATAATAATACATATATATATATATATATATATATATATATATATATATATGTATGTATATATTATGAAAATAAACACAGTATCATGCTAAAATACAAATGAATTTGTACCTCGTATTGGGATCGAACCTTAGTCCTTTCAAACGGTTGTCATGCCTATTGGAAACGTCATTGTCTGGCATTCGCCGGACTAAGGTTTGAGTCCCGCTCAAGCTCGATAGTCTCTTGTAGTGTCTGCAACCTCACCATCCTTGTGAGGTAAGGATGTGGAGTTTGGGGAGCCCTCCCTGGTCTTAGCTTGGGTGGAGAGGAGCTTGGGCGCTGATCATTTGTGTATATGGTCAGTTTCTAGAACAATGTCACTGTTCTTTGCCTCTGCCATTCATGAGACGCATTTAATCTTTTAAAGGCAAAAGCCTCTGGGGGAATGAATGATAGCAACCTTGCCTTTCATTTGAAGAGACTAGGGTTTGATCCCAGTGTGAGGTATATATATATATATATATATATATATATATATATATTATATATATATATATATATATATATATATATATATATGGATGAAAATCAGCAAAATATCATGCTTAGATGGAAAATAAATTTCTTCCTCATACTAGGATTCAACCCAGAGGCAAGAGTCTCTTAAAGGTTCTTGCAGCGTCTTATTGGCCTCTAAGTTCTCTCACTTTTAAGCTTTCTACTTCACCTCCCGTCTCCTTCCTTCAATTTTGCTGTCCAACTTCTTTAACTTTGATTTCATAATGCAATTGCAAGGTTTTCACTATTCGTATATGGGGAATTGAATGGCCTCCTAGGGCACAGTGATCCAAATTCATAAATCTACTATAAATCCGATCCATTCTAACAAATCTTTCCTACATTTATGTGGGTTTTCTTTATTAACTAAATTTTGATTTCTATGGAAGTTTTTGGGGATGGAGTGCAAGGTTGGAAAATGCAGCTGCAACAAAACAAATAATAATAATAACAACAACAATGAAAAACAAGAACAACAATAACAGCAATTATAGCAATAACAACAAAAATAGGAACAACAATAACAGCAACAATAACGATAAATAAAGAAGAAGAAGAACAACAGCAGCAGCAACAACAACAACAACAACAACAACTGCAACAACAACGAAAAACAAGAACAACAATAAAAGCAACTACAACATTAACAACATCAGCAACAATTAAACAAGAAGAACAATAACAGTAACAACAACAACTGCAACAAATAAAAAAGAACAATAATAACAGCAACAACAACATCAACAACAACAAATAAACAACAACAAAAACAACTGCAACAAAAACAAGAACAACAATAAAAGCAACAACAACATCAACAACAACAACAAAATAGCAAAAACAACAGCAACAAGAACACCACCAAAATAACAAAAACAACAGCAATAAGAACACCACCAACAATTACAACAACAACAAAAGAAAACAAGACCAACAATAAAAGCAACTACAAAAACACCAGCAACAAAAAAACAAGAACAACAACAACAAGAACACCACCAACCCAGGGACGTGGTTGAAATACGACTCGAGTTTCCTAGAAGTAAAGAGTCAAGTCCTTGACTGTGATTAATCAGGAAGAAATACTTGGGACGAAATTCGTGCCTCTGCTAATTTATGTTTGGCCTGAAAAAAAGTGAATAAGGATTAATAGGTATGTCTACACTGGGGATGGTACGTATGGACTGGGAAATTCCGTACCCTTAATTACGTACACAGTACGTGTAAGCAAAAGGTGTTTGATGGATATGTAAGATAATTTAGAGCAAGGTTATTTGTACGTGAGATGTCAAAAATGTCGACTAAATATTTATTACTATCATTACTTGCTAAGCTACAACCCTATACTCAATTTTTTTTAATGAGGCGCATTTACACTGACTCGCAGCGGTGCCCTTTTAGCTACGAAAAGTTTCCTGCTATCTGATTGGTTAGAATGATCTTATCCAACCAATCAGCGAGCAGGAAACTTTTCCGATCTAAAAGGGCACCCCTGCGAGTCGGTGCAAATCTGCCTCACTAAAAAGAATTGACTATAGTTGGAAAAGATGGATGATATAAGCTCAAGGGCTTCAATAGGGAAAAATAGCACAGCGAGGAAAGGAAACAAGGATATAGATAAGCTATAAGACAAGTAATGAACAATTTGAAATATTTTAAGAACAGTAATAAGATTAAAATACCGGTAGATCTTTCCTATTTAAACGATAAAAACCTAAAAAAAAAAGAGGAATATATATAGGACAGAAGAGATATGCACACGCACGCATGCACATACATAGATTCAACCATCCCACACCCTCCCCCTTTCGTAACTACAGCCACTTTTACCAGGGTATGACTTAAAAAGTCGTTATTATTTATAAGAAACTTTGGACAAAGTTATTCATATTCTTGGGAACTTGAACTCATTTGTTAATATTCATAAGAATATATGGACAAAGTCGTTCTCGGAGCCTGCCAAGTCGTTATTTTCTTATTAACATATGGACAAAGTCGTTCATATTCTTAGGCACTTTCAAAGTTGTTAATTTTCCTAACATTGACAAAGTGGTTCATATTCTCAGGAACCTTCAAAGTTGTTAATTTTTATAACATGGACAAAGTCGTTCATATTCTCAGGAACCTACAAAGTCGTTAAGAACCTACAAAGTTGTTAATTTTCATAACATATGGACAAAGTCGTTCATATTCTCAGGAACCTACAAAGTCGTTAATTTTTATAACATATGGACAAAGTCGTTCATATTCTCAGGAACCTACAAAGTCGTTAATTTTTATAACATGGACAAAGTCGTTCATATTCTCAGGAACTTACAAAGTCTTTAATTTTTATAATATATGGACAAAGTCGTTCATATTCTCAGGAACCTACAAAGTCGTTAATTTTTATAACATATGGACAAAGTCGTTCATATTCTCAGGAACCTACAAAGTCGTTAATTTTTATAACATGGACAAAGTCGTTCATATTCTCAGGAACTTACAAAGTCGTTAATTTTGATAACATATGGACAAAGTCGTTCATATTCTCAGGAACCTACAAAGTCGTTAAGAACCTACAAATTTATTAATTTTCAAAACATATGGACAAAGTCGTAATATTCTCAGGAACCTACAAAGTCGTTAAGAACCTACAAAGTTGTTAATTTTCAAAACATATGGACAAAGTCGTAATATTCTCAGGAACCTACAAAGTCGTTAATTTTCATAACATATGGACAAAGTCGTAATATTCTCAGGAACCTACAAAGTCGTTAATTTTCAAAACATATGGACAAAGTCGTAATATTCTCAGGAACCTACAAAGTCGTTAATTTTTATAACATATGGACAAAGTCGTAATATTCTCAGGAACCTACAAAGTCGTTAAGAACCTACAAAGTTGTTAATTTTCATAACATATGGACAAAGTCGTTCATATTCTCAGGAACCTACAAAGTCGTTAATTTTTATAACATATGGACAAAGTCGTTCATATTCTCAGGAACCTACAAAGTCGTTAATTTTTATAACATGGACAAAGTCGTTCATATTCTCAGGAACTTACAAAGTCGTTAATTTTTTATAACATATGGACAAAGTCGTTCATATTCTCAGGAACCTACAAAGTCGTTAATTTTTATAACATATGGACAAAGTCGTTCATATTCTCAGGAACTTACAAAGTCGTTAATTTTGATAACATATGGACAAAGTCGTTCATATTCTCAGGAACCTACAAAGTCGTTAATTTTTATAACATGGACAAAGTCGTTCATATTCTCAGGAACTTACAAAGTCGTTAATTTTTATAACATATGGACAAAGTCGTTCATATTCTCAGGAACCTACAAAGTCGTTAATTTTTATAACATATGGACAAAGTCGTTCATATTCTCAGGAACTTACAAAGTCGTTAATTTTTATAACATATGGACAAAGTCGTTCATATTCTCAGGAACCTACAAAGTCGTTAATTTTTATAAAATGGACAAAGTCGTTCATATTCTCAGGAACCTACAAAGTCTTTAATTTTTATAACATGTGGACAAAGTCGTTCATATTCTCAGGGACCTACAAAGTCGTTAATTTTTATAACATATGGACAAAGTCGTTCATATTCTCAGGAACTTACAAAGTCGTTAATTTTGATAACATATGGACAAAGTCGTTCATATTCTCAGGAACCTACAAAGTCGTTAATTTTTATAACATATGGACAAAGTCGTTCATATTCTCAGGAACTTACAAAGTCGTTAATTTTGATAACATATGGACAAAGTCGTTCATATTCTCAGGAACCTACAAAGTCGTTAATTTTCATAACATATGGACAAAGTCGTTCATATTCTCAGGAACTTACAAAGTCGTTAATTTTGATAACATATGGACAAAGTCGTTCATATTCTCAGGAACCTACAAAGTCGTTAATTTTTATAACATATGGACAAAGTCGTTCATATTCTCAGGAACTTACAAAGTCGTTAATTTTTATAACATATGGACAAAGTCGTTCATATTCTCAGGAACTTACAAAGTCGTTAATTTTGATAACATATGGACAAAGTCGTTCATATTCTCAGGAACCTACAAAGTCGTTAATTTTTATAACATATGGACAAAGTCGTTCATATTCTCAGGAACTTACAAAGTCGTTAATTTTGATAACATATGGACAAAGTCGTTCATATTCTCAGGAACCTACAAAGTCGTTAATTTTCATAACATATGGACAAAGTCGTTCATATTCTCAGGAACTTACAAAGTCGTTAATTTTGATAACATATGGACAAAGTCGTTCATATTCTCAGGAACCTACAAAGTCGTTAATTTTCATAACATATGGACAAAGTCGTTCATATTCTCAGGAACCTACAAAGTCGTTAATTTTTATAACATATGGACAAAGTCGTTCATATTCTCAGGAACCTACAAAGTCGTTAATTTTTATAACATATGGACAAAGTCGTTCATATTCTCAGAAACTTACAAAGTCTTTAATTTTTATAACGTGGACAAAGTCGTTCATGTTCTCAGAAACTTACAAAGTCGTTAATTTTTATAACATATGGACAAAGTCGTTCATATTCTCAGGAACTTACAAAGTCGTTAATTTTTATAACATATGGACAAAGTCGTTCATATTCTCAGGAACCTACAAAGTCGTTAATTTTCATAACATATGGACAAAGTCGTTCATATTCTCAGGAACTTACAAAGTCGTTAATTTTGATAACATATGGACAAAGTCGTTCATGTTCTCAGAAACTTACAAAGTCTTTAATTTTTATAACATGTGGACAAAGTCGTTCATATTCTCAGGAACTTACAAAGTCGTTAATTTTCATAACATATGAACAAAGTCGTTCATATTCTCAGGAACTTACAAAGTCGTTAATTTTCATAACATATGAACAAAGTCGTAATATTCTCAGGAACCTACAAAATTGTTGATTTCTATAACATGGACTTTCCTTTCCTCACTGGGCTATTTTCCCCGGTTGGAGCCCCTGGGCTAAGCATCCTTCTTTTCCAACTAGGGTTGTAGCTTAGCAAGTAATAATAATAATAATAATAATAATAATAATAATAATAACATGGACAAAGTCGTTCATATTCTCAGGAACCTACAAAGTTGTTGATTTTTATAACATGAACAAAGTCGTTAATATTCTTGGAAACTTAAAACGTCATTAATATTCAAAAAGAATTTACCCCTAAAGATCTTCCTGTTCCTGACAACTTCCATCCAAGAACTTGGTCTTTCATAGTCATAAAACTTTCAAAAAATACCTAAAGCAATTTAGCTCTCAGCACGAAAACACACGAACAGGCATTTACGAAACCCCAAAGGCACTAATAGAAAACTCCACAGGCACACAAGCACTTGAACGGTAAAATGCAAATATGCAATGATTTACAATTTGAAAGCAAATGCATATGTTCCCATACACGTCATAATGCAGACATTAGAGTGTACTATGGACCTAACCGCGCCAGGAATCCTCGCTGCTGGAAGGAAGGACACTGGTGACTGGTACAACACACCCTACGGTACCGGGGTCTAAGCGATGTCAGGCAGGGCAGCTAGTCGGGACTACGGTCTACACCAAAGCCAAAGCAAAGTCCTTCAAGAAAGAAGGCAACCGTGCTTGCCCCATACAAATGGGAAACAAGCACGTTAATAGAAGGTAAACAAGAATAATGACAGATATGCAAAAATAAATATGATGAAGAGAAATAAATGTCAATAAAAACTACATGGCATCCTAGAAATATTGTCGTATTTACAGACATGAGTACAAGTACAGAGTAGTATTCAAACACGTGTTTAATTGAACTTGCAGGTACATACGGAAGAACGCATGCAAGCAAATTTGTTTTTAAATGCAAAAAAAAAAAAAAAAAAAAAAAAAAAAAATATTTAAAAGGTTGTATACTCGAAGATACAAAACGAAAGCATGTAAAAATTAACACATGATAAAGTATACATAAATACGCAAACAAGGATGGAAGAACGTTTCCTGTTGGTAAAGTCTCTTTCTGGTCATCGTCAGACTGTGGGGTTCGAGTCCCGCTCAAGGTCGATATTTTCTTGTAGTGTCTGCGACCTCACTATCCTTGTGAGCTAAGGATTTAAGGGTTGGGAGAGCCTATTGGTCTACAAGCTTAGTCATTAGCAGCCATTGCCTGGCCCTCCCTTATCCTAGCTTAGGCCGCTGATCATGTGTAAATTTAGCCAGTCTCTAGGGCATTGTCCTGCTGGGGAATGTCATTGTTCTTGGCTCTGCCTTTCATGAGTGGCCTTTATTCCTTTAAAACCTGCAAATAGGTAAAATACAAAGAACTCCACATTAACACTAAGAAAACAAAGCATTGAGACACAAAGCATTATGGCAGACAGGTACACTGCTTCACATCTTCAAGCAGACACAAACACAACTCAGAAGAGCAAACAAACACGCAAGCAAACAGGCAACACAGATCGAAAGCAGCACACCAGGCGATCAGACACAAAGAAACAAGTTAATGCTCATGTTTATAGATGTTTTTTTTTTTTTTTTCAGAATAGTAATCTGAGCTAATTAACTTTTTTTTATGCCTTTGTTGTTCTTGTGTATAATTTTACTCGCAGGGCAGAAGACGGCCAATTACAATGGTTAGAAGCGATAATTACCTCAACGCGAGGTTATAAACACCAATGATCCTCTGAGATATAAATATATATCCCTCCTGCACGTACAGATACACACAACAACAACAAATGCAGACGTTTCTAGTCCACTGCAGGACAAAGACCTCAGATATGTCAATGCATGTTTGGGGTTTGGCCAGTTTTCATCATCACGCTGGCCAGCGCAGATTGATGATGTTGGGAGACTTTCGTCTGATGGTTCTCAGCAAACCAACCTAGTATGGGTGGCCCTGACTAGTACAGCTTTGCTGATCATAGTGATACGTATACCATTTCCTCACGTTAAGGTATCCCTACACACATATATGAGAGAATATAGTTGAATTGAAACTCGCAAACATAATGTACCGCACGTGATTCATACATGCTCATCTGTGATGCTATTGCTTTTTATCTCTCTCTCTCTCTCTCTCTCTCTCTCTCTCTCTCTCTCTCTCTCTCTCTGATAACAGGAAAACCTGCTCAATCTTGCCATCGCATGTACCACATTCTATGAGTTTTTGTGACATTCTTGCCCTCAACAGTTTGTACAAAAGCTCGTTATCTTGTTAAATAAAATTGCATTCAACTCGCTTCTCTGTTAATACCTAACAGCCACTTCGCACAATAAAAACTATAACTCAGTGGTTACTAATATCGTTCTTATAGGGATATGGATTTCTCTCTTGGTTTATAAATACTGTTTTGGAAACTGGGCGGTTATTAGAAGGTGTGTATTGTGGATTAAATGTGATGTTGATGAGCCATTTGTGTAGGTGTATGAAGGAGCAGATATTGTGGTCACATATGGTACTTGGGGTCAATCCATGTTCCATTAATCAATTAATTAATTAATTAGTAATTGTTAAATTATCAATTCTCGAGAGCCACTCTTTGTCACTGGAAACGGTATCAGGTATGAAAAGCATTATATGCTGTTCATTAAGAGGTTAATAG
>NC_090760.1:16776790-16780566 GCF_036898095.1 Palaemon carinicauda
ATTTTTGGCAAATTATCTGTCTCTTAATATTAGAAAATACCTATTTCTCTGGAGACGAATATATCTTCACGTGGGTCAAAAATAATGTAAATCTTTCATGGACAGGTCAACGTGCTTTACCCCCTACCCCCCAAAAATAGGATAAGACTTGATTGGCTGTCAGATAGCATGCCTAATCCGACAAGATAGCCACCCCCAAAACCTTCATTTCGCTGGCCGAGATATAAAAACACATAAACAAGATTCTCGGAATGGACGAATTTCCCCCTTAGGTGATTCTCACGAACAGAAAACGGTGATTCTCACGAACAGAAAACGGTTGCATTGTTGATTACGGTTTTGGGATTACAATTTATGGGCGTGAATAACAAACATTTAATTCTCATATATAAACTCTTGAGCTCCTTTCAAGGTTCTGAGGTTAAGGAACTCATCGATTTAGAACGATTGATTTTCTGAGAAATGCCATCTCTTGGTTTTGGACGTTGACCTTGAAATACCTTTAATATTTAGGTTACAATGATAATGATTTTAATGTCATATGTTGGATATATATATATATATATATATATATATATATATATAATATATGTATATATATATATGTATGTATAATATATATATATATTATATATATATATATATGTATATATATATATGTATATATATATATATCCAACATATGACATGGTCATATGTTGGATATATACAGTATATATATATATATATATATATATATATATATATATAATATATGTATATATATATATGTATGTATATATATATTATATATATATATATATATATATACTGTATATATCCAACATATGACCATGTCATATGTTGGATATATATATATATATACATATAGTATATATATATATATATATATATATATATATAATATATATACATATATATATGTATATATATATATATATATATATAAATATATATTACATATATATATATATATATATATATATATATATATATATAAATACACATACACACTTTCTGAGTGGTGATATGGTTTGCGTATCGCCATGCTTACCAAAGCTGTACTAGTCAGGGCCCATCCATACTAGTTTGGTTTACTGTGAGCGATCAGACTAGTCTCTCATCATCACCAATCCGAAGTGGCCAGCGTGGCGATAAAATATTGCTTGTTTGTGTTGGAATAATTGATGAAAATCCAATCACTTTCATAGTGCATTTCATTAAAATCATTTTCGGGTATGTGATTTGTTAAATTATTTTGCTTTGTGCATTTCAATAAATAGTTTTTTGGGTTGTGCATTTTCAGTAAATCATTTTGAGGTATGTAATTCGTTAAATTATTTTGGGTTGTGCTTTTCAGTAAATTATTTTGATTTAGTGAACTTCATTAAATCATTTTGGGTTGTGTAATTCATTAGATAATTTTTGGTTGTGCATTTCATTAAATAATTTTGGGTTGTGCTTTTCAATAAATCATATTGGGCTGTGCATTATCATGAAATAATTTTATGTTGTGGATTTCAATAAATAATTTTTTGTTGTGCATTTCACTAAATCATTTTGAGTTGTGCTTTTAAATATATCATATTGGGCTGTGCATTTCATTAAATCATATAGGGCTGTACATTTCATGAAATAATTTCGTGTTGTGCATTTCAATAAATAATTTTTTGTTGTGCATTTCACTAAATCATTTCGGGTTGTGCTTTTAAATAAATCATATTGGGCTGTGCATTTCATTAAATCATATTGGGCTGTGTATTTCATGAAATAATTTTGTGATGTGTATTTCAATAAATCATTTTGTGTTGTGCATTTCACACTAAATCATTTTGGGTTGTGCTTTTAAATATATCATATTGGGCTGTGCATTTCGTTAAATCATTTTGTTTTGTATATTTTAATAAATTCTTTTGGGTGTTGGCATTTCAATAAATCATTATTGGGTTGTGCTTTTAAATATATCATATTGGGCAGTGCATTTCGTTAAATCATTTTGTTTTGTATATTTTGATAAATTCTTTTGGGTTGTGCATTTTCAATAAATCATTTTTGGTTATGCATTTCATTAAACCATTTCGTGTCGTGCTTTTCAATAAATCATCTTCGGTTATGCATTTCAGTAAACCATTATGGGTAGTACATATCAAGACAAGAAAAGATAAAACGACATAGCACGCTTAGGACTTCAGACCCTAACTGTTTTTCGTTTGTTATTCTACAATTATGTGAACCGTGAATGGTTCGCTGGGGGGAGGGGGGGGGGATGACATTCCAAAGAGCTACATTTACTCCAGAAAATTTCGTTTGATCTTCCATTCCTTAATGGAATAACTAAAGGTTATTACGAAAGACGGGAATTTCAGTCTAAGTTATATTTGAAGTCGTACTGCGGTAACTTCTTGTTCTTGTTCTTGTTCTCCTCCTTCTTGTTCTTGTTCTTCTCTTCTTCTTCTTCTTCTTCTTCTTCTTCTTCTTCTTCTTCTTCTTCTTATTATTATTATTATTATTATTATTATTATCATTGTTATCATCATCATTATTATTATTATTAGTATCATTATCATTATTATTATTATTATTATTATTATTATTATTATTATCATTAGTTAAGCTACAACCCTAGTTGAAAAAGCAGGAAGTTATAAGCCCAGGGACTCATCAGGGAAAATAACCCAGTAAGGAAAGGAAATAAGCAAATAAACTACAAGCGAAATTTAAGAACAATAATAATGTTAGAAAAAATAGTTCATATATAAACTATAAAAACTTCAAAATAACAAGAGGAAGAGAAACAAGATAGAATAGTGTGCCCGAGTGTCCCCTCAAGCAAGAGATCTCGTAACCCAAGACATTGGAAGACCATGGTATTGACCGCATTTCTCTCTATATTTTTCTCTCTACAGTATAATGCTTTCGCTTTTAGCTAGATTGCTTGTAGGTATCCTGCTATATACAGGCCTTTCAATCTATTTTTTGGAAGCTCGTAAGTACAGTATGTCTGTCTCGCTGTCTTTCGCTGTACAGTATGTCTGTCTCGCTGTCTTTCTCTGTACAGTATGTCTGTCTCGCTGTCTTTCTCTGTACAGTTTTCCTTTCTGTATTCTTGGATCTGATAAAGGATTCTCCATTCCTTCATCTTTGGTTATCTAGTAATTTTAGAAATGATATTTCATTATCTCTCTCTCCTCTCTCTCTCTCTCTCTCTCTCTCTCTCTCTCTCTCTCTCTCTCTCTCAGTCGTGTAACATTTAGAAATCTTCCATTGCTCATACTAACCATTTTCCATATCACACTGCATTTTTTACCCCCCCTCTCTCTCTCCTCTCTATATCTCTCTCTCTCTCTCTCTCTCTCTCCTCTCTCTCTCTCTCTCTCTCTCTCTCTCTCTCTCTCTCTCAGTTATTCTTACATGGATATATAACGTTTAGAAATCTTCCATTGCTCATCCCATGTAATCTAACCATTTTCCAAATCAAACTGCAGTATCTCTCTCTCTCTCCTCTCTCTCCCCTCTCTCTCTCTCTCTCTCTCTCTCTCCAGTTATTCTTACATGGATATATAACGTTTAGAAATCTTCCATTGCTCATCCATGTAATCTAACCATTTTCCAAATCAAACTGCAGTATCTCTCTCTCTCTCTCTCTCTCTCTCTCTCTCTCTCTCTCTCTCTCTCTCTCTCTCTCTCTCTCTCTCTCTCTCTCTCAGTTATCTTACCTGGATATATAACTTTAAGAAATCTTCCACTGTTCATCCCATGTAATCTAACCATTTTCC
>NC_090760.1:16781066-16796066 GCF_036898095.1 Palaemon carinicauda
TCTTAAATCAAGTCTTGATTCCAGTCCTGATTCCCGATTCCCGATCTGATTCCAGTCCTCGCGACTTCGCCTCACTGGAATGGACTGTAACCAGGTCATTTTTTTTTCATCTCGTGGGTCAAACCAGTTTTCTCGAATTGGTAGTTGATTATTTTTTGTTTTTATTCTTAATGTGGAGAGCCTCTCTCTCTCTCTCTCTCTCTCTCTCTCTCTCTCTCTCCTCGTAAATCACGTTCTCGTAAGTTTTTATTCCATGCCAAAATCCAATTAGATATTTAAAGGTACGAACTGTTTTCTGATTTCTCAGAAGTATTTCACATAAATAAATTGATTATTGGAAACTGCAAAAAGAAATTATGAAACATATTAATTTTCATAATTTCATTTTGTAGTTTGATAAACACTATAGATGAATTTTTTTTTAGTTATATTTATTATATGGTTTATTTTACATAATTTAGAATTTAAAATGTCACTTGGCAAAAAACTCCTTTTTTGATTAAGAAATGAAATAATAGAATATGATTAACAAATAAGTTTTTAAGTTATTTATTAATTAGGTTATTCATTTTATATTTTAGAATATAACTCAATTTTTATTTTTGGCAAATTATCTGTCTCTTAATATTAGAAAATACCTATTTCTCTGGAGACGAATATATCTTCACGTGGGTCAAAAATAATGTAAATTCTTTCATGGGACAGGTCAACGTGCTTTACCCCCTACCCCCAAAAATAGGAATAAGACTTGATTGGCTGGTCAGATAGCATGCCTAATCCGACAAGATAGCCACCCCCAAAAACCTTCATTTCGCTGGATATGATCCGAGATATAAAAAACACATAAACAAGATTCTCGGAATGGACGAATTTCCCCCTTAGGTGATTCTCACGAACAGGAAAACGGTGATTCTCACGAACAGAAAACGGTGCATTGGTTGATTACGGTTTTGGATTACAATTTATGGCGTGAATAACAAACATTTAATTCTCATTATATAAACTCTTGAGCTCCTTTCAAGGTTCTGAGGTTAAGGAACTCATCGATTTAGAACGAATGTTTTCTGAGAAATGCCTCTCTTGGTTTTGGACCGTTGACCTTGAAATACCTTTAATATTTAGGTTACAATGATAATGATTTAATGTCATATGTTGGATATATATATATATATATATATAATATTATGTATATATATATGTATGTATATATATATATATATATATGTAATATATATATATGTATATATATATATATCCAACATATGACATGGTCATATGTTGGATATATACAGTATATATTATATATAATATTATATAATATATGTTATATATATATTATGTATATATAATAATATATTTATATACTGTATATATCCCAACATATGACCATGTCATATGTTGGATATATATATATATATACATATATATATATATATATACATATATATATGTATATATATATATATATAAATATATATATACATATTTATATATATATATTATAAATACACATACACACTTTCTGAGTGGTGATATGGTTTTGCGTATCGCCATGCTTACCAAAGCTGTACTAGTCCAGGGCCATCCATACTAGTTTTGGTTTCCTGTGAGCGATCAGACTAGTCTCTCATCATCACCAATCCGAAGTGGCCAGCGTGGCGATAAATATTGCTTGTTTGTGTTGGAATAATTGATGAAAAATCCAATCACTTTCATAGTGCATTTCATTAAATCATTTTCGGGGTATGTGATTTGTTTAAATTATTTTGCTTTGTGCATTTCAATAAATATTTTTTGGGTTGTGCATTTCAGTAAATCATTTTGAGGTATGTAATTCGTTAAATTATTTTGGGTTGTGCTTTTCAGTAAATTATTTTGATTTGTGAACTTCATTAAATCATTTTGGGTTGTGTAATTCATTAGATAATTTTTTGGTTGTGCATTTCATTAAATAATTTTGGGTTGTGCTTTTCAATAAATCATATTGGGCTGTGCATTTCATGAAATAATTTTATGTTGTGGATTTCAATAAATAATTTTTTGTTGTGCAATTTTCACTAAATCATTTTGAGTTTGTGCTTTTAAATATATCATATTGGGCTGTGCAATTTCATTAAATCATATTGGGCTGTACATTTCATGAAATAATTTCGTGTTGTGCATTTCAATAAATAATTTTTTTGTTGTGCATTTCACTAAATCATTTCGGGTTGTGCTTTTAAATAAATCATATTGGGCTGTGCATTTCATTAAATCATATTGGGCCTGTGTATTTCATGAAATAATTTTGTGTTGTGTATTTCAATAATCATTTTTGTGTTGTGCATTTCACTAAATCATTTTGGGTTGTGCTTTTAAATATATCATATTGGGCTGTGCATTTCGTTAAATCATTTTGTTTTGTATATTTTAATAAATTCTTTTGGGTTGTGCATTTCAATAAATCATTTTGGGTTGTGCTTTTAAATATATCATATTGGGCAGTGCATTTCGTTAAATCATTTTGTTTTGTATATTTTGATAAATTCTTTTGGGTTGTGCATTTTCAATAAATCATTTTTGGTTATGCATTTCATTAAACCATTTCGGGTCGTGCTTTTCAATAAATCATCTTTCGGTTATGCATTTCAGTAAACCATTATGGGTAGTACATATCAAGACAAGAAAAGATAAAACGACATAGCACGCTTAGGACTTCAGACCCCTAACTGTTTTTTCGTTTGTTATTCTACAATTTATGTGAACCGTGAATGGTTCGCTGGGGGAGGGGGGGGGGGATGGACATTCCAAAGAGCTACATTTACTCCAGAAAAATTTCGTTTGATCTTCCATTCCTTAATGGAATAACTAAAGGTTATTACGAAAGACGGGAATTTCAGTCTAAGTTATATTTGAAAGTCGTACTGCGTAACTTCTTGTTCTTGTTCTTGTTCTCCTCCTTCTTGTTCTTGTTCTTCTTCTTCTTCTTCTTCTTCTTCTTCTTCTTCTTCTTCTTCTTTCTTCTTATTATTATTATTATTATTATTATTATTATCATTGTTATCATCATCATTATTTATTATTATTAGTATCATTATCATTATTATTATTATTATTATTAATTATTATTATTATTATCATTAGTTAAGCTACAACCCTAGTTGAAAAAGCAGGAAGTTATAAGCCCAGGGACTCATCAGGGAAAATAACCCAGTAAGGAAAGGAAATAAGCAAATAAACTACAAGCGAAATTTAAGAACAATAATAATGTTAGAAAAAAATTAGTTCATATATAAACTATAAAAAACTTCAAAAATAACAAGAGAAGAGAAACAAGATAGAATAGTGTGCCGAGTGTCCCCCTCAAGCAAGAGATCTCGTAACCCAAGACATTGGAAGACCATGGTATTGACCGCATTTCTCTCTATATTTTTTCTCTCTACAGTATAATGCCTTTCGCTTTTAGCTAGATTGCTTGTAGGTATCCTGCTATATACAGGGCCTTTCAATCTATTTTTTGGAAGCTCGTAAGTACAGTATGTCTGTCTCGCTGTCTTTTCGCTGTACAGTATGTCTGTCTCGCTGTCTTTCTCTGTACAGTATGTCTGTCTCGCTGTCTTTCTCTGTACAGTTTTCCTTTCTGTATTCTTGGATCTGATAAAGGATTCTCCATTCCCTTCATCTTTGGTTATCTAGTAATTTTAGAAATGATATTTCATTATCTCTCTCTCTCTCTCTCTCTCTCTCTCTCTCTCTCTCAGTCGTGTAAACAATTTAGAAATCTTCCATTGCTCATCTAACCATTTTCCATATCACACTGCATTTTTTACCCCCCCTCTCTCTCTCTCTCTATATCTCTCTCTCTCTCTCTCTTCTCTCTCTCTCTCTCTCTCCAGTTATTCTTACATGGATATATAAACGTTTAGAAAATCTTCCATTGCTCATCCCATGTAATCTAACCATTTTCCAAATCAAACTGCAGTATCTCTCTCTCTCTTCTCTCTCTCTCTCTCTCTCTCTCTCCAGTTATTCTTACATGGATATATAACGTTTAGAAATCTTCCATTGCTCATCCCATGTAATCTAACCATTTTTCCAAATCAAACTGCAGTATCTCTCTCTCTCTCTCTCTCTCTCTCTCTCTCTCTCTCTCCAGTTAATCTTACCTGGATATATAACTTTAAGAAATCTTCCACTGTTCATCCCATGTAATCTAACCATTTTCCAAATCACACTGCAGTATCTCTCTCTCTCTCTCTCTCTCTCTCTCTCTCCAGTTTAATCTTACCTGGATATATAACTTTAAGAAATCTTCCACTGTTCATCCCATGTAATCTAACCATTTTCCAAATCACACTGCAGTCTCTCTCTCTCTCTCTCTCTCTCTCTCTCTCTCTCTCTCGTTTAGAAATCTTCCATTGATCATCTAACCATTTTTCCAAATCACACTGCAGTATTTATTTCTCTCTCTCTCTCTCTCTCTCTCTCTCTCTCTCCAGTTATTCTTACCTGGATATACAACTTTTAGAAATCTTCCACTGCTCATCCCATGTAATCTAACCATTTTCCAAATCACACTGCAGTCTCTCTCTCTCTCTCTCTCTCTCTCTCTCTCTCTTTCCCCCAGATCAAAAGTGGCCCTTTGTCATCGAGGTCTTTCTTCAAATTAGTTCCAAGCAACAAAAATTGTTCAATGGTGTTTTTTTAGTTCAAAGCGAAATTCTTTGAACATTTCCTCATGGTTTGATGCAGTGGCTTCGCTCCAACATATAATCAGAGTTCAAGGTCACGACCTTGAAGACGGTAGATAAAAGAGAACGGAATGCAGTGGGTGATTGGAATAGGGGGAAGGGATAAATAAGAATAAGGGATGGATAAGAAATGAAGGGTGAAGAAAGATGGAAATTGCATTGAAATTCCCTTTCTTCTTCTTCTTCTCCTTTTTCTTATTCTTCTTATTGAACTGAGGGGAGAAGAAAGATGGAGATAATATTAAATATTTCTTTCTCCTTCTTCTTCTTCTTCTTCTTCTTCTTCTTCTTCTTCTCCTTCTTCTTATTCTTCTTCTTGAACTGAGGAGAGAAGAAAGATGGAGAGATAACATTAAATATTTCTTTCTCTCCTTCTTCTTATTTTTCTATTTATTCTTCTTCTTCTTCCTCTTCAAAAGCATAGATTAAATACGCAATATTGAAGGTACAAGATTAAATAAATAAAATGGAAAGCGTAAAACTGAAACTAAAAGTAGAGAAGAAGAGAAAGAAATGCAGATGAATAATCTTTATTTTTTGTAAATATTTATTTTTTGGGTTGGAATATTACTCAAGGATGGGGATGAAACATTGGGGATTACTGGGAGTGGATTGGTGAGTAGTTAGGGGAGGTGGTAATTCTGGAATGAGGAAGAACACATAAGTTTTGTTCGTAGATTTTTCTGCCCAAATTCCATCTCTCACAGAACGCCCTTGGAAGTCTTTTAATCGATTCTAGCACTGCATGAAATTGCATTTCTCTCTCTCTCTCTCTCTCTCTCTCTCTCTCTCTCTCTTCCTTGCCTCTTGATAAATTACAAGGGGAAAAAATTTTTCCTCTATTTTCATGTAATCTAGCCATTGTTTACATTATATTGGAAAAAGTGTACTCTCTCTCTCTCTCTCTCTCTCTCTCTCTCTCTCTCTCTCGTCCTTGCCTCTTGATAAATTTACAAGGGAAAAAATTTTTTCCTTCGTTTTTATGTAATCTAGCCATTATGTATAGTATATTAGAAAAAGTGTACTCTCTCTCTCTCTCTCATCTCTCTCTCTCTCTCTCTCTCTGTTTTCCTTGACTCCTTGATAAATTATAAGGGGAAACATTTTTACTTCATTTTCATGTAATCTAGCCATTGCCTACATTATATTTGGAAACTCTCTCTCTCCTCTCTCTCTCATCTCTCTCCTCTCCTCTCTCTCTGTTTTCCTTGACTCTTGATAAATTATAAGGGGAAACATTTTTACTTCATTTTCATGTAAAACTAGCCATTGGCCTACATTATATTGGAAAACTCTCTCTCTCTCTCTCTCTCTCTCTCTCTCTCTCTCTCTGTCTCTCTCTCTCTCTCTCTCTCTCTCTCTTGATAAATTACAATGGGAAACATTTTTCCTTTATCTTCATGTAATTCTAGCCATTGTCTACATTATATTGGAAAAAGTGTACTCTCTCTCTCTCTCTCTCTCTCTCTCTCTCTCTCTCTCTCTCTGTCCTTAACCCCTTTCTTGGTATTAAAGACAAAGAATTATCAGAATACAACTGACGTGTTTTTGAAGGAAGCGAAAAGTGGATTAAATTCTGTTTCTATCAGTTGATTTGACTTTGATCCATCCTGCAATAGCCGATGGAAGTCGCTGGTTGAAGACGGCAATAGATAGATGAAACGGAAATAGAAATTAGATTGATGGAGATTTTAGAAGGAAAATAAAAAAGGGAATGAGATAGAAATATACTTTTTTCCTTAAAATCTTGGATATTAAATAGTCTAAACAAAACACTAGAATGAAAATAGAAGGAATGGCTGAACAAAAACATAAGAGAGAATCATACATTTTCTTCCCTTTTTGGGGAAGTTGTGGATTTCCTTTGGGGTTTTCACTTGGGATTAGAAATGGGGAGATTGAGGGTGTGGCAGGCTGATAAGGGTCTTAATAGATAGACGGGCTTATATACAAACAGTTGAGGAAAACAATGACATGAAACTTTAACAATATGAAACATGCTATGGCGAGCTTAAACGGGGTTTTCTATTATTAGAGAGAGAGAGAGAGAGAGAGAGAGAGAGAGAGAGAGAGAGAGAGAGAGCAATCGCTTTATAATGTATGAGCGTGTATGGAATACATGTTCATTACAAAGGGAACAGTAGGATGCTGCTGGATGCGAGATGTGATCCTGTAGGACTGACGATCTTTACTCTTTTGGGCAGCCTCCCAAAATCCTGCCTCGATTGACAATGTCCACCCATGACCTCATTGGGGAATCTCTTAGATATAAATTGACTAGTTATTTTAAATTTGGTATTATTACTAATGATTATCATTTGATAAGAGAATCTCGTAGATAAATTATCATCTAGTTATTTTAAATTCAGTATATCACTAATAATTATTTTGATAAGAGTATAGAGAAATTAATAAGTCCACAAACCCTTTGTAACCCAACCTAATGGATTGGCAACCCAATTTTAGGTCACAACCCAATTTTGGGTCACAACCCAATTTTGGGTCACAACCCAAGCGTTAAGAACCTCGTGTTAGGTAAGAACAACAATCTGTTCTCGAATGTTCTTTTACAGATTTTGGAAGAGAACAACTTAGAATTCACTTCTCGACTTTCTCTCTCTCTCTCTCTCTCTCTCTCTCTCTCTCTCTCTTACACATCAGCTAACCAAACCATCTATCTATTCATTAGACATAAAGCCCCCCCCCCTCTCTCTCTCTCTCTCTCTCTCTCTCTCTCTCATATCAGCTAACCAAACCATCTATCTTCATTGGACATAACGCCCCCCCCCTCTCTCTCTCTCTCTCTCTCTCATCAGCTAACCAAACCATTTATCTATTCATTGGACAAAGCTTCTCTCTCTCTCTCTCTCTCTATCTCTCTCTCTCTCTCTCTCTCTCTCTCTCATATCAGCTAACCAAACCATCTATCCATTCATTGGACATAAAGCTTCTCTCTCTCTCTCTCTCTCTCTCTCTCTCTCTCTCATATCAGCTAAACAAACCATCTATCCATTCATTGGACACAAAGCGCCCCTATCTCTCTTTCTCTGTCTCTCTCTCTCTCTCTCTCTCTCTCTCTCTCTCTCTCGACATAAAACCATCACACTGTCATGAACGTCTGTGGTAACAACCGTCATTTCTTGCGCAATTTCTTCCCAAAAGTCCCATGAAACTTAAAAGTATTGAATTTCGATCAGCGGGCGAATGTCGAGTGAATTTTACTAAGTGAAGTCGGGAGGGGTAATGTCATGCAAGGAAATGCGCTATAATTCAATTGGTCTTGGATTATAATAGAGTTATTTGGGATTGTTTCGCTTCTGTTTTGTGGTATACCCCAGTTATTTTAGAATAATAATTCTTATTTTAGTTCAATTGTTTAATTGTTTTACGGTATATTTCATATTTTAGATTATTTTTTTTCGTTTATGCTATGATTTATTAGATAGAATCGGGTATTGTAAATTAAGATTAGTTAATTTGATTGATAATTACTCTACTTTACGGAAAATTTATGTTATAAATGCTTTCTGTGGGGCAATTTAGAGCGGGAAGTAACTTACGTTTCTGACAATCTGATACAAATTAAGAAAAACGTTTTTCCCTACTCGTGGGTAACGTCTTTTGGGCGAGAAAATAAAAGTTTTCTAAAAGTTTGTCAGTCGGGTTTAAAGGTACACTATTATTATTATTATTATTATTATTATTATTATTATTATTATTATTATTATTATTATTATTACTTGCTAAGCTACAACCTTAGTTGGAAAAGCAGGATACTATAAGCCCAGGGCCCCCAACGGGGAAAATAGCTCAGTGAGGAAAGGAAAAATAAAATATTTTAAGATTAGCAACAACATTAAGATAAATATTTCCTATATAAACTATAAAAACTTTGACAAAACAAGAAAGAGAGAAATTAGATAGAATAGCGTGCCCGAATGTACCCTCAAGCAAGAGAACTCTAACCGAAGACAGTGGAAGACCATGGTACAGAGGCTATGGCACTACCCAAGACTAGAGAACACTGGTTTGATTTTGAGTGTCCTCCTAGAAGAGCTGCTTACCATAGCTAAAGATTCTCTTCTACCCTTACCAAGAGGAAAGTAGCCACTGAACAATTACAGTGCAGTAGTTAATCGCCTTGGGTTAAGAAAAATTGTTTGGTTATCTAAGTGTTGTTAGGTGTATGAGGCCAGACTATTCGGTGTATGTGTAGGCAAAGGGAAAGTGAACTGTAACCAGAGATAAAGATCCAATGTAGTCCTGTCTGGCCAATCAAAGGACCTCATAACTCTCTAGTGGTAGTATTTCAACGGGTGGCTGGTGCCCTGGCCAGCCTACTACCTACTATCCCCAGGATAGAAGAACCAAACTATCTACTTTAGAGTTGTACCTCTGGAAGGTACAGTTGGACACGGGAATTCTTAGTACACCCCGTTCTGAGGAAGTGCACCCAGCCATACCCTTCCTGTGCTGTGAGTCTTTGTGTTTAGCCTTGCCCACCACCTCTGCCATCTCTCCCTACACTAACTGTTTGGTTACTCGCCGCGAAGTTGGGGTGTGCCAAGAACTCCTGTGTCCAGCTGTACATCTCAGGAAAGAGTGAATTAAATTATCGCTATGGAATTCGTCTATGTATATATATATATATATATATATATATATACTTTTTATTGCAATTTTTACTCCATTTTGTATTCTAAATTTCATATTTCATTCAACAAGTTACTTTTTATTGCAATTTTAACTCCATATTGTATTCCACATACCTTATTTAATGCTAAAAATTGCTTTTTATTGCAATTTTTACTCCATTTTGTATTCTAAATTTCATATTTCATTCAACAAGTTACTTTTTATTGCAATTTTAACTCCATATTGTATTCCACATACCTTATTTAATGCTAAAAATTGCTTTTTATTGCAATTTTTACTCCATTTTGTATTCTAAATTTCATATTTCATTCAACAAGTTACTTTTTATTGCAATTTTAACTCCATTTTGCATTCCACATACCCTATTTAATGCTAAAATTGCTTCTTATTGCGATTTTACCCCATTTTTTTATACCCTATTTATCATTTCTTAAAAAAATGAATAAAATTTTTTACTCCATTTCGTGTTCTACATCTCTCCTTTCATTTTTCAACATAATTCCAAGCTAAAAATTGCTTTTTATAGCAATTTTACCCCATTTTGTATACCCTATTTATCATTTCTTAAAAAAATGAATAAAATTTTTTACTCCATTTCGTGTTCTACATCTTTCATTTCATTTTTCAACACAATTCAAAGTGACGTGAAAAATTCCTCTTAAGTTTTAATATTCCGAAGTCTAGACAGTAATTGATATTCACAGTCTCGGAAAGAGACTCGTACAGTAGTAACTGGCGAATGGCAGTCATCAGTGAAAACTGTCTGAGTGACAGTTTGACTGATGGTGATGCTCAGTCATTGATAAAGAGACAGTATTACAAATCTCAAGTGTCATGCAATATTCTGTTGGTATTTCTTAGTTATCTTGTTGGCTTATTTCATTACTCGGTTTTTTATATTGTTATTTTATTGTTTATAATTACCTCCGCCAACGAAGTTGGAAGGAGGTTATGTTTTACCCCCTGTTTGTGTGTCTGTTTGTGTGAGTTAGTCTGTTTGTTTGTGAACAGCTTCCTGGCCACAATTTTAATCGTAGAGTAATGACACTTGCAAGGATTAACTGTTATGTAAAATGCTGGAAATTATTAAATTTTGGAAGGTCAAGGTCAAAGGTCAAGATCCCGGTCAAGCAAAATGTCCAAATCATGTAGTCAGCCATAACTTTCGACATCGTTGTCACAGAGACTTCAAACTTGGTTCATATTTGAGTGAATGAAAATCCACGCCAATTAATACATGTTAAGGGTTGCTGTGGCCTGATTGGTAACGTCTCTGCCTGGTGTTTGCCAGTCGGGGGTTCGAGTCCCGCTCAGACTCGTTAGTGCCATTAGTGTCTCTAACCTTACCATCCTTGTGAGCTAAGGTTGGGGCGTTTGGGGGAGCCTATAGGTCTATCTGCTGAGTCATCAGCAGCCACTGCCTGGCCCTCCCTGGCACTAGCTTGGGTGGAGAGGAGGCTTGGGCGCTGATCATATAATATATGGTCAGTCTCTAGGGCATTGTCCTGATTGCTAGGGCAATGTCACTGTCCCTTGCCTCTGCCATTCATGAGCGACCTTTAAACCTTTAAGGTCAAAGGTCAAGATCGAGAAATAAGCTGCCGCGACGGAGGTCTGCGCTCTACTGAATGCCCCTGTAGTATTTTTGTTTTAATGGAAGCTTGCTTAATAAGTTATGATCTTATAGGACGTGTTGTAGTTAGGAAAGGGCGAGGGGGGTGAGAAGGGTTGAATGTCTGTGTTTGCATATCTGTGTAAACTTTTAGACGTCATATTTGACGGATGGCGTACACTATAGTCAATTCTTTTTAGCGAGGCAGATTTACACCGACTCGCAACGGTGCCCTTTTAGCTCGGAAAAGTTTCCTGATCGCTGATTGGTTGGACAAGATAACTCTAACAATCAGATAGCAGGAAATTTTTTGCGAGTCAGTGCAAATGCGCCTCATTAAAAAAAATTGAGTATAGTACCTTATAATTATCTCTATAATTGTACCTCAGTTACCTATATCTCAAATTCCTATTTGCATCACCAATTACATTTCTCCTAATACCCATTTATCATGTATCAACATAAGTATAGACGGGTGAGGCAATTTTGGACACCTTTTTTAGTAACCTTTGTACAAAATCTATAATAATAATTTATGACCAATGAGTCATTTAGAACTATGCTAAGTCTACGGCTATTTCTTCTGAAGCCATTTGGAGATCGACGAAGATTTTCTTCCGAAGCAGTTTAGGACTCGCGAAAAATTCTCTTTCTCTGGTTTCAATAGGCCCTAATAACTCATAATAATCATAATCATAATAATAATAATAATGATAATAATAATAATAATAATAATAATAATAATAATAATTTTTGTAATTAACAATCTGCTACCTACAGATCTCCATTTGGTTAATGCCTTTTCTGCTCTTGGTGTCATCATCATTATTCCTACCCCTTCTCTTCTAACTCCATCTGTTCCTTGAGGGCCAAGATATCCAAACTATATTTCATAAATTCATTCTCTACTAGCTGTAACTTCCCAGTTTGGTTCATGGTTCTAACATTTCAATTACCAATTTTCAATTTTTCTTTAGTATCTTCAAACTGGGAGTTTCTTAGCAACCCACTACGGCCGGGACTGAGGGCAATTCTTTCATTTTCGCTTTCCATAGACTGACTAAATCCATAGAGGATTCATAGGCTAAATTCATCAAAGAATAGCCAGTTTGTTAGTGATGCGCAGTGCCTATCTAAATAAGGCAAGTGACCCCTGCCGGTCCATACTAATTCCAGTAAGATCAACTGCCGGGCATTAGAAGTAGAGGAGTATCCAGAGCACCGAACGGATACATAACTTTTTCAAATTACAGATGGAATTAATGGTCCTTTATTTATGGAACCCATGCCTCAAAGAGAATGCCATGAGCATTCGGTTGAATTAAATAGACCTGTCATATATTCAAGCATTTAAATTATCTCGTATATGGCTATAGTATATGTTGAATTGTTCACCTTTATTTCCAATTTTGTACTTGTCCCTATCTTCTCATTAGTAATAGGTTTGATTATCATTGTCTATGAAAAAAAAACTTTTTCTTTTTATTATCTTATAAATCAATATGATTTTCTATTGAAATAAATGATAGAAAATATTTTCAAAGAACTATCATTTATCTATATTTCTAGTTAAAATTATTAAGAATATATATATATATATATATATATATATATATATATAGATAGATAGATAGATAGATAGATAGATAGTTTACAAAATCTATTACTTAATAACTTAACATTATGAATTGATGTTTTTTTGAATGTGTCCAAAATTGCCTTACCATTTTTTCAAGGCGAGGCAAGATTGGACACTAGATATTCCATATTTTTTCATTCATTTTTTTTATTTGAAACCTTCCTTTAACATCATCCACTAATTTGTTTTTTTAAGAAAATAATTTCATGTATTATTTCTGAGAAACCCTAAAATGAAGGTGAGGCAATTATTGGACACCCATATTCAAGAATTTATGTAGGGGTACTTAATACTTTTTAAAAACCAGACATACTAATATTCATAAAGTAGAAGGTAGGGCAATTTCTAATAGCATTATAGTTTTCGAAAATTATAAATAGTTTTAGAGATATTGTATCTGTCCAATATTTGCCTTACTTGTCCAAAATTGCCTCTGTCCAAAATTGCCTTACCCTACTATATTCCCACCAAAGTCCTCCTGCATTACATTCTTCCGTCCACCCACTACTATAAAGCATAAAAAAAGTTAAAAATTCCATTCGTTTGACCCGTCAGATTCCAGGGTGAAATACCCTTACTACCCCCCCCCCTCCCCCAGCGGATACCCCATCTCCGCCCCCCCCCCCGCCTCTCCTTTTAAATCATGAGATTTCGCCACGTTAATCCCTTCTCTGTTTCTGCGTATACCGGTTGCAGGTGTGTTATTTACACGTCACAGTCCGGTAAATTAAGAGGCCCTCTCGAGTAATTGCTATTCCCTATTCCCACACAAGGTCAGTAGGTTGAGTTGAGAGAGAGAGAGAGAGAGAGAGAGAGAGAGAGAGAGAGAGATTGCACTCTGGGTGAAAAAAAATATTGTAGTCGTTTTATATATTCACACACGCATACACATACACATATATGTACACACAGTGTATATATATATATATATATATAGTGTGAGTATGTATATAATATATATGTATATATATTGAATGATTATATATATATATATATATATATATATCAGCTATTAATTTATTCTGTGGAAAGCGGAGTTTCAATATGAATAATAGTACCAGGGTTATGATATACAGTACATGTTTATTGCTAAACTTTCGGAAAAACTATTTCCATCATCAGAGTCTAAAATGGAATACATTGCATAAGTTAAAACATAGTATGACAAATATTTAAAACAGAAAAATTTAAAATGAACATACAAAAACTTTATGATATGAAAATAAGAAAATAACACAAAACTATAAAATCAATCTATTGTTTTGTGTTATTTTCTTATATTATATCATAAAGTTTTTGTATGTTCATTTTAAATTTTTCTGTTTAAAATATTTATCAAACAATGTTTTAACTTATACAATGTATTCTATTTTAGGCTCTGATGATGGAAATAGATTTTCCGAAAGCTCAGAAATAAACATGTACTGTATATCATAACCCTGGTACTATTATTCATACACACACACACACACATATATATATATATATATATAGTATGAGTATGTATATAATATATATATATATATATATATACATATTGAATGATATATATATATATATATATATAATTATATATATATATATAATACCGAATTCTATCTTGGGAATATATATCCACTTGGAATTCATTTTATGGTAACAGCTTCTGGCCGGGTAGAGATTCGAACCCCCACCTGTTTGGCTGGAAACTATGTTACCATAAAATGAATTCCAAGTGGATATATATTCCCAAGATAGAATTCGGTATTAAATGCCATTCGTGGGTGATATTTACATATATATACATACATATATATATATATATATATATGTATATATACACATGTATATATACATGTATATATAAACACACATTTATACATATATATATATATATATATCTATATCTATATCTATATATATATATATATATATATATTTTATCACGAATTCACAGTTGGCCAGCGAAGTGATTTATATTGGACAAACCCCAGACACAAGTAAGGCCATGTGTGAGGCCTTTGTCCTACATTGGACTAGGAACGGATACTTTTTTCTATCGTTTATCGTTGTGTGTATATATGTATATATATAGTGTGTGTATTTAAATATTCACTTATGTAATCTAGTAATAAAACGTATTCAACATAACATAATACCCAGTTTTGGTAATGTAAAGAGAGAGAGAGAGAGAGAGAGAGAGAGAGAGAGAGAGAGAGTATCATGCTCAGACACCATATGTAAACCAAGGTCAAGCTTGTTGAAGGTCTGTATATACAGTCATTAAGGTGATGAAAGGTCTTAGTTCGTTTTGGTGTTATCACTCTAGGTCACCATTCATCCAAAATTCAGCCATATTGTGCGAAATCCATTGCAAAAGAACA
>NC_090760.1:16801066-16805515 GCF_036898095.1 Palaemon carinicauda
ACTACGAAGGTATGCCAGCTGTGATGAAAGTGGCCAACGAGGATTGTTGGGATATAGCTGCGTCCCTCTTAAGTGAAGCTAACATTCTTGAATATCTGCAGGGTGCAGGAGGGGCGCCCCAACTACTGGGTGTCTCAAGGCAGCCAGCAGGGATCCTAATGGAACTATGTGAGGGCAGAGACTACTACAAGTTTATATATGACAATAAGGTGCCAGCTTACTTTGTGCTCAAAGGTTTGCCGGAAATCGGCAGAAAATTAAATGAAATCCACAATGCTGGATTTATACATGTTGATCTTAAGATTGATAATGTTATGGTTAACTTACCAAAACACACGGAAAAGAACAGAGAGATGGCAATAAGAATCATTGACTATGGGTTAAGTGTTCCAATTGGTGATGTTGTGCATTTGGAAGGAATTACATCACAAATGATTTACCCTCCGGAATACTCAAAGGGGGCACCAGCCTTTCCCTGGGGGGATGTTTACTCACTGGGTGTTTTGGTTGAACACGCAACATCTGCCGTATTTGCAATAATCCCTTTTGAATACCAAAGGATCATAGCAATGGCTAAAAATCCCAATCCCGAATTTCGACCCAATGTGTTGGAAATAGTCGAAATGTTGGAAAAAGCTGCTGATGAAATGAAGCCTTACTGTGAGTGCGCAAGTGAGCCGTCTCCTTCATATGGTACGGGAAACATTTTGGAAACAAATGAAAAAATTTGCAACAAGCGGAAAAGAGAAGAAACGGAATTCATAGAACCACCCCGGAAAAGAATGAAAGTATGGAGCCTAACTTTGGATGAAGAACCGAAAATGACAGGGTCAAAATTACCTGAGATCTTTGATACAACGTCTCCTACAATTGGCAGTATTTGCAAAGATGGTAAACGATCAACAATGAAGAGGAAACGAACAGTAAATGAAAATGACGACATGGAACCACCAAGGAAACGGAAGAAATCAGAAATTATTACATGCTCTTTTGACATTCCAGAATGGACGGTATCAATAGGATCAGTCAACTTGCAGAGGGAGTTTTCAGAAGACTGGATCATGTCAGTGGATAACAATGTTGAAATTGAATTAAAGAATTCTAAAACACCTGATTGGCCACGTTCAAGAAACATTTCACTCACCTTGAGAGAATCAAAGGCACCATCACCCAAAAGAAAGAATGGATTAAATAATACCCTAAATTGGTTTGACGTACAAAATCTCCTGGTAAATGCAGTGGAACTGGGTGCAGGAGCCTATGGAACTGTTAGTAAATTGGACTACGAAGGTATGCCAGCTGTGATGAAAGTGGCCAACGAGGATTGTTGGGATATAGCTGCGTCCCTCTTAAATGAAGCTAACGTTCTTGAATATCTGCAGGGTGCAGGAGGGGCGCCCCAACTACTGGGTGTCTCAAGGCAGCCAGCAGGGATCCTAATGGAACTATGTGAGGGCAGAGACTACTACAAGTTTATGTGTGACAATAAAGTGCCAGCTTACTTTGTGCTCAAAGGTTTGCCGGAAATCGGCAGAAAATTAAATGAAATCCACAATGCTGGGATTGTACATGTTGATCTGAAGATTGATAATGTTATGGTTAACTTGCCAGAACACACGGAAAAGAACAGAGAGATGGCAATAAGAATCATTGACTATGGGCTAAGTGTTCCAATTGGTGATGTTGTGCATTTGGAAGGAATTACATCACAAATGATTTACCCGCCGGAATACTCAAAGGGGGCACCAGCCTTTCCCTGGGGGGATGTTTACTCACTGGGTGCTTTGGTTGAACACGCAACATCTGCCGTATTCAAAATAATCCCTTTGGAATACCAAAGGATCATAGCAATGGCTAAAAATCCCAATCCCGAATTTCGACCCAGTGTGTTGGAAATAGTCGAAATGTTGGAAAAAGCTGCTGATAAAATGAAGCCTTACTGTGAGTGCGCGAGTGAGCTGTCTCCTTCATATGGTACGGGTCACATTTGGGAAACAAATGAAAAAATTTGCAACAAGCGGAAAAGAGAAGAAACGGAATTCATAGAACCACCCCGGAAAAGAATGAAAGTATGGAGCCCAACTTTGGATGAAGAACCGAAAATGACATGGTCAAAATTACCTGAGATCTTGGATACAACGTCTCCTACAATTGGCAGTATTTGCAAAGATGGTAAACGATCAACAATGAAGAGGAAACGAACAGTAAATGAAAATGACGACATGGAACCACCAAGGAAACGGAAGAAATCAGAAATTATTACATGCTCTTTTGACATTCCAGAATGGACGGTATCAATAGGATCAGTCAACTTGCAGAGGGAGTTTTCAGAAGACTGGATCATGTCAGTGGATAACAATGTTGAAATTGAATTAAAGAATTCTAAAACACCTGATTGGCCACGTTCAAGAAACATTTCACTCACCTTGAGAGAATCAAAGGCACCATCACCCAAAAGAAAGAATGGATTAAATAATACCCTAAATTGGTTTGACGTACAAAATCTCCTGGTAAATGCAGTGGAACTGGGTGCAGGAGCCTATGGAACTGTTAGTAAATTGGACTACGAAGGTATGCCAGCTGTGATGAAAGTGGCCAACGAGGATTGTTGGGATATAGCTGCGTCCCTCTTAAATGAAGCTAACGTTCTTGAATATCTGCAGGGTGCAGGAGGGGCGCCCCAACTACTGGGTGTCTCAAGGCAGCCAGCAGGGATCCTAATGGAACTATGTGAGGGCAGAGACTACTACAAGTTTATATATGACAATAAGGTGCCAGCTTACTTTGTGCTCAAAGGTTTGCCGGAAATCGGCAGAAAATTAAATGAAATCCACAATGCTGGGATTGTACATGTTGATCTTAAGATAGATAATGTTATGGTTAACTTGCCAGTACACACGGAAAAAGAACAGAGAGATGGCAATAAGAATCATTGACTATGGGCTAAGTGTTCCAATTGGTGGTGATGTGCATTTGGAAGGGAATTACATCACAAATGATTTACCCGCCGGAATACTCAAAGGGGGCACCAGCCTTTCCCTGGGGGGATGTTTACTCACTGGGTGTTTTGGTTGAACACGCAACATCTGCCGTATTTGCAATAATCCCTTTTGAATACCAAAGGATCATAGCAATGGCTAAAAATCCCAATCCCGAATTTCGACCCAATGTGTTGGAAATAGTCGAAATGTTGGAAAAAAGCTGCTGATAAAATGAAGCCTTACTGTGAGTGCGCAAGTGAGCCGTCTCCTTCATATGGTACGGGACACATTTGGGAAACAAATGAAAAAATTTGCAACAAGAGGAAAAGAGAAGAAACGGAATTCATAGAACCACCCCGGAAAAGAATGAAATTATGGAGCCCAACTTTGGATGAAGAACCGAAAATGACAAGGTCAAAATTACCTAAGATCTTGGATACAACGTCTCCTGCAATTGACGGTATTTGTGAAGATGGTAAACGATCAACAATGAAGAGGGAACTAACTAACATAGGATCTGTCAACTTGCAGAGGGAGCTTGCAGAAGACTGGATCATGTCAGTGGATAACAAGGATGAAAATTGAATCAAAGAATTCTTCTAAAACACCTGATTGGCCACGTTCAAGAAACATTTCACTTACCTTGAGAGAATCAAAGGCACCATCACCCAAAAGAAAGAATGGCTTAAAAAATACCCTAAATTGCTTTGACGTACAAAATCTCCTGGCAAATGCAGTGGAACTGGGTGCAGGAGCCTATGGAACTGTTAGTAAATTGGACTACGAAGGTATGCCAGCTGTGATGAAAGTGGCCAACGAGGATTGTTGGGATATAGCTGCGTCCCTCTTAAATGAAGCTAACGTTCTTGAATATCTGCAGGGTGCAGGAGGGGCGCCCCAACTACTGGGTGTCTCAAGGCAGCCAGCAGGGATCCTAATGGAAACTATGTGAGGGCAGAGACTACTACAAGTTTATATATGACAATAAGGTGCCAGCTTACTTTGTGCTCAAAGGTTTGCCGGAAATCGGCAGAAAATTAAATGAAATCCACAATGCTGGGATTGTACATGTGGATCTTAAGATTGATAATGTTATGGTTAACTTGCCAGAACACACGGAAAAGAACAGAGAGATGGCAATAAGAATCATTGACTATGGGCTAAGTGTTCCAATTGGTGATGTTGTGCATTTGGAAGGAATTACATCAAAAATGATTTACCCGCCGGAATACTCAAAGGGGGCACCAGCCTTTCCCTGGGGGGATGTTTACTCACTGGGTGTTTTGGTTGAACACGCAACATCTGCCGTATTTGCAATAATCCCTTTTGAATACCAAAGGATCATAGCAATGGCTAAAAATCCCAATCCCGAATTTCGACCCAATGTGTTGGAAATAGTCGAAATGTTGGAAAAAGCTGCTGATAAAATGAAGCCTTACTGTGAGTGCGCAAGTGAGCCGTCTCCTTC
>NC_090760.1:16806015-16823515 GCF_036898095.1 Palaemon carinicauda
CCCTTCCCCCCTCCTTTCCTCTCTCTTTCCCACTCCCTTCCCCCTCCTCCCCCTTCTCACTCCCTTCCCCTCCTTTCCTCCCCCTTCTCACTCCCTTCCCGCCCCTACCCCCTTCTCAATCCCTTCCCTCCTTTCCTTCCCCCTTCTCACTCCTTCCCCTCCTTTCTTCCCCCCTTTGCACTCCCTTCCCCCTCTTTCCTCCCCCTTCTCACTCCCTTCCCCCTCCTTTCCTCTCTCTTTCCCACTCCCTTCCCCCTCCTCCCCCTTCTCACTCCCTTCCCCTCCTTTCCTCCCCCCTTCTCACTCCCTTCCCCCTCCTTTCCTCTCTCTTTCCCACTCCCTTCCCCCTCCTCCCCCTTCTCTCCTCCCTTCCTCTTCACTTCCTCCCTTCCCCTCCTTTCCTTCCCCCTTCTCACTCCCTTCCCCCTCCTTTCCTCTCTCTTTCCCACTCCCTTCCCCCCTCCTCCCCCTTCTCACTCCCTTCCCCTCCTTTCCTCCCCCTTCTCACTCCCTGCCCCTCCTATCCTCTCTCCTTCCCACTCCCTTCCCGCCCCTACCCCCTTCTCAATCCCTTCCCTCCTTTCCTTCCCCCTTCTCACTCCTTCCCCTCCTTTCTTCCCCCCTTTGCACTCCCTTCCCCCTTTTTCCTCCCCCTTCTCACTCCCTTCCCCCTCCTTTCCTCCACCATTGTCACTCCCTTCCCCCTCCTATCCTCTCTCCTTCCCACTCCCTTCCCCCTCCTCCCCCCCTTCTCACTCCCTTCCCCTCTTTTCTTGCCCTCTTCTCACTCAAGGCCCTTCCCCAACCTTTCTCACTCCCTTCCCCCTTCTTTCCTCCCCTTTCTTTCCTCCCCCTTTTTACTCCCTTCCCCCTCTTTTCCTCCTCCCTTCTCACTCCCTTCCCCCTCCTATCCTCCCTCCTTCTCACTCCTTTCCTTCTCCTTTCCTCCCCCTTTCTTACTCCCTCCCCCTCCTTTACTCCGCCCTTCTCACTTCCTTCCCCCCCCTTTTCCTTCATCCTTACCACTCCCTTCCCACTCCTTTCCTTCCTCCTTCTCAGTCCCTTCCTCCTCCCTTCTCACTCCCTTCCCCCTTCTTTCTCTGTTGACTCTAACACCTTGGTAAAATTAATAAAACTATGTCTCAAGGGTTGCAAATTTGTCTTCGGAAAGAAATATTATGAAAAAAACTTTTGGTATGGCAATGGGAAACCCTCTGTCACCATTGTTGAGTAATTCATATATGGAATTTTTTGAAACCAGGTACCTTCCAAGAATACAACCTATTTGCATCCTTTGGGTAAAGTATGTTGACGACATATTCTGTGCTTGACTCATCAACAAAAATGAAAACATATTTTTAACAGTAATAAATAATTTAGTACCGACTATAAAATTTAAGATTGAAATAGAAGTAGACAATAGGTTGGCCTTTTTAGATGTGTTAATTTTAAGAAATGGTAGAGGTTTTAGATTCTCAGTTTATAGAAAACCGACAAATGTGGACTCCTGCTTTCATTTTTACTCTAATCATCATCCCAGGACACAAATGATGGTATTTTCCTCTATGTTTTTAAGGGCACTGTGGGTCAGTTGTCCTGAATTCCTTGAAGCTGAGAATAGGAAGATCCGGGATATTGCAGGTAATTTACAATACCCGGAGAATTTTATCGACGCAACTTTCTATAAAGCAAAGAAAACTTTTTATGAAACAGACTCTAAAACTGATTTTAATATAAAAACCTTCTCAGCTTACCATTCCCCATTGATTTCTTGACAATTCCTAGATTAATGAAAGTTTTTCATGTTAATGTTATTTTTAAGAATAGTATTTTAAAGGATATGTTAATTAGAAATTCACCTGTATAAAGCAATGGATATGTTTATGAAATCCCATGTAATCAATGCAATAAAAGATGTGTAGGACAAAGTGGTAAAGACCTCGAAACAAGACTAAAACAACATAAATATAATGTTCGAACAGAAAACCAAACAAGCAGCTTGTTTCAGCATATGAATAACTGTAATCACACCATTAATTGGAAAGGGGCAAAAGAAATATCATATTGTAAGGACATAATAAAACGCAATATCATAGAATCATGTATCATAAAGAAAAACCGTGTAGAATTGATCAACAATAGCCCAGGAATGTATAAACTTGATGAACTAATTATAAACAATATATTTAAACAATTGTCATTTTTAAACTAGCTGTAATTTTTAAACTAGCTGTAATTTTTAAACTAGCTGTAATTTTTAAACTCACTGATATTTAGAGTAGCTGTAATTTTTAAACTAGTTGTGTACTAATTTCTATGTTATTGTATTATTTATTGTTTACTGCTGTCACAGAAGTGACTTTGATTTTGCTCAGAACTTTCTGTATCCATTGGACCTGAAGGGGTATGAAAATATGAAAGCACTAGTCCAAAGATTTAGTTTTTCTGATCCTCCCTCCAGCATAGTGATAAAAATATAAATCGCATGCATCAGCAATAGATCGTCATATATATATATATATATATATATATATATATATATATATATATATATATATATATATATACATATATATATATACACACATATATATATATATATATATATATATATATATATATATATATATATATACATATATATATATATATATATATATATTATATATATATCCATATATATATATATATATATATATATATCTATATCTATCTATTTACCTATCCATATTTTTCTATCTATATCAATCATTTTACATCTCTCTCTCTATCTATCTATCTATCCATATATATCATATATATCTATCTATCGATCCATCTTTATATCTATCAATATCATTCTTTATCTATCTATCTATTCATATCTATCTAAATATCTATCTATATATCTATCTATGTCTATCTACCTATATCTATATATATCTATCTATCTACATATCTATATATATATATCTATCTATCTACTATAGCTATCTATCTATATATTTATCTATCTATCTATATCCCTCTATATCAAACTATCTATATCTATCTGTCTCTATATGTCTTTTTATATCTATATCTAATTATCTATCTATATCGATCCATATCTATCTATATTTATCTCTGTGTATCTATATATATCTAGCTATCTATCTATTTATATTTATCTCTCTCTCTCTCTCTCTCTCTCTCTCTCTCTCTCTCTCTCTCTCTCTCTCTCTCTCTCTCTCTCTCTCTTTATATATATATATGTATATATATATATGTGAAGATGTCTTTGATTTAGTTAGCAATAACTTCTTAATTAGT
Source organism: Palaemon carinicauda (assembly GCF_036898095.1). Taxonomy (NCBI): domain Eukaryota; kingdom Metazoa; phylum Arthropoda; class Malacostraca; order Decapoda; family Palaemonidae; genus Palaemon; species Palaemon carinicauda. Next base: position 16,809,307 of record NC_090760.1, read on the forward strand.
CTAGTATCTTACCTCTTCCTTTAGTTTAATATTAATTGAATTTCTCTCAGGAGTTTACATAAGCAAAGTTTCGTGGGTGAGGGATACGAATGCTGGTTTCTTTCTTTACTAGACATAAAAAGGGGTTTGAACAGGCACTTACAAGCAGTCAAAAACAAAAGCGTGATTTCTACATTAACACTTAGTGATGAACTCAGACGTCTTGACACTGGCTGGAGAATTTGGTGAATCCTGGTTTAGTTAGGCCTAAACGTCATCTATAGGCCTACTGTCGTCGCTGAAGTATAAGCCTTCGTCAGGTGTTGGGAAGGCTGGCGCGAAGTTCTAGACACGCCTTGGTCACTCGGGGACGTCACGCCTCTCGGTCGCTCTGGGACGTCCCGCCAAACGCACTCACAGACACTCAGGTGCGGGCGTAGTAACTTTGTTCGTCGTCCTTCGTTCTCAGGGGTAATTGTTCCCCTGTAATTTCGCGGCTGCTTTAGTATTCTACGTAATCGCCGTCCCTCAATTTGGTATAGGCAGCCGCCATGTGTTGTCGTCAAGGAGACCCGGCAGGTTAAGTAGGTCGTTAGACCTATTATACAGAGTGACTACTAGGAAGAGAGCGAGATGCCGTCTTCTCGTTGCTTATATATGGTCGTCCTGGGCGTGTCAAGCTATCCTTAATCACGTGACTTTTTCCCGGCTTCCACGTCTCATTCGTCTATGTTCCGTTCGACATTCAAGAACGGATCCTGTCGTTTGGGGGGGGTTGTTTACGGGAAAGAACCCTGGAGTCAGCGAAATTAGTTGAAAACATCCTACCTAACTCCCGTTCACTCTCCTGTCTCTCCACAACTCTTTCTATATCTTTACAATTACTACTAACTGCATTTGTCTCCCCATTTCTTATTAATTAACAAAACCCACAAATAAAGACATCAATAACATACACAAACCTTCTGCATACGAAACTTACCCAAAAATAAGCATCTGTCTGACACCACTCGGCCAGCTACTAGGATTCTTATAGAATCCTCACATACAACAAAACAACAAACCTATTCTTTAGGTTTCCCAGTAATAACTAGTAGCAACTCATTAATCCTTTCCAATTTTCTGAAAACCAAATACTTCACCACATTATATGTTACCACAGTAATAAGTACAATCAAAAACACATTACACATAGTCAGAAATGGTGCAACATCTTGCTTGTAAAACAGAACATATTCATTATCAAGTGGCATTGCCACATTTTCTACCACTGTTAATTTGTCTAGCTGAAAATGATTAATCTTGTTCTCGTAACTCTTTGCAATGGAAGATTGATTTAACTCATAATGCAAAAACACACTTGGTACATAATAGAGATAATCATTTATCACTACTGAGCAAGAATCTGCAAATGACTTCAAGTTTCCTAACTGAAATGTTTGAGTCTTCCCATCACAAGTAACTTCTGCATTTTTAGTATTTTGTACATAAACAAAAATCTCATTACCTAAATGTAATGCCCTGTATGGCAAAGCAAAAGTTTCAAATTTACACTCTCTCATCAACTCATAATTCTCAAAGAAAATACCTTGGACACACGGAAAATTGCTCATAGGTTGTTTAATTTGCACAAAATTGCACATGGATTGACTTTCACTTATCAACACACACTGTTCTAAATCACCTTCTTCTAAAATAATCATCAACAACTTGTTCTTATCCAATGCTAGACGAACCTTCGGATGGTTCCAAATTATTGTTGCATTTCCTATCTTAACTGGGAAAGGATGTATTGTATACAGGTCAAACAAATTCATACCCTTGAAGGGGATCAATACCAACAAATACCCTTTTGTTACTTTCACAGTTGACATTGTGTAATACCAAAATATATCTTCTAGCAAAGGCTTGGAATGGCTATTTACCATACACCAATCTATAATTTCTTTCAAAGTTTTTGGAGAAATGATAGCAGGGCTGAGTATTCCCTTTTGTGCATTTATTAGTCCGTTCACAGATTCCTTGTGATCACCAATCTCGATTTCTACTTCATGAATCAACTTAAACACTTGTTCTATGTCACCTATTTTATCAGAAACATTCACGTTAACTTGATTAATAAATTCCACCATCTTTTTTATGTTCTCTACATTCTTATTATTATTTTCTATTAGAGTACTTATAAGATTACCCTTCTGATTAGCCCATTTCTCGATTAGTTCTACACGATCAGTCAAACCTTTTACATCGTTTTCTGTAGCCACTCCAAACAAAGCACTAAATGCACTACCTACAAAAGGTAATAAAGATCTCTTGTTTCTTTGAGGCCTGACAATGTCTTCAATTTTACCCTGTAAATTTCTTAATACTTCTACAAAGGCAGAATCACTATGGGTTAGTATGCACTTCCGTAGTTCTTTATCTAACTGGTTCAAATGTTCTTCCCTTTCTAATATTGAATTGACATTAATTTTTACTACAGCAAAATCTGTTAACAGTTCACCTTTTCCATGATTTTGTATCAAGGCCCCACTTTTAATGTCTATTTCGCAAGTGATACCGACCACCAGGGGTAGGATCAGAAGGAAGTTTTTCCACCACTTCCTGTAGAAGTTGAGAGGACCATGGATTAGTTTTTACAACCTTCATATGATTCCAATGGGCATACCTTACATCTAAATTCTGTTCATGTATCAGCTTAAATTTATTATTCCTTTCCCTTTCTAACACTCTATAAGGACCTTCAAATTTGGGAGATACCTTTTCATTTGGTCCTTCCTTTACATGTACCTTTATATATACTTGTGAGCCTATCTTCAGGTCAGTCATGGAACTAGTTGTGTCATAGTATTTCTTATTTACCTGTTGGCCCTTCTCTAAAGATTGTCTGGTTTGTCTTATTATTTGAAAGGTTCTTTGCAGTTTCCAAGCTATATAGTCCTGGTAATCATATGTGTGCCTAGGAGGTTTTGCGTCATCTAACAATGAGTTTGGCAGTCTTTTCTGATAACCATAAAGCAAAAAGTGTGGGGTTTCTCCTACTGTCTCATTTACTGTGTTATTCAAAGTAAACTGAACGTCCTCTAACGCTAGGTCCCAATCTTCTGTAGTTGGACTAATGATAGTTCGCAGTACATCCAGTATCTTCTTATTGGCCCTTTCCACTGTCCCATTTGAACTCGGCTTATAAGGGGTTATCTCGCATTTCTTTATCTCAAAAAATTCACAAAGCTTTTTCATTACCTCACTGGTGAATTCGGGTGCATTGTCCGACAAAAGTACCTCCGGACACGAATGTCTTGTGAGTATTCTGGTCTTTAAAGCTTCTGCGACAGAAACTGCAGTTCTATCTCTGACTGGGACAATTTCTAAATACCGAGTCAAATAATCAATGAATACCAGTATATATTTATTTCCTCTCAAAGTTTTTGGAAAGGGTCCTATATGATCCATCTGAACTACCTCAAAAGGGTTTAAATTACTAGGATATTTTTCTAAAGGAGCTCTGACATTTACATGACCTTTATGCCTATTACAAGTTTGACATTCATTTACAAATTGCTTTGCTTCTTCGCTGCACTTAGGCCAAAAATAATTTCTATTTATTGTTCTCAGAGTCTTTTTGATTCCTGGATGTCCTGCCAACTTGTGGGTATGTGTTAGAGTTAATACTTCTTTAGTCAGGGTGTCAGGCACATATAGTCTAGAGCAAGCACTCCTATCCTTAGCCTTCTTATATAATATCCCATTTATTAATTCAAAATCTGACCTAGAGGTTTCATCTTGTAGCAAATCTCCTATTATTTTCCTGATACTTTCTTGTTTCTCTTGTTCTATTTTAACTCTCTCCAAATCTAAGTCTACGACCTGACAGCTGAAACAAAAAGTGTTAGTTGTGATAATTCTTTCAGTATCCTCTTGTGCTCTAGATAATCCATCTGCTAAAGTATTAAACTTACCTGGAATGTATCTAAATTCTGGAGCAAACTCTAGCACACTAATAAACCATCGATTAAACTTTAAGTTATTAGTGAAAGCTCTTTTCTTAAATAGGTCACAGATGGGTTTATGGTCAGTAAGTACATTTACTTTGTGTCCTAACAAAATGTGCCGAAACTTTCTCAGTGCCCAATAAATGGCTAAACATTCCTTTTCTGTGGTATTGTAATTTCGTTCGGCCGCATTCAGGACTCTACTTGCATAATATACTACCCTCATTCGGGTTTTTGCCTTCTGTAACAAAACCGCTCCTATTCCTGTATTCGAAGCATCACATGCTAAGTAAAATTGCTTGCTAAAGTCTGGATACACTAAGATAGGATCTTGGATTAATTTCTCCTTCAACTTTTGAAAAGCCTCCTCTTGCTCTGCTTTCCATTCAAACTCTACATCCTTCTTAGTTAATTCTGTCAATGGTTTAGCTATAGTAGCAAAATTTTTGACAAATGGTCTATAGTATCCTATCATCCCTAAAAATCTTCTTACACCTTTCAAATTTTGTGGAGCAGGATATTCCACAATCGCCTTTATTTTTCCTTCTTGCATGCGTAATCCATCAGCACTGATCACATGTCCTAAATATTCTAATGATTTCCTCAAGAATTGACATTTCTTAACCTTTATCTTTAATCCTGCCAGTCTTAGTCGTTCTAAAACGATTTCTATGGTTCCGAAATGGCTCTCTATATCTTTGCTAAATATAATGACATCATCTAAATAGACTGACACATTCTCTATGTCTCCTAAGATCTGTAACATTAACCTTACAAAAGTCAATGGAGCTGATGTTAACCCAAATGGCATTACCTGAAATTCTAAGTGTTCTTTATGTGTGCTGAAGGCAGTTAATGGCTTTGATTCTTCGTCTAAAGGTACTTGCCAATATCCACTTAGTAGATCTAAGGATGAGAAGATCTTTGCTCCTCCTAACTGAGCCAATACATCATTTATTACAGGCATGGGCATCCTATCAGGAACTGTGTTCGCATTCAACTTGCGATAATCAATCACTAATCTGTAACTTCCATCTTTCTTTGGAATCAACAACATGGGAGAATTATAAGGTGATTTAGAGGGTATGACCACTCCTTCTTCTTTCATTTCTTCTATCATTTTATCTACTATTGGACGTTGGCTGATAGGTAATTTATAATTAGGTATGAAAAAGGGTTTAGCTCCATCATCTAGGATTATCTTATGTCTTAACACCTCAGTCCTACCTAACCTATCACCTGTAATTGCTATGCCCGGCCTATATTTATTTAAGGTTTCTATTAACCTTTTACGGTACTCAGGAAAATCGGTGTTATCTATCTCCCTATCTATTCCTGCATCAATGTTTCCTATGGTAAAGAATGCTTCCTCCTCTAACGGAATCATTTTGTGTGTAACTTCTATTCCTGTACAAAATTCTGTACCCGCTAACAAATGGAGTCTTTTATCAGAATAATTCATGACATAAGTAGTACAGGCTAATCCCTCCATCTGAACTAATGAGTTATCCATTCGGACATATTCTGGTAATCCTTCTGGGGTCAAGATTACATCATTATTTGTGTGTAGGCGGGTTATTAAATATACTCTAGTAAGAGTATTGGGCAGTAGTACTACATCTCTAGCTAGCCTAAATCTTATTTTGTTTGCATCTGCTGTGCTGATCAGACTTATCTCCCCAGTTTGTACTTGAGTACAAAAACATGAATCTTCATCTCCTCCTTTTTGAGATTCTGTTTCTCTTAAGTGTCTTAATTCTTGTGAATTCAATGTGCCTAGCAGCAAAACTTCTTGGAATTCCCTTTTATCTATTCTCTCAGATTCTCTGTCGACATTTTCATCCTTAGTATGTGTGCTGCCTTTACAAGAAGTAATTTCCCCCTTTCTGGGTGCAATTGCTAAATTCTCTTCTTTCTCCCTTTCTTCTGATTTTACTTTGATTTCCCTTTCTCCTTCTGAACCGGAGTGTGTTTCAACTATCGAAGCGGTCCCCTGCAAATTGGCCAAATTTGTAGTGGACTTGTCATCAACAAGTTGGAAACAGACTTCCTGATTATTTCCCTTTAGAACTAATCTTCTGTCTTGACAATCAAAAACTATGCCAAAATCTTGCATTGTTGCAAAAGAAATCAAAGCTCGAGCGGGAAATGCTACTTCTTGCAAAACCAAAAATGGCACTTGACACTTCTTCTCTAGCAATTCAATGTTTAAATCTATGGCTCCTACATTGTTAAGCTGATTGCCAGTTATCCCCTGAATTAATGTATCCTCACTCCTAATTGCAGAAATAGGTATATTCAAATAATCAGTTAAGGTATGGAGCCCTATGAGATTTACAGTACTTCCTGAATCTAACAAACTAAGACATTCTTTACCTTCTATCTTGATATTTGTCTTGGGTAATGATTGCTGTCGGAAGGATAAATATGTTGCTGGCAACGTGGATGTACCTCCGCTACCTGCAACATCCTTCCATTCTTTGGTTTCCCTATTTCCTGGACTCCTATCCTGCTCTTCTAGTCACTTTCTGTTACCTTGTTTTTCTTCGGAGTAATTAGTAGGGTTTGAGTTATCCCTTGCCTGTACCTGAGGAGTATTTTCGGAGGGTTTATTATGTTTCTTACCTTGGTACCAACATTCTTGGTCTGTGTGACCTCCTCTTTGACAATACTGGCAATACCTATTCTTTGGTCTAGCTCCCTTATGATGATAATTCCCTCTAGATTTATATGTTTCATTATAATTTCCTCTGTTTTGTTCATTTGACTTGTAAGGGGGCTGGTTATTTAGATAATCTTTAGGGTAATGTTTATTCCTACCGGTCTCGTTTTTCTGTATAATTTCTTGACATTCGTTCGGTGTTTTTGTGGTTTTCTGGGCAGGATCTAACTTTAGGTCTTCCAACAAGGCCGCATACATCTTACTGTAGGCCACAAGATCTAGAACTTCATCTAGATCTACCAGGTTGTTATTATCCTTACTAAACTTGGTTCCGTCTCTTACCGTGATTGTGGGCAATGACAAAAAGTCTTCCCTAACTGCTCTTACCTGATCCCTAACCTGGGTACGCCAACTGGCCCTGGATTCACCTTCACATTTATTAGTTGAGGTAAGCCTATACAAGTTCAACAACCGATCGGTCTCCTTGGCCGATCGCCACAATAGTCTGCATTCCTCCTTGAACTCGTTGAAAGTGGTAATTTTTTCAAAGGCCTTACCGTTTAATGTAGGGTGAGCATCCCCTACGTCTACGTTGACTAACATCATTGCCTGTTTAATTTTTGCAACATCGTCAGTTATTTTAAAACTAGCGATCCTATTCTCTGTGTCCGCTAACCACTTATCTACACTGTATTTCTCTAACCTTTGTTTGTCGGGATTATCCCTACTTACATTTCCACAAAACCGTGTGGTTTGTGTGATCAGCCCAGCGGAATTCATATCGGCAATATTTGCTCTTACCGGACTCGAACTTCGGTTTCTAGTCAGATTTTGACGTCTTCCTACACTAGCACTTCGCGACCGTCTGTCTGCAGTTAATCTCAAGTCGTATTGATATTGTGTAAGTCTTTGGAAAATATTGTCCAGACTCATATCACAAAAAAAGGAAAAATTAAAACACCAAAATTTTCTTACGAGAGACAAATGCCCTAACTTCCTATTCTATAGAGAGACAGTATTTATACAAAACAAGAGAGTGAACGAAAACATGCAACTACTCACATATCCATTGGTTCACGACTCCTTTGGTTTCCCTCTGTTTTTCTTGAGATTGTTTTGTATTTCTTCGACACATAAAAGGGGGTTTCAGCACTTTCCTGAAATAAAGCCAGTATTAGTTCAAACTTAATACAACACGGCACAGTATCCCTTAACGATGCCACCATTTGTGAAGATGTCTTTGATTTAGTTAGCAATAACTTCTTAATTAGTCTAGTATCTTACCTCTTCCTTTAGTTTAATATTAATTGAATTTCTCTCAGGAGTTTACATAAGCAAAGTTTCGTGGGTGAGGGATACGAATGCTGGTTTCTTTCTTTACTAGACATAAAAAGGGGTTTGAACAGGCACTTACAAGCAGTCAAAAACAAAAGCGTGATTTCTACATTAACACTTAGTGATGAACTCAGACGTCTTGACACTGGCTGGAGAATTTGGTGAATCCTGGTTTAGTTAGGCCTAAACGTCATCTATAGGCCTACTGTCGTCGCTGAAGTATAAGCCTTCGTCAGGTGTTGGGAAGGCTGGCGCGAAGTTCTAGACACGCCTTGGTCACTCGGGGACGTCACGCCTCTCGGTCGCTCTGGGACGTCCCGCCAAACGCACTCACAGACACTCAGGTGCGGGCGTAGTAACTTTGTTCGTCGTCCTTCGTTCTCAGGGGTAATTGTTCCCCTGTAATTTCGCGGCTGCTTTAGTATTCTACGTAATCGCCGTCCCTCAATTTGGTATAGGCAGCCGCCATGTGTTGTCGTCAAGGAGACCCGGCAGGTTAAGTAGGTCGTTAGACCTATTATACAGAGTGACTACTAGGAAGAGAGCGAGATGCCGTCTTCTCGTTGCTTATATATGGTCGTCCTGGGCGTGTCAAGCTATCCTTAATCACGTGACTTTTTCCCGGCTTCCACGTCTCATTCGTCTATGTTCCGTTCGACATTCAAGAACGGATCCTGTCGTTTGGGGGGGGTTGTTTACGGGAAAGAACCCTGGAGTCAGCGAAATTAGTTGAAAACATCCTACCTAACTCCCGTTCACTCTCCTGTCTCTCCACAACTCTTTCTATATCTTTACAATTACTACTAACTGCATTTGTCTCCCCATTTCTTATTAATTAACAAAACCCACAAATAAAGACATCAATAACATACACAAACCTTCTGCATACGAAACTTACCCAAAAATAAGCATCTGTCTGACATATATATATATATATATATACATTTTCATCTATCTATCTGTATCTATCTATCTATCTGTATCTATCTATCTATCTATATATCTATCTATTGTATATATGTAGCTATTGATATCTATTTATATGTATTTATCTAAATATAAATTTATATATCAATTTTTCTATCAATATCTATCTCTCTATCTATCTGTTTATCTATCTATCTATATCTCTATCTATCTGTTTATCTATCTATCTATCTATCTATCTATATGCATACAAATATACAAATATATATATACATACACACACATATATCTATATATATCTATCTATCTACCTATATCTATATATATCTATCTATCTACTATAGCTATCTATCTATATATTTATCTTTCTATCTATATCCATCTATATCAAACTATCTATATCTATCTGTATCTATATGTCTTTTTATATCCATATCTAATTATCTATCTATATCGATCCATATCTATCTATTTACATCTCTGTCTATCTATATCTATCTAGCTATCTATCTATTTATGTTTATCTCTCTCTCTCTCTCTCTCTCTCTCTCTCTCTCTCTCTCTCTCTCTCTCTCTCTCTTTATATATATATATATATATATATATATATATATATATATATATATATATATACATATATATATATATATATATATATATATATATATATATATATTTATATATATATATATATATATATATATATATATATTTATATATATATATATATATATACATTTTCATCTATCTATCTGTATCTATAGAAGTCTATCTAAATATCTATCTGTATCTATCTATCTATCTATATATCTGTCTATTGTATATATGTAGCTATTGATATCTATTTATATGTATTTATATAAATATAAATTTATATATCAATTTTTCTATCAATATCTATCTCTCTATCTATCTGTTTATCTATCTATCTATCTATCTATATGCATACAAATATACAAATATATATATATATATATGTATATATATATATATATATATATATATATATATATGTATATATATATATATGTATATATATATATATATATATATATATATATATATCGAATCATCTATATCTATTTTTAACTATTAATGTATCTTTTTTTATATTTATCTATATCCATCTATCTATCTATCTATATATATATATATATATATATATATATATATATATATATATATATATATATATATATATATATATATATACATCTACCGTATATTTACATAATAACAAATAACGAACAATTAAGTCTGAACAAAACTTAAATTAAGAGAAAATGTTACAATTTTGAAATTATATAATTTGACTTGTACTATTATATATGAATAAACCCCAGACTAAGCAAATAAATAACACTCATGAAAATTATACAATTACTTGTTTCACTTGAAATTAAATCTGAATATAATATTTAGGTTTGACACTTGATGAAAAAATAGATAACCAGATCACAATACAAATACCTAACATTCCTAGAGGGCCAATTACAAAAACGTTACACAATGCCAACCCTCACTCTAGTGCAATGCATTAAATATCACAATTTGGTGTTACGTGTCTTTTCAACACTTATGAGAGGACACACTGTAGGTACTGAACACTTCTAAAACAATATTCAGAGCTACGCGTGAGAGGGGAAGAGAGGAAGAAGTGCTGTCTTAAGGCTGCAATGCTCTGTCTATGTAACTAACACTGGGGTCGCCTTTATAAGAGATACGGCTATTCCAGAAGATTCCATGATCGAGGTCTGGTAGCGTGGGGGCTGAGACAAGTGTGTCAGAGTTACAAATTATTGCTCTCTCGAACGCTACTCATTCCACACCAGACTGCTCTCTCGGTCAGCTAGCTCTGCCAAAGCTTTGTCCAAAAAAAAAAAAAATAAATAAATAAATAACATCCTATCACTAGGTCCTTCGAAAACAGCACGTAGTACACTGCATATTCTCACACAGACATGATGCAAAACCTCATGAAAATATAAAAGGATATTATATATATATATATATATATATATATATATATATATATATATATATATATATATATATATATATATATATATATATATATATATATATATATAGTCATGGATGATGATGATTATAACTAATGATAATTCTTGAATAAAAATTTGCATAAATAAACTGGCATAGCAAAACCATGAACAAACATGTCTTTGGCTTTTGTCCTGCATTCAACTAATCATGGATGATGATGATAATGGAACCGAATGATAAACCATGAATAGAAATTTGCATATATAAACTGGTATTGAAAGACCATACACAATTGGGAGTGAACCAGCATGCCTGAGTCCTTTGTCCTGCATTCGACGAATCATGGATGATATATGATGATGATAACCAATGATAAACCATGAATTAAAATTTGCATATATAAACTGGCATAAAAAGACCATAAACTGACGGGAATAAACAAACATGTCTGATGTCTTTGTCCTGCATTCGACTAATCATGGATGATGATGATGATGAAAATGAATGATAAATCATGAATAGAAATTTGCATATATAAACTGGCATAGAAAGATCATAAACTGAAAGGAGTGAACATACATGTCTGAGGCCTTTGCCCTGCACTCTTCTAATCATTGATGATGATGATGATGATAATGAATGATAAACTATGAATAAAAATTTGAATAGAAAAACCGGCATACAAAGACCATAAACAGACTGGAGTGAACAAACATGTCTTGGGCCTTTGTCCTGTATTATTCTAAATATGGGTGATGATGATGATAATAACGAATGATAAACCATGAATGAAAATTTTCAGATATAAACTGTCATAGAAAGACCATAAACAAACGAGAGCAGATAAACATGTCTGAGACCTTTCTCCTGCATAATTCTAATCATGGATGATGATGATGATAACGAATGATAAACAGTGAATGAAAATTATGGATGATGATGATGTTAACGAATTATAAACATTGAAGGAATATTATTAGATATAAACTGGTATAGAAAGACCATAAACAGACGGGAATAGATAAACATGTCTGAGGCCTTTGTCCTGCATTTTTCTAATCATGGATGATGATGATGATAACGAATGATAAACATAGAATGGAATTTTTCAGATATAAACTGGCATAGATAGACCATAAACAGACGAGATTAGATAAACATGTCTGAGGCATTTTTCCTGCATTCTTATAATCATGGATGATGATGATGATAACGAATGATAAACATTGAATGAAAATTTTCAGATATAAACATACATGGAAATACCATAAACAGACGGGAGTAGATAAAAATGTCTGAGGTCTTCTTCCCGCATCCATCTAATCAAGGATGATGAAGATGATGATAACTAATTATAAACCAAGAATAAAAGTTTTCAGATATAACCGGGCATAGAAAGACCATAAACAAACAGGATTAAATGAAAATGTCTGAGACCTTTGTCCTGCATTCTAGTAATCATGGATGATGATGATGATGATGATAACGAATGATAAACATTCAATGAAAAGTTTCAGATATAAACTGGCATAAAAAGACCGTAAACAGACGGGAGTTGATAAACATGTCTGAGGACTTCATCCTGCATTCATCTAATCATGGATGATGATGATGATGATAATCAATGATAAACCATGAATAAATATTTGCAGATATGAACTGGCATAGAAACACCATGAAGAGACGAGAGTGAACAAACATGTCTGAGGCCTTTGTCCTGCATTCTTCTAATCATGGATGATGATGATGGTGATGATAACCAATGATCAAAAATGAATAAGAATTTGCGGATATAAAATGGCATAGAAATACCATAAACAGACGGGAGTAGATAAACATGTCTGAGACCTTTGTCCTGCATTCTTCTAATCAAGGATAATGATTATGAGATAACATATGATAAACCATGAATAAAAATTTGCATATATAAACTGGCAAAGAAAGACCATAAACAGATGGGAGTGAACAAACATGTCCGAGACCTTTTTCCTGCATCCGACTAATCATGGATGATGATGATGATGATAACAAATGATAAACCATGAATACAAATTTTCATATATAAACTGACATAGAAAGACCATAAACATACAGGAGTAAACAAACATGTCTGAGGCCTTTGTCCTGCATTCGACTAATCATAGATGATGATGATGATAACCAATGATAAACCATGAATAAAAATTTGCATATATAAACTGGCATAGAAATACCATAAACAGACGGGCGTGAACAAACATGTCTGAGTTCTTTGTCCTGCATTCTACTAATCATGCGTGATGATGATGATAATGAATGATAATCCATGAATAAAAATTTGAAGATATTGACTGGGATAAAATTACCATAAACAGACAGGAGTGGACAAATAAGTCTCGGGTCTTTGTCCTGCATTCGACTAATCTTGGATGATAATGGATATAACAAATGATAAACAGTAAATAAAAATTTGCATATATAAACAGGCATAGAAAGACCATAAACAGACTGGAGTGAACAATCATATCTGAGGCCTTTGTCCTGCATTCTGCTAATCATGGGTGATGATGATGATAACGAATGATAATCCATGAAAACTAATTTGCTGATATAAACTGACATAGAAAGACCATAAACAGACTAGAGTGAAAAAAACAAGTCTGAGACCTTTGTCCTGCATTCTACTAATCATGGGTGATGATGATGATAGCGAATATTAATCCATGAATGATAATTTGCTGATATATACTGGCATAGAGAGACCATAAACAGACGGGAGTGGAAAAACTTGTCTGATGCCTTTGTCCTGCATTTGACTAATCATGGGTGATGATGATGATAAAAAATGATAAATCATGAATAAAAATTTACAGATATGAAATTGCATAGAATGAGCTTACACAGACTAGAGTGGACAAACTTGTCTGAGGCCTTTATTCTGCATTCGATTAATCAAGAATGGTGATGATGATGATAATGAATGATAAACCATGAAATGTAGGGAGAAGGAGGAAGGAAAGGAGGGGAAGGGAGTTAGATGGGTAAGGAAAGGAGGAAGAAGGAAGTGAGAAGGAAGTATGAAAGGATGGGGAAGGGAGTGAGAAGGAAGGAGGAAAAGATGGGTAAGGGAGTGAAAAGGAGGGGATGAAGGAGGGGACGGGAGTGAGAAGGAGGGAGGAAAAGAGGGGAAGGCAGTGAGAAGGGGGAGAAAAGGAGGGTGAAGGGAGTGACAAATTTGGAGGAAAGGAGGGGAAGGGAGTGAGAAGGAGGGAGGCAAGAAGGGGAAAGGGAGTGAGAAGTGGGAAGGAAAGGAGTGGGAAGGGAGTGAGAA
>NC_090760.1:16828515-16833515 GCF_036898095.1 Palaemon carinicauda
AAATAGTGAAATGAACACAGTCTTCGACAGCTCATTCCTCTAAGTCATATAACCCTCAAACCCTAAAGTAGGAAAAGATAAAAAATTATTCCATAGGTTTTTGGCGATATATTTTTTCCTGATTTCATAAAAAATAAAAAATGTTCATGTGATTTCATGCTAAAGATTTTTACTAATTCTATTATATTCCGTTTGAAATATTCGAGATAATTAGTTTGTCCTGTGAATAGAATAGAAAGTTTTTATTACATGTTTTTTGTTACTGGCAGCCTAACCAAACTACATAGGCCTATGACAATCATTTGTACTTGAAAGAAAAGCCTCAGACTACAAAGTATGAGTACAATACAACAAACGTATATTTGATTAGGATCATAATCTGATGAACTCGTTCTGACAGTCCTTCCCGCAAAAAAATAGAAAACTCTTACAAACCAGTTTCTTCCCATCCAGAGAGAACCCCAGGGATAGGCCCTCTTGCTGCAAATGGGTTTTTTGTGTTCCGGGAGGCCCCAAAGGTGGGCCTCTAGGATAAACCAAAAACCCCTTGATTCCTCCGGAATCGACAGAGGTGCTTCCATTATACATTTTGATTCAGATTAATATTGAAAAAAAAAAAAACAGAAGAGTCTTCTATTGCTCTCTACAATCCCTTGAAGACATTAAGACCAAATGACACTTCTATATGAGGCTTCAAACACTTAAGTTCTCTCCAAAGTCACTCGATGTCTCTAGATTCTTGAAAAGAATATTATGTCTTCAAGATCGCTCAAATCTTCACGATTTAAAGAACAGAAAAAAGAACAAGTTGGATATCGGAATTTTATTCGTCAGGATTGAAGGATCCTTCGTTGCGGAATATCGATTACTGAATAGATATTGGATGTTAGATGTCAATGTACGATAGATATATAAGTATCTAAAAGCTGATTACTCATGATTATGGTATAATAATAACTTTTAAATAAGTGAAAGTATTGATTAACTATTACAAAAGTATTATAAATCATTTCTGACCTGAAATCGTATTAAACAGGTGCCTATTCAGAACCGGTTTCATTAACCCGAAGGCTTCTATATTTCCGTGTTGTCTCAGAGGAGGAAATTCAACACTTTCCGGATTCCATGGCCAGTAGACTTTGAGGATTCATATCATGAAATGCTAAATCTTTCACCAAAATACTAATCGTCACTCTGTCGGCAGTATCTTGAAAAGAACTGTCAGAAAACACCTGCTTCTGGAGATCGGAAGAGCTTTCTTCGCTCCCTCCATCCAACCAAACCTTGGCCTTCCTCTTGTACTTCTCCCATCAACTCTTGCATTCATCCCCTTCTTTAGCAAACTGCCATTTTCCATTTTCTCAGCATGGCCAAACCACCTCAACACATTCATATCCACTCTAGCGGCTAACTCATTTCTTATACCCGTTCTCACCCTCATAGCCCAGCGGCATAGTAAGAAATATGAAACCAATTGTTCAAATTGTTCTAAAAGCACCAAAATTGGCACACATGTGGATTAATACATTCTGAACAATTTTGGATATGGAGGCATTCAAGATTCTCCCCGTAGCACATTTGGCGGCCATTTTTCAAAATGGCCGCTATTTACCGTTAGCGTCATTGAATATGTACCATAATTTGTCTTTTTGTGGATGCTAAAGGTGATAAGTGTGCTAGAGGTGATAAGTATTGTACAATTACACATACTTCTGTGCTTACCAAATAATTTGGCTACCATTTCACAAGAAAATGAATTTTACTTTGCAGCGGCAGCGTTGGTGGCAGTGACGGCGGCTGCAGTAATAGTATAGTGTTGATAGTCATGGTGCTTGTAGTAGTAACTTGTGGTAACATGGTGGTGTTTTGTGTCTTTGCAGGTGAGGCAGCAGCAGCACCACCTGACATCAGAGACGCGTTGTTCCAGACTGCAGCCATGGCAAAGAAGTTCCAACTGGTCGATACTTTTGAGCAACGTACTCCCACAACACCTCCTGAGACAAACTGGAAGCTGTGTCTTGTATGTCAAGAGGAGACAACAGAGTCACTTGTCTGCCCAGTACTGTCTAAACGCCGAGACCCTGGGACTGGATACACGACAATGGCTGCAAACTTGGTCAAATTTGATGAACTCGGAGAACTGCCAAGAACTGTTCAGTTACAGAGACTAGATGAAGGACAAGGTGTTGAGGCGACAATGGTTGCCCACCAGGCCAAGTGGCATAAAACATGTATGCTCAAATACAATAACACAATGCTACGAAGAGCAGAGAAGAGACGCATCGCAAGCAGCTCAGCATTTGATAGTACTGACAATGTCCAGGCCAAGCGCGCCAGAACACACTCTTCAGAAGCCACTACCAGCGGCACCTCCTGCTTTTTCTGTGGAAAGTCTGGCACAGAGACCCTACATGAAGTAACAACCTTCCAGGTGGACACACGCGTACGGAAGTGTGCAGCGCAAGTTGGGGACAATGAACTCATAGCCAGGCTCAGCATGGGTGATATGGTGGCTCTGGAGGCCAAGTACCATTCCAAGTGTTTGTTGGCTCTTTACTATCGTGCAAAGACCACTGTAGAAGCCGAGCAGAAAACTGACCATGAAGGTGTAATGTCAAGAATCGTACTGGCTGAACTGGTCCTGTATATCGAGGAAACCCACCTAGAAGAGGGCACCACCCCAGTCTTCAGACTCGCAGAACTTGTAAAGCTATACACAACAAGAATGGAACAGCTCGGGGTTGTTTTGTGCCAGAAAGTTAATAGCACAAGGCTGAAAGAGCGCCTGTTAGCCCAGATACCAGGCCTGAGATCCCACAGCAAAGGCCGAGATGTTTTACTAGCGTTTGATGAAGACATTGGTGAAGCGCTAGGCAAAGCCTGCGAGCAAGACTGTGACACTGAGGCAGTTCACCTTGCGCGTGCTGCACAGATAGTTCGTCGATATATGTTTGAAGACACTTACCAATTCCGTGGATCATTCCCGGGCGGCTGTCAGGAGGACTCTGTACCAAACGTACTAGTTGCAATGGTAAATATGGTGCTGGATGGCCCCACCATCAAGAATCAAAGCCATTCCTCTTCAACACAAGCAGCTCTTTCCATTGCGCAGCTTCTCAAGTTCAACAGTGTCAAGCAAAGTCGGAAGCAGGGAGCAACCAAGACACAGGAGCCTCCAGCTGTCAGACACAGTACGTCTCAAGAAACTCCTTTTCCAACCTATGTTGGGCTGATGCTGTATGCTGAAACACGCAAGAGAGGACTTGTGGACAAGCTCTTCTCTCTGGGCCTAAGCATCTCATATGACAGAGTCCTATGTCTTTCTGCCCAGATGGGAAACAGCGTGTGTCAGCTGTACCGCATAGAGGAAGTGGTCTGCCCGCCTACCCTGCGTAGCAATGTGTTCACAACTGCGGCTGTGGACAACATTGACCACAACCCAAGTGCCACCACAGCCAAGAATTCATTCCATGGAACAGGAATCTCGCTTTTTCAACACCCAACGTGTGCAGATGAGGGAGTGGATCGTAGCATTGCTCTCACTGGGCGTGATACTGAATTAAAGACGGTTGAGCCTCTACCAGAATATTACACGGATGTACGTCCTGTTGCTTCTTCTGTCAAAGGGCAAATGATCCCAGCTACTTCTGTGACCTCTCTTAGACGCCACAACTGTGAGCAGCACATAAAAGATGAGTATATGTGGCTGGAGAACACGAGAAGTGTTCTCAAAGATGATGTTGAGGCCTGTGAAAACACATCATGGGCTGCATACCATGCAAGGCACCAAGATCCAAAGCAACCAGTCATCACACCAACGTCCCTGCTTCCCTTGTTCCAGGAGAGTGCTCACACTGTGGCAATGATCAGACACTCTATTGATGTAGTCAGGAGTGCAGTTAAACATCTCAACCCAGGCCAAACTCCAGTTCTGACTTGCGACCAGCCACTATTCACTCTAGCAAAACAGATCCAATGTTTCATGCCATCACAGGGTGTGATACTGTGTCAGCCTTCGTCGGACATGGGAAGAAATCTGCCTGGGCAACATGGAACACGCTGCCAGAACTCACTGATGCCCTGCTGAGTCTGGCAAATGCACCCACAAGCATCCAAGAGGATACAATGCATGTCATCGAGAGGTTTGTCATACTCCTGTATGACCGCACAAGCAAATGCAAGGACGTCAACAAGGCGAGAAAGCAGCTCTTTGCAAAGACGAACTCTGTTCAGAACATCCCGCCAACCTACGCTGCTCTGGAGCAGCATGTGAAGAGATCTGCCCTTCAGGGTGGTCATGTCTGGGGCCAGGCATTGGTACCAACGCCCGTGCTCCCTCCACCAACAGACTGGGGCTGGCATCGGAGTGATGATGGGCTCTACACACCACTCTGGACCACACTCCCTGAGGCATCCAAGGCCTGCTATGAGCTGGTGTCTTGCGGATGCAAGAAAGGCTGCAAAAACCGCTGCAAGTGCAAGAACGCTTCACTGCAATGCACTGGTCTATGTTTCTGTGAAGGCGAATGCCAGTAGATTGGGACAGAAAACTTGCTAACCAACATTATGATCTGTAGACATTCATAATTCTGGTGACCAGATTTGAAAAGTTCGGAATCATAATTAACATAGTGTGGCAAAATCTACGTTATTGTATTACATGTATGTACTGCAGGATTACACAAGTACTGTGCCTAGAGACTGGGCTTTTGGTCGACTATATAACTACAATCTGACCATACTGTAAACTTCCCGTACTCTGTGTATTATTTTGACTAGCAATTTTGCCAGCAATTTGAAATAAAAAAGCAACTTGAGCAATTAAAGTGTGTTCCTGAAATCAGGTACTGGTTATTAGAGGTATTATGTCATTGAGTATTGAAATCTTCATCAAATGTCCACTTTTTCCACAAAATGGCGGCCAGTTTGGGGGCCATTTTTGAGAAGATTCATCTAAATATCTGTTAAACATTTATTGATGTTAATTCTGATGTAAAAAA
>NC_090760.1:16846015-16858515 GCF_036898095.1 Palaemon carinicauda
TTCTGTTGAGGATTTATGGGCAATGTATTATATTAAGTTGAAATACTCCAGAACAATAGTTTGTCCGGCGGATAAATGAGCAGGTTTCCTTTTCAGCTGTCAGTTTTATGTTGCATACCGTCTATCCTCTCATCTGCCTTCGGCTATCCCTTGGACTTGAAAGAAACAACCTCAGATGACATCCTATGCGAAGGATATACCAAGCGTATATTTTCTTAAAATCAAGACTTCATCTTAAAAACCCAATATGAAAACCTTTTAGGGAACTGAGAACGCAAAAGAAACATTGGTGAGAGATCTTAATTAGATTTGCTCTTTGGACACACCACTTTACCAGTTGTCAAATCTCATAATCACAGGGCCTTTATTTACTTCAGGTAGGCCTAATCATTTGGTGGAATAAGTACCGCTGAATAAACTAATGATAAAAGGCTGCCCTTCAAGAAAAGGCCAAATATTTGCAAAGGTTATTGAAACAAAATTGGGTCCACAGACTCAGCGAAACTGAGTCACAAGTCCCAAACAAGAACTTAGAAAGTGCTTCTAATATTACACTCGAGCCAGTTCGAAAAAAAGAAAAGAATAAAAAAAATCTGCAGTTTACTGGCTGGAATGACCTATTTCTTTATCCGTTAATGGAAGATATACTTATATGATTCAATAAGTCTCTCTCTCTCTCTCTCTCTCTCTCTCTCTCTCTCTCTCTCTCTCTCTCTCTCTCTCTCTTTCTTGTATATAAGTTGATTTCGAGAACTTCTTACGTCTTACAAAAAGAGTTTTCATCGATTTTTGTATTTCCCTTCGTAACCGACCTAAAGTAAATTTTGTCAAATAAATTTATACTTCTTTAAGAATAAAGTAAACTAAGGGTCAGCCTTCGTTATAGACGAAGAGAGTATGATAGAGACGGCTATAACTCTTCGACTGACGACAACAACTGCTCAAATAGAGAGACTTTCAACACAACCTTTTCTCCAGATTATTCTTCACTTGCTCGTTTGCACCAATTCAGAAAAAAAGAACTTTCTTTCCATTCCCTACAGTACTCTGGATAGAGAAGGGTGGAGGGGGTGAGGTGCCCCGGTCTGCCCTGGTGGATCTTTTATGGGGGGGGGGGGAAAGGGGGCAGGGGGGGGGGCCCACACTGTAAGGTCTATGGTAGGCTACAAGCCTATATAGATTGCATACAAATAATAGTGGTTTTATAAGGTGGAACGCTCTTCACAGTTGAAAGAACTTTTCGATTTCGATTTACTTAAATATTTTAAGTAATGTTACAATACAATATTTATTATAACGCAACGTGTAGCATTAAATATTATCTGCCACATTTTCTCAGTTTGTTGCTGGAGGATCTTCTAAGGATAGTGTTTGTTCTTTGTCTACTGTTTCCCTCAAGTTATTATTATACAAGTTGAGTTTAGGCTGTTAACTGGAAGTCTCTACCCATTGGTCGATGAACATCATCGTCAGAACATCATTATTCTATACATTTGATGAATAATACTTTCTAAAATCCTTGAAAGATACTGTGAATTTCACTATGAGATTTAAACAAAACATGAGATATTTTTTCATCATGTATGTGTGTATATATATATATATATATATATATATATATATATATATATATATATATATATATATATATATATGTATGTATATATATATACATATATATATATATACATGTGTATATATATATATATATATATATATATATATATATATATATATATATATATATTTATATATATATATATATATATATATATATATATATATATATATATATATATATATATATATATATATAATTACAAGTGATCATTGTTATTTGCCTTACAACTATATTTTTTTTTGTATTCTGGTATTTAATTGAATATTTCCGGAAATCTTTTACAGTATTTCTTTATTTCTTATGTATCATATATAGGCCTTTCCCTATTCAGAGTGTATGACGCCAGAACACTACGGCCTCCAGATGTCTGAGAATCTTCCCGCCCGCCCCTTTTCAACCCTTGCAGATGCTGGTACCATTCTGTAGTTGCTTGGAATACTGAACAGAAAGCTCTAAGTCATCTAGAGTCCTAAGAAAGGTAAGCGAAGCGCTACTTCTCTTACCCAAGTGGAACACTTTGGCTGACTGAACCTTCCGGGAGGAGATCTTTCTTAGTTTCCACATCGCCACACAGAATTGAATGTTAGATTGCATAAAACATGACATCTTAAATCAAGCCTAGTAGATGAAGGAAGCAGAATAAATAATAGACACATGTTACAGACGAAGTAGTCAATTAAAGGCTGCTCATGAGCAGTAGAAGTGAGGATCAGTGTGTCCCATGCAATAAATGTTGATGTCTCAGCAGGTTGGCCTATATGACAAATGAAAAATCTCTCCAATGAACAGACTAGTCACTTTCACTATCAAGCTGTGAGTGCAGTTTTAAGTATTACAAAAAGATACAAGAATACGGCAATAAATAGGTGAGAAAAGGATGTTAAAATGGTAACGTAGAATGCAAAAATATCTAAATAGTAAAAAAAAAAAAAAACTAATTACATAATGTCGGATGGTATGATTTTTTGTAGATCTTTGACTGGGTGTGAAAGGGGTTGGGGGGAGGGGGGGAGGGGGGAAGAGGACAGGATGTGAATGTTGTGGAATGTTCTACCACAAGATGTGTCTCTTTATAGACGACAATATCACAGACGAAGATATAGAAATATTTCAATGGATTTGCTCTTTGTGTGTAGATAAATCCAAGTCAAAATAGCCATGATAGTACAGCGGCATAGCAGACCAATTGTTCAAATTGGTCTAAAAGCACCAAAATTGGCACACATGTAGATTAATATATTCTAAACATTTTTGGATATGGAGGCATTCAAGATTAGCCCTTAGGAAGATATGGCGGCCATTGTTCAAAATGGCCGCCATTTAACATTAGCGTCATTACATAGACTTCATTATGTGTCGTTAGTTTGGTGCTAGATGGGCCAAAATTCCCTTTTTTTACATCAGAATTAACATCAATAAATGTTTAACAGATATTTAGATGAATCTTCTCAAAAATGGCCCCCAAACTGGCCGCCATTTTGTGGAAAAAGTGGACATTTGATGAAGATTTCAATACTCAATGACATAATACCTCTAATAACCAGTACCTGATTTCAGGAACACACTTTAATTGCTCAAGTTGCTTTTTTATTTCAAATTGCTGGCAAAATTGCTAGTCAAAATAATACACAGAGTACGGGAAGTTTACAGTATGGTCAGATTGTAGTTATATAGTCGACCAAAAGCCCAGTCTCTAGGCACAGTACTTGTGTAATCCTGCAGTACATACATGTAATACAATAACGTAGATTTTGCCACACTATGTTAATTATGATTCCGAACTTTTCAAATCTGGTCACCAGAATTATGAATGTCTACAGATCATAATGTTGGTTAGCAAGTTTTCTGTCCCAATCTACTGGCATTCGCCTTCACAGAAACATAGACCAGTGCATTGCAGTGAAGCGTTCTTGCACTTGCAGCGGTTTTTGCAGCCTTTCTTGCATCCGCAAGACACCAGCTCATAGCAGGCCTTGGATGCCTCAGGGAGTGTGGTCCAGAGTGGTGTGTAGAGCCCATCATCACTTCGATGCCAGCCCCAGTCTGTTGGTGGAGGGAGCACGGGCGTTGGTACCAATGCCTGGCCCCAGACATGACCACCCTGAAGGGCAGATCTCTTCACATGCTGCTCCAGAGCAGCGTAGGTTGGCGGGATGTTCTGAACAGAGTTCGTCTTTGCAAAGAGCTGCTTTCTCGCCTTGTTGACGTCCTTGCATTTGCTTGTGCGGTCATACAGGAGTATGACAAACCTCTCGATGACATGCATTGTATCCTCTTGGATGCTTGTGGGTGCATTTGCCAGACTCAGCAGGGCATCAGTGAGTTCTGGCAGCGTGTTCCATGTTGCCCAGGCAGATTTCTTCCCATGTCCGACGAAGGCTGACACAGTATCACACCCTGTAATGGCATGAAACATTGGAAGAGCACATGCCTTCTCTGGACCAAGGGAGGAAGCTATTTCATGGGCTGCAATGTAGTGGTAGTTCTTGCCTGTCCCAAAGGCTACCCAGAGTTCGTCTCCAGCTGGTAGTTTCTGGACTACCATCACTGCTAGGACCACGACGTCACTGTCTACTGTTCGAACCTGTATCTGGTGGTGACCATGTTGTGCAGCATGTGCTACATGTAGCATCATGCGGGTGTCTGCCTCTTCTTGGTTGCATGGTGCGAGTGAGTTGACATCCTCTTGCTGTGGAACACAGATCACCTGCTCCCCATCAGTGACGACCAGTTCCTTGCCTTCTTCTTGAAAGGACTCTGCAAGCATGGTGGAGAGGTAGCTGAAGAGCTCCACTTTGTTGCTATCAACTCGCAGGAAACTTTGCCAATTTCCTGGTATGACTGCTGAGTCGACAACACGCCGACGTACTCCCTTTCCACGCTGTTCTCTGGTTGATGCCTTCAGGGAATCTGCTCTGTAGCTGTCCCACACAAGGTCAAGACGTGATACATGTTGGAAACGTTGTACAACGTATGGGATGAACACTTGCTGTGCATATTCCTCGAACGTGTTGGCAGTACCCGGCTTCAACATCTGTACGATTACTGCTCCATCGAGGACAACAGCAGTGACAGTAGGAGCTTCAAACTGAGGCTCAGCATGGCCTTCAAGGCACACCAGCAAGTCACTCTTGCTCCCTAGGTACAGTCTCCCTCCGTCAGATAAAGCTGGAGGGCATTGCTGATTTTCATGCCTGAAGAACTCTTCTAGATTCCCATCACGGGTCTGGCAGCCGATATATAATCGTGCGAAGAGCGCAACATCATTCTTCAGAGATTTGACCTGTTCTTTTCCTTTGGGTATATTGGGTCCTCTCTTGGTCGCAAACAGTGGTAGCTTGTTCCGGTGGATTGCCACCTCAATGGACTTGGTTCTGTCCACGATGCATTCCTTTGAGAATGCTTCAAACTGGTCTTGGCCAATCTGCTTGGCGTTACGGACTGTTTCTATGACTGCAGGGTCTGCGATCTCCTTTGTGTCGAGCACCAGCAAGTCCTGACTGTCCTCCTCGAAAGGGTTGCCCAGCTCTTCAATGACGGCCACGAGTGAGCGCACATCTCTGGCAAAAGTGTTCTGCACACTTGGTGTCTCTTCGTGGTGACGTGTCTCCTCTTGATCGTGTGGATGCAGATTGAAGTCGTCAAATTCCACAATCACTCTAGCAACCTCCGGTCCGGCAACCATCCAGCGCCTCAGTGCAGTTGGATTGTCTGTGAGGCCGATGGCTCCTCCATCACCCTTGACATACGCGTTGTTCTGCTCATGTCCTTGGTCAAGAGGGATTGCTGAAAAGATCCTCTTGGTCTTCTGGACTGTGAAGTGTCCCTTGCTAAACTCGATATACAGGACCAGTTCAGCCAGTACGATTCTTGACATTACACCTTCATGGTCAGTTTTCTGCTCGGCTTCTACAGTGGTCTTTGCACGATAGTAAAGAGCCAACAAACACTTGGAATGGTACTTGGCCTCCAGAGCCACCATATCACCCATGCTGAGCCTGGCTATGAGTTCATTGTCCCCAACTTGCGCTGCACACTTCCGTACGCGTGTGTCCACCTGGAAGGTTGTTACTTCATGTAGGGTCTCTGTGCCAGACTTTCCACAGAAAAAGCAGGAGGTGCCGCTGGTAGTGGCTTCTGAAGAGTGTGTTCTGGCGCGCTTGGCCTGGACATTGTCAGTACTATCAAATGCTGAGCTGCTTGCGATGCGTCTCTTCTCTGCTCTTCGTAGCATTGTGTTATTGTATTTGAGCATACATGTTTTATGCCACTTGGCCTGGTGGGCAACCATTGTCACCTCAACACCTTGTCCTTCATCTAGTCTCTGTAACTGAACAGTTCTTGGCAGTTCTCCGAGTTCATCAAATTTGACCAAGTTTGCAGCCATTGTCGTGTATCCACTCCCAGGGTCTCGGCGTTTAGACAGTACTGGGCAGACAAGTGACTCTGTTGTCTCCTCTTGACATACAAGACACAGCTTCCAGTTTGTCTCAGGAGGTGTTGTGGGAGTACGTTGCTCAAAAGTATCGACCAGTTGGAACTTCTTTGCCATGGCTGCAGTCTGGAACAACGCGTCTCTGATGTCAGGTGGTGCTGCTGCTGCTTCACCTGCAAAGACACAAAACACCACCATGTTACCACAAGTTACTACTACAAGCACCATGACTATCAACACTATACTATTACTGCAGCCGCCGTCACTGCCACCAACGCTGCCGCTGCAAAGTAAAATTCATTTTCTTGTGAAATGGTAGCCAAATTATTTGGTAAGCACAGAAGTATGTGTAATTGTACAATACTTATCACCTCTAGCACACTTATCACCTTTAGCATCCACAAAAAGACAAATTATGGTACATATTCAATGACGCTAACGGTAAATAGCGGCCATTTTGAAAAATGGCCGCCAAATGTGCTACGGGGAGAATCTTGAATGCCTCCATATCCAAAATTGTTCAGAATGTATTAATCCACATGTGTGCCAATTTTGGTGCTTTTAGAACAATTTGAACAATTGGTTTCATATTTCTTACTATGCCGCTGGGCTATGATGCATAAGTCGAAAATGGAGTATGGAAATAGGAAGTTAAAAACCCTCTGATGCAAAAGGTAAGGTACCTTAAAATAAAGGTCTAAGAAAATCTAATGCTAAAAGTATGGCACCTGAAAAAGAGAGGTAAAAAACCTCTAATGCTAGAAGTATGGCAACTCAAAATAGAGGTAAAACATCTAATGCTTGAAGTATGGGACTCAAAATAGGGGTCAAAGGTCATATAATGCTAAAAGTATGGCATATGAAAAAAAAGGGTCAGAGAACATCCAATGCTTGAACTATGGCACCTTAAAACAGAGGTCAGAGAATATCTAATGCTACAAGTATAGCACCTCAAAACAGAAGTCATAGAACATCGAATGCTAAAAGTACGGCACCTAAAAACAGATGTTAAATGACACCTAATGTTATAAGTATGGCACCTCAAAAAAGAGGTCAGAGACCATTCAATGCCACAAGTATTACACCTCAAATCCGGGGTCATAAACAGTCAAATCCTAGAAGTATTGCACCTCAAGGAGAGGTAAAAAAATCTATTGCTACAAATATGGCACCTGGAAACGAGATCAAAGATCATCTAATGCTAGAAATAGGGCACCTCAAAACAGAAGGTAAAAGAACACATAATCATAGAAGTATGGCACCTCTAAACATAGTTTAAAGAACATCTAATGCTACAAGTACAGCACCTCAAAACAGAGTTGAAAGAACATTAATGCTTGAAGTATGGACCCTCAAAATAGAAGCCATAAGAGATACAATGCTTCACGTAACGCTCCTCCAAAAAGGTAGGTTAAAGAATATCTAAAAATATGGTATCTGAAAACAGAGGTCGAAGAACATCTCGAGTGGTAGTATCTCAACAGGTGGCTGGTGCCCTGACAAACCTGTGTCAAATGTTCAAACGAATCTGTATTGCAAATTCTACCTAAAAATTTAAAAAGGCATCAAAGTGATCTTCTAATCTGTTTCTCTCTCTCGCATTAGCATGATTGATTGATTAAGATAGCCATGCCTCATTTAGCATGACGAGAGTCATACGAATCCTCCTATCATCATATTTAACCTTTCTTAACATTGAAAATATTACTAATATTTGTTTTTATGAATCAGCATAGAGTGCTCTCTGAAGAGAGATATAATCGAAAGTTTTCACATGAATACCGAAATAACTTTCCCTGCTTGTTCGTTCGTTCGTTAGTTCGTTTTAGATCGCCTTGCACGAACCCCCTTTTTAAAGAAAAGGAAGATTGGCTCTCAAACTTTTGTTTTTCAATGAAAAAAGTTTGAATGTTAAACTTGGGGTTTTAAAAAAGTCTGACAATCAAATTTGGGGTTTTCAAAAAAGTTGGACTGTTAGACTTGGAATATTAAGATTAAAGGTTTCTGTTGAATTAGGAATAATGATGGAAAATATCTATATTAGCAGTTTTCTATATTTCCATGTCTCATCCTTTACTAAGTTATTTTGCTTTTTATAAGTCTTTCTACGAGGGTTCTTTTGCTCCAAAGTCCAAAACTGTTTATGATACAACATTTGAACGTAAATCTATGATAGTCACAAGCATTAGTGTTAAACCCATTTTAATTACAAATATGTAGAGTAGGGTCAACGTGAAGTCTGATCTCCTTCAATGGACAAATGGTTAAAGTTAATTTTCTTATTGTATTGACTCATACATGGTCATTTACCAAAAATAAATCCCCTTGCATCCTTATTCTCGACTCATAGTTAATTTCAAATCATAAACTATTTATGGTTGAATGCATAAAAGTCACGGATTTAGGGATAGTATCTTAAATAGTCCCATGTTGAAAATTTCTGAATCTTTTATCATGTGTAGTAGTCTGGAGTTAGTGGGAATCAGCTCAGTTCACTTGAGTTATTTTTTAAGCAGATTCAATTCAATATATATACATATATATATATATATATATATATATATATATATATATATATATATATATATATATACATATATATAACGAAGATATAGTATAATAGCAAGTCAGATGGCCAAGTCCATTAAATGAATAGATTTGTTTCTTGTAATTATAACACCTGGATATGAAGGAAATTAACTATTTGTGAAAAAAAAAAAATATTTGTATTGAACTCCTTAGCATACTTCATCCTTCCTCTAATAGAACTAAAATAAGTGGAGTACTTAAGAATGCATTTGAGAAACCATGTAATCGTTGATGAGTCAACTGACCAATCTTGCGTCAGACATATTGCATGCTGCAATTGAAAGTGTTAGGGAAGATCATAAGGTTATTTAAGGACGCATTATTTGTGTTAGTTCCCGTTGACGATACTACTTCACACGGCTTATATATTAGTGTAATGGAAGCGATGACCGATATAGGTATTCCATATAGGGACTATACGATAGGTTTTAGCATCAGACTTGAAATATATCATCGAGTCCAAAGCACACATCAGAAATGATGGAATTTCAACCCTCAATCTGTTTCTATTCCCTCATAATGTAGGAAACTTTAAAGAACATTTAGTCGTTTATTATCGCAAATGCTGTGTGGAAAAAGCAGGATTTCAGTTGCTCAGTGATTTTGGAGAATTTTAGAGAGATGAAGATTTCATTTGGCCTCATTTTGATATTGCGAATGAGCAAATGCAATCAGAGGATGATCATACTCATATATTGCATGAACTTTTATTGAAACTCATTACACAGAGAAAAGTCATTTCCATAAAATCAGGTGTTCGAATTATGAACCAAAATTCTTTCTAAGAACAACAATATGGAATCGGTGGGAATTCAACTGAATAATTTTCTTAGTTGTTTGCGTTCATGACCTTATGCCGGCCTCCATTATCTACCTCTTAGGCTGCATTTCTTTATATATATATAATATATATATATATATATATATATATATATATATATATATATATATATATATATATATATATATATATATATACTGTAGGTATGGAGACAGGAGCAATTACTCAGGGATAAATATTTTGGAGTAGGGAGACGCGTTCTGTCTTTCATCCATTTATTTGCGCCGACGTTTCGTATCAGCTTGATACATTTTCCAGGCTGAAAGGATTACAAATCAATTGCGTATAAGTCAAAAGATACACACAACGTCTACCAACACCAAAATTAAAAACCCTTTTAATAAATTAAGATTAAAAACAGAGAAAAAACAGAAACACAGAATAACAATGAAAGGGCTAGGGGCAAATACAGACAACCAAATTAATTACAAAATAATAATAACAATAATAATAGAAAAATAAATAAATAAATAAATAAATAATAATAATAATAATAATAATAATAATAATAATAATAGAACGAACAAGACGCCTACCCACAGCGGTAGCGTAAGGAGAACTGACATGAAAAATTGTTATGGAAGGGAGTGTAAATAAAACAACAGGTAATTAGGCAATAAACAATTGGGTGGAAGACGACTGGTGGTTAAGAGAAGGTACAGTTAGCTTAATCATTATTGATTCAAGGGTGGTTAGTTGTATTGTAGGAAGAACCCGACATATAGACGAACTAACCACCCTTGAATCAATTATTATTATTTTTTTTTTTTAATTAATTTGTTTGTCTGTATTTGCCCCTAGCCCTTTCACTGTTATTCTGTGTTTCTGTTTTTTCTCTGTTTTTTTATCTTAAATTATTAAAAAGGTTTTAAATTTTGGTGTTGGTAGACGTTGTGTGTATCTTTTTACTTATATGTATAAATATATATATATATATATATATATATATATATATATATATACATACAAATATATATGTATATATTTAAGTATATATATATACATACAAATATATATGCATATATTTAAATATGTATGTATATATATAATACATATATATATATATATATATATATATATATTTATATATACTGTATATATATATACAGATATATATATATATATATATATATATATATATATATATATATATATATATATATATGTGTGTGTGTGTGTGTGTATGTATGTAACATGTATATAAATTATTGGTGATTGAAATAATACACACTTTACAAAAATATATATACTCTATGAAAATAACAATTCAAGAATAATACCAAAACTAAATCCCTCGAAATTTAAATCTGAACTAGACCTTAGACTTACGATTAAAAGACACTTGAAAAATTATATAATCGCATGTTTCATTAAAAAATAAATGTATGAAAATATTTAATTTTAACAACTAATGAAAAAAATTGTACTTTGGTCTCATAAAAGGTTACCGAACTTTTATGCAAAAGATAAATGCTCTTCACTTTTTAACCAAATCACACAGGGCCAGTCACAAAAAATGAATTAATTTTGCAATAAACTATACTTACAAATACACTTCAATTCTTTCAAATCAAACTCACAATAATATCCCCCGTGCTTGAAGCACTATTCACATTTGAGAGAAAACTTGGTGGCAGGATAGAAGGTGGCGAGAGTACTGTCGGACGTTGGCTCTATCAGAATGGTAGGCTGGATCTCTCTCTCCTATGAAAACGTTGGGCCCTAATATTCTTCCTAATGCATTCTGGACTCCTCCAGTAAAGCATTCTTGAAACGTGGGGGCATGGTTTTCGCGGTGTCAATGTTGCCAACTTGGCAGTTTGAACTAGGGTTCTATCAAGGCCGTCTCGAAAGAAGGCCAGGTCAGTGGGGGGGGGGGGGGGGGGGTAAGAAAGGTCCCACGTGTTCGGAGTAGTGCTATCACACTGCTACTGTAGGCTGTGAGTAAAGGGGTTGCGCTCTATTTCTTCGCAATTTTCTGCTGTTATTACAGAAAATATTACTGCTCTGGTATCCAGGCTAATGCCTTTTATGTGCTGTGTAACGAACTGCAAGGGGAATTACCAAACTGGACCAAAAGTGAGTGTGTTTTCTTTAAAAACTAAATTGTTACAATTATATGTTTATTTATTATGCCTTAACTAAACCACACAGAGTGTACTGTAGTTTTTTAAAGAAAGAGATGATATCCCAAAGCAGCAAAGTGGCTGAACAACAACTTCGTAAAAACAATGATAAAATAAAAAAGTTGTAGCATTCTAACAGTGAGTGTGTTTTATTTTTAATTAGGCTAGTACCACGGGAAAGTATTATTTTAATAATGTTGTTACTTTTTTCATCTATTTTTTAACCAGATTATTAAGACCGTCTTCCATTGGAGTGTATGATTCTTTAATTTTCCATGAGGGTTATCATCTGTAGACAGTAAAGGGGGAAAAAAAAGAAACAAGTTTGTATGTATAGTCAGTGCTTGTGTGAGAGAAAGAAGGGTTGTGGATGACCAGGTGGCTTTGCCAGGTGTTTCCGTTAGCCTGAGGACTTCATCTGATCCGTCCTGTCACAACTTAACTCCTACCTTTTCCGTCTCCATATCAATCGACCTACTTCTACCCCCACTGACCAGGCCAGTATTCGAGACGGCCTTGGTTCTATTCGTCACCCGAAAATGACAACACACTCAGCTAACTCCACCTAACTCCTCTCGTAACATTAAAAGAAAAAGAATAACTTTAGTCAAGAACCATCATGCAACTTCCAACCACATATAGACATGATGCAATCTGTAGCATTTTATACCTTGTGGGTGCCATACATCCTTTTAACAATATTATATAAGACTTTGTATCCAAGCTACGTGAAATAAAAATTCAATTCTCTAAAATAACGTAAATTTACATATACGGAACTGAATGAAAATGTAACTAAATTAATTTAGAAAGTTTTATGTAATTTACACACATTTACTTAATCCTACATGAGTGGGACCCACCTTACGAGCTGGCCATACATCTCTT
>NC_090760.1:16871015-16886015 GCF_036898095.1 Palaemon carinicauda
AGTGAGTGATATATATATATATATATATATATATATATATATATATATATATATATATATATATATATATATATATACAAATATATATTATTGAAATTATAATGTTGACAAGAATTTTTGAAAGATTGGAAATTTGCCTAAACTCTATTTAACTTATAGAGAACAGCATAATCATTCGACTGCAATGAAATAAATTAATTTGAATGAATTTATTTCATACAATGCATAGCCTGGAAGCCTCATCTCCATTTAGAAAATAACTTTACGAATAATTGAAATTCTACTCATAGAAAATGAATTCCATCCAAACTAGAATGGTTTATTAATCTCGAAAGCAATTTCGTTTTTCCTCTCGGCCGGAAGTTTAAGCGGAACTCGGTTCTCTATACCCAATCCTTTTTTATTTCGTGCTGTCGGTGTACATCATACGGTGTACTGTAAGCATTGTTAAAGCGCCCCCTTTGCCTTTTACTTACCGCCGTTTTTGTTTCTTTTCTTCAATCTCTAAATTTTAGTTCACTATGGGTTTAGTTAAACCTCGTGGCTGAATGGCCTTCCTGGCCCCAGTGCAGGGTTATATAGTCAATTGGATGTCGAATCTTTAAATTTTAGTTCACTTTGCAGCTATCAGTTTAGTTAAACCTCATTGCTGAATGGCCTTCCTAGCCCCCTGTGCAGGGTTATATAGTTAAAGTCCCCCCCCCCCCATCTCTCTCTCTCTCTCTCTCTCTCTCTCTCTCTATCTCTCTCTCTCTTGGAGAGAGGAGTCTGTCTATTTTGAGGATCATCCTTTGTGTACCTATGACAAAGAAATTCATTTTCACCTTAGGTTTTTCTTTCTTATATTCTACTGTACGTAGTTTCCGAAGAAGCCAAACATCACGTGGGAAGTTGTTGGATGTGGCAGGGGATGTTGAAGGGAATGTTTCCATTGATATAACAAAGACTGAGCGTATTTTTTTTTTTTTTTTTTTTTTTTAATGGTTTGTTGATTCTGAAGTGAATTGCTTTGAAGAACAAGAGAACGACTCAGTCAATTAAATGCCATTTTATATATGAATATATATATATATATATATATATATATATATATATATATATATATATATATATATATATGTTTATATATATAAGATATATATACTCTCTCTCTCTCTCTCTCTCTCTCTCTGTATATATATATATATATATATATATATATATATATATATATATATATATGTATATATATATACATTTATATACATATATATACACATATATATATGTATATATATATATATATATATATATATATATATATATTTGATGTTAGGAGTAGGGTTGAGCTACCCCACCCCTACTTTTCGAAAGTATAGTCAAGTCATGAGGGTTTGATTTAAATGGTAGAGCCTAAGCTGACGTTTGATTGGTAAGGGATCGCTCCCCGCCTATATATCCATCTACTGAATGTAGGTATCAATATAGGTATATAATGAACATAGATATATACTGGAGTCTAAGAAAATGTTACTCGGCTATCAACCTCATCCCTAAAGTCTTGACCTCTTAGGTTCACTAATCCTTTACACATTGGAGCTCATGAATGACAGAGGTAAGGGACAGTGACATTGCACCAGCAAGCAGGACGATACCCTAGAGACTGAGCATATATCATATGATCAGCACCCAAGCCCCGTCTCCACCCAAGCTAGGACCAGGGAGTGTCAGGTAATGCCTGCTGATGACTCAATAGATAGACCTATAGGCTCCCTCAATTCCCCCTCCCCTATCCTTAGCTCACAAGAATTGTAAGAATTGGCTTAAGTTTTAGTGCTGCCTGTGACTGTTAAATCATGAGATCCTTATTTTCAAACTCAAAAGGTTAAGAGTGGGAGGGTTTTTTTCTTAGCATCATTAATGTATTTTTAGTTATAGATCACAAAAAGTTGTTGCTGATGGGCATCATAGTGAGTATAGGCATGTAATATCTGGTGTTCCTCAGGGTAGTGTTCTTGGTCCATTACTTTTCCTACTTTATGTATATGACATGTGGTTTAGCCTAGCAAACAAGCTTGTTGCATATGCAGATGATGCTACTCTCTTTGCATCAGTTCCATCTCCTGAATGTAGATCTGTGGTTGACGAATCCCTTAATTGAGAGCTAGCTGTGATTAGTGTATGGTGCAAATTGTGAGGCATGAAGTTGAATTCTAACAAAACTCAAAGTATGATTGTAAGTAGGTCGTGGACAGTGGCTCCTCAACATCCAGATCTCAACATTGACAATGTTTCTTTAACACTGTATGACTCTTTAAAAATTTAGGTGTGATTCTCAGCAGCAAATTTACTTTTGAGAAACACATTAGACCTCTCTCTTCTTCAATTGTACAAAATATTGGCTTATTGAGAAAGTCTCTTAATATTTTCGGTGATCAACCTATTCTGAAGTGTTTCAATTCTTTAATTCTATCTTGTTTCGAGTATTGTTCTCCTGTCTGGTCGTCAGCTGCTGATTCTTATCTTAATTTGTTGAACAGGAACTTACGGTCTATCAAATTTGTTATTCGTGATTTAGATATTAATCTCTGGCACCGTTGTTCAATAAGTTCGTTATGCATGTTGCATAATGTTTTTATGATTCTGGCCTTTTTTTGCATTCACATATTCACAGAGAGTACCGTCGTTTTCTTAATACAGGGTTTGCAGTGTAATCTAATAGTCAGGCCTTCTCTATCATGAGGCTCAATACTAGGCTACATAGTATTCTAGAAGTTTTATTCCAGCTGTGACCAAGTTGTGGAATGATCTTCCAAATCAGATAGTTGAATGTGTAGAACTTCAAAAGTTCAAACTTTCAACAAAGGTTTTTATGTTGAACAGGCTGACATAAGTATCTTTTTATAGTTTGTATATGAAAGATCTGTTTTAATGTTGTTAATCTTCTTAAAATATTTTATTTTAATTGTTCATTACTGCTCATACAATTTATTTATTTCCTTATTTCCTTTCATTACTGGGCTATTCTCCCTTTTGGAACCCTTGGGCATAGCGTCCTACTTTTCCAGTTAGGGTTGTAGCTTAGCTAGTAATAATGATAATGATAATAATATGTATATGCATGTATGTATAAGCTTACAAGGTATATATGTGTGGTAAACACTATAATATACCTTGCATTTCTAATTTGAAATATACAAAATCAAAGCTTAAGCCTAGTCAGCAAGCTAGAATGGCATCTGGCTTCATTTATGAAAATATATAAGTTTTTCCCTTTCTTTTTTTTAAGATACAATATTCAAGATGAAATATTTCATATACATTTAACCAGTATAACTCACCGCAAGCATACATATTGCCACAAAACATCCAATAGACTTCATTGTCACTGGACAGTGTTATGTAATAGATCTTCTGTTCTGTAAAGGTCATATACTTGAAACAGGATGGCACAACTAGGGACGATCGATTTTGTGGAGATTCCTGAAGATAAAATATAATTCTAAAATTCGAAATAATTCAAAAATTAATTTAACATGTTATACTGCTAATGTATAAATGTTATTTGGAAATATTTAGTAAATATGAAGATTACGATGAATGTTGATGAAAAAGAGCAGATATCTAATCTCAGCTTTTCCCCTCCCTAGCGAATATATGGAAAAAGATACTCAATTGCCAATCCTAACAGACTCAACACAAAATACCTACCGGCTGGTGCAGATAAGCAAAATGCCAGATATTCGTCTGATTGACTCCGATTTCAACCTCATAAGTATATTTGGCAAAGAAGTTTAGATGCACCTCGGTGTTCGGCGAATCTGTCCAGAACATCAAACTTAGAAGTAGACTCGTTTTGAGGTAAGGTGACACTAGCTGACAATGGACCTACGGTTCTCAAGATGCCTGTTAAAAGAAAATTGATTTTCTTTATATGTCTTTTCTTTCATACTCTTGGGCGTGAGGGAGTAGTCGCACTGCCGGATTGATACATCAGGAAACCACACTTTCCCAAAAGTTGCAGAACCAGCGGATTGTAGTCTGGAAAGGGGAGGGATGGGAAGGGTTAAATGTGGGAGTGTGTGTGCATGTCTTATGTAAATATTGAAACGTAATTTTTTATGGCTTGGATACACTATAGTCGTCTCAATGATTCTGGGTGAAATAAGCCCTACCCCCTGATGACGTCATACCCAATCACATTACAACTTTAGTGTGTGTATGCATGTATATATATATATATATATATATATATATATATATATATATATATATATATATATATATGAATAAATCTATAGTATGCTCATTCTAGAGAGGCAAGAGAGGAAGATTGATAAAAATCTGAGAGATGAACAAGCAGGATTTAGGAAATGTAGAAGTTGTACTGACCAGATTTTCAATTTAGGACATGTAGTACAGCAATGTGTAGAATATGGAAATCCACTTTTGATGGTATTTGTGGACTATGAAAAAGCCTTTGATAGTGTGCACTGGCCAATTTTGTGAAGAATCCTGCATTATTATGGAGTTCCTCCTGAATAGGTAAATTTGATTAAGTCTGTTCATAAGCTTAGCAAGTGCAAAGCTAATGTTAGTGGGGTCCCATCAAATGAATTTCCAGTGAACAGTAGAGTATTCCAAGGTAATGTGTTGTCGCCCATGTAGTTTATCCTCCTTAGGGATTATGTATATAATGCTTAGAACAGTTGGGGGTGGTGGAGAATGATTGGACTGGATTGGTAATAGGAAATTAGTAGACCTAGAGTATGCTGATGATAATGTCCTTATCAGCAGAACGCCACAGGATTTGCAAAGCTTACTCACAAGAATGCATGAAATATCACATGAGGTTAGGCTGGAGGTAAATAGAAGAAAGACAGAGATGATGCGAACGGAATATGCAATGGAAGATGAAACATCATTGGAAGGAGAAAGGATTAATGAAGTATAATCATTTAAGCTTTTAGGAACTGATCTCTATTATGTCTTTAGAACTGGAGTTTAATAAAAGATTGAAAAAAAAGCAAATCAGGCAATATCCAGGTTGAGTAAAATTTCGAAATCAAATAGCCTGAAATTACATATAAAAATCAGGCTAT
This sequence comes from Palaemon carinicauda, assembly GCF_036898095.1. Taxonomy (NCBI): domain Eukaryota; kingdom Metazoa; phylum Arthropoda; class Malacostraca; order Decapoda; family Palaemonidae; genus Palaemon; species Palaemon carinicauda. Next base: position 16,876,097 of record NC_090760.1, read on the forward strand.
ATATTAGTTAAATGAGATTGGTGTGACTGTATGGACATGAGTCATGGTATGACAATGAAACAATGTCCAACAGATTTTATAGATTTGAGAGCAAAGCCCTCAGAAGAATATTAGGAGTTAAACGGCAGGACAGGATTAGTAATGAAACCATGAGAGATTACTCGAGTGCTATATGTGGATGAGATCATAGTGAGGGGCAGATGTAGATGGTTTGGGCATGCTCTTTGCACTTGCCAGGAGAGCTTAGTTCACCAGACTTTCAACTAGGCTCCACAAGGCACTAGAGGAGTTGGAAGAACCAGACCTACATGGCTGAGGACTATGAAGCGGGAAGTAGGGAATGACGAATGGAGAAGTATTGATTTAAAAGCTCAAGATACAGCTTAGTTAGATTTCGCAACTCGTCTCTATCTTGAGCTTTTAAATCAATACATCTCCATTCGTCATTTCCTACTTCCCGCTTCATAGTCTTCAGCCATGTAGGTCTAGGTCTTCCAACTTTTCTAATGCCTTGAGGAGCCCAGTTGAAAGTTTGGTGAACTAACCTCTCTTGGCGAGTGCGAAGAGCATGCCCAAACCATCTCCATCTGCCCCTCACCATGATCTCATCCACATATGGCACATGAGTAATCTCTCTTATAGTTTCATTTCTAATCCTGTCCTGCCATTTAACTCCCAATATTCTTCTGAGGGCTTTGCTCTCAAATCTATAAAATCTTTTGGATATCTTCCATTGCACATTCCGTTCTCATCACCTCTGTCTTTCTTCTAATTATATTGACCCAACCTCCTGTGATATTTCATGCATTCTGGTACGCAATCATTGCAGATCATGTGGTGTTCTGCTAATAAGGACAGTGTCATCAGCATACGCTAGGTCAGCTAACCTCCTATTACCAATCCTGTCCAATCCTTCTCCACCATCTCCAACTGTCCTGTGCATTACAAAATCCCTGAGGAGGATAAACAACATAGGTGACAACACATTCCCTTGGAGTACTCCACTGTTCACTGGAAATTCATTTGATAGGACTCCACTAACATTAACTTTGCACAGGCTTGATCAAATTTACATATTTAGGAGGAACTCCATAATAACGCAGGACTCTCCACAAAATTGGATGGTGCACACTATCAAATGCCTTTTCATAGTCCAGAAATACCGCTTGGTCATCTCTCAGCTTTTCATCTATCTTTCTTTCTAGTTTCTTTAGAATAAGCAAACTATATATTTTCATGGCAACTGACGTACGTAGTGTGATGCCTCTGTAATTATTGAAATCAGTCAGATCTCTTTTTTTTCATCAACACTCCTAGCGCCCATTCATCAGATTTGGTCTCTCTATGCCACATTCTACAAAATAATCGTGTAAGTATTCTGGGAGTCACTTCATTTTCAGTCAGTATCATCTCAGCAGTTATTCCATCGTATCCCAGGCTTTCCATCTCGTGAGTTTTTTTTTAAGAATAGCTTCGACTTCAAACACACTGAACTCTTCATGGGAGCATCAAGATTTTCCTCAGCTTCAGGTATATCAGTCAAATTATTCTCTTCATATCTCTTATTCATGACTTCACAAAAGTGTTCCATCCAAGGTTGCCTTTCTTCATCGACGGTTGACATAACAGATACATCTCTTTTTGATGAGTATATGCTTCTTTTTTGTCCCAGCAGTAGCAATTTCGTTAATAATTCTATGAACAATTCTTACACCATAGCCACACTCCATATATATATATATATATATATATATATATATATATATATATATATATATATATACACATGTAAATGAATGAATCGTTCTGAATCAAATCTAGTGAGAATACCATCATCATCATCATCTCCTCCTACGCCTACTAACGCAAAGGGCGTCGGTTAGATTTCACCAGTCGTCACTATTTGGAGCTTTTAAATCGACACATCTCCATTCATCATGACAATATAGCTAATGATAATAATGATAATTTCAAAATTGTGCGTACATTAGTACATAAACCTGTATAAATAAAGTTATGAAATATTTGAAGAGAAGATAGATGGCGTTACCTGCATCTTCTGTAGCAACACAAACTCCGCACCCGAACATTGCCACAGCGAAGAGAAGCTTATCAAAGCTGATCATTATTCTTCGTCTACTGTACAGCTACAAATTGATATATCTCCAGAAAAATTAATTAATTACTACTAATAATAATTAGGACTGTAGACAAAGCTCTGCTTTTGCCCTCTTACAGTACGTAAATGGTAACTGAACTATTCGAGTTAGCTTTGCCTTTTTTTTTTTTTTTTTTGCCGGATGTAAAGCTTGCTCATAGTCCTGTGTGTGTGTGTGTGTGTGTGTGTGTGTGTAGAGAGAGAGAGAGAGAGAGAGAGAGAGAGAGAGAGAGAATCTTATATTTCTGTATGAGAATCGTAACAAAAAGGAGATTTGAGAGATATCTCATATAGGGATTTAGTCATCACTTTCGTGGGTGTCGGACGAATCTTCTCTCTAGGAGCCAAAGTGACGTCACTCACGTTTGCATCTGTATGACAATGTTATAGAAGACTGCAGTGTTAAAAGAATGTATTAAAAGGAATGAATTTGCTATCTCTTTGCAAATGGCATATTGTGGTTAAGCAGTCGTAAGGAATTATGATTCATTTCATAGTATTGGGATAAAGAAATAAAAGATTACAAAGTTTGTTTATTAACTTATTTTTCCAATCTAATTTTTAATATTATATATATATATATATATATATATATATATATATATATATATATACATATATACATATATATATATATATATATATATATATATATATATATATATATATGTATGTATATATATATATATATATATATATATATATATATATATATATAATTTTCTTTTGTACAGTCATACATAATATTACTTGTCCTTATAACTGATTTATAGCACCATATAGGGTTTGTTCATTCATGTGTAAAGTACTTACCCCACTACACATTTGTACCTTTAACATCGAAATACATATGATATAGACATGAAAATCTTAATTTTTGGAGCTTATGAAGAAAAGCAGTCTTCCTCAGTTTTGCTCATTTTTAAATTAGGGCTGAGCTCAGAGAGATGGTCCAGAAAAAACATATAGTGTGAATTCATTTGTATTTCATGGGTGCCAGATGATGCAGTAAGTAATTATCAATGGTCCATCAAACGAATGGGACTGCTCTTCTTCAAAAGGTTAATGACAAATGTTTGCTTCATCATGGCTCGTTTCACTTATAAATAAATGTTCTTAGCAATCTTTGTATGCATGTGGCAAGTGGTATGTGATTTGGTGATTATTTTGGTAACGTTTTTTACTTCAAGTGTGCAACAGTATTTATATAGAGTACAAGATTGTTAAAGATATAATCAATTTCCAAAATAGAGGATATTACAGTTGGTCGTGTCAATACCTTAAATATAACATTATTGAAAGTCAAATAACCACCACCAACAATAATGGCCCCAGTTATGCGAACATAAAGATGAAATATTCTCTCTACAAGCCCCAATATTTGCGTTGACCAAACAGAATTCTTACCTCTAACCTACTCATGACAAACATTTGCAACTTTCATTTAGCCCAGCCAGTATGTTGGTGTTATTAACCATCAGAGAATGTTCCTTATAATTTCTTTTTCCTGTATTCGCTGCAAGATTCCGGGCGAAATAAGCCCCACCCCCTGATGATGTCATAGCCAATCACATTATCTGCCATGTTAGCAGCGGTCATAATACATCCCTTTACAGATTTCAAACTATACTACTTATAATCACTTTAAGGGGATGTGCTATGACCATTGTTAATGAGGGAGACAGCATGATTGGCTCTGGCTTCATCAGGGGGTAGGGCTTATTTCTCCCAGAATCTCTGCGGCAACTATAGTTGACTTTATAATTATTGTACTAAAAAACTCCCTGAGGAAATTGTGTTACAGGTCACACTATTATAAAGAGGCAAATTCTATTGGCTTATTTAGGATGGGACTAATGAATTCTTCTTGAAAATACTATGGCTGTCTTCTTAGCACATCATCTGAGACCAATATAGGAAATGGCTCAACAAATCCCGCTTTGACGAACACTTAGAATAACTCAACCAATTCTGACCATTAAACCAACACTTATCAAATGGTTTGAGAAATCATGATGTTTAGACCAACATTTGTCAAATAGCTCAGAAAATCTGGATGCTTCGACCAACAGTTATGAAATGGCCATACCATAAACGCTATTAACACTCTGGTAATCCAAGATGGACGCCCTGGGGTCCTCAGTGACGTCATTCCAGTCACGTAAACCATGGGAGGTTGTTCTATTGAGCCTCGTTCACACCCTTCGTTGTCTGCGCTTTCCTTTCTGATTACGTTGGCGTCGACTCTTCGGTCTAGGGAGCCGTTAAGACTTTCTGGGAGTGGGGGTGGGGCTATTGGAGGCCACACTGGAATGAAAGTGGGAAAATACTGTTAGTTTCAATGCAATTGCAGTAATTTGTAGCGCTATTATTTTCCACTTTCTTGGTTTAGAATTCTCTTGTCTGAGGGTACTCTCAGGCACACTGTTCTATCTGTTTCCTTATTTTCTTTCCTCACAGGGCTAATTTCCCTGTTGGAGCCTTTGGCATAAAGCATCATACTTTTCCAACTAGGGTTGGGATTTAGCAAGTAATAATAGTAGTATTGTCATTGATAATGATAGTCTGTAAATTATGAATGAAAGTTAATACTTTGAAAAAGATTTTAGGCAGAAAATTTTGCTAATTGAAAGAAGAGATAGAGTACAATCTTTCATCTTTTATATCATAAATGCTATAATATTGACTCTAATAGGGTATGAATGTAAACAAAAAACAAAAAATATGTAAACATACAAATATCTTCAAATACAAATCAAATTAAAAACGACATTTAGTCAATTTAAGATAGAGCATTAGCATTGCAGACGGAATATATATGCATGAAAGAAAATACCCCTAAAGTAGGCCTATGCTACTCACAAGTTTTCTCGTAATGATGCTCAGTCTTTTTTATTCGAAACAAGAAGATTACGAGAATTACAGTGACGATAACCAGAATCACGCAAAGGGCGGAGATTCCTATGAGTAAGCCAAAGACGTAGTCGCCCGGTCCTTCGGAGGATCCTTTAACCTTTACTCCGGGTGAAGTGGCAAATGGCGGTTGGAGTTCTGGAAGGGAGAAACATTACATAGAATTCAGTGGAAGAAACATTACGTAAAATAGACGTAAAAACTTATAAGTTTCTATAAATTGTCAAATGAATGGCATGGAATGAAATATTACTCGAAATTGGCGCTGAACGAATCATTTGTAAAATATTACATAAAATATCCCTGAATTTGCATTAACTGAAGTGCACGATAAAACATTAGGCCTACTATATTATTATGTAAAAGACCGTATTAAATATCATGGTATAAACATGACCTTTAAATGAAAATATACTAGAAATTACTTAAAATGCCACAAAGTATTATTTCAAACAGAAAAACCAATGGAATATTTATTATGGAAATAAAAAAAAAAACTACTGGTTTAAATAAACAAAATTCTGGTCTTAATCTGATGGAACTCACGGAAGGAACTTTTTTCATATTGAAATTTGACTACAAAGGAAAAACTAATATTTGGAACTACTAATTCAAACAAAGAAAGAAAAAACTTTCATTATTGTAAAATTTCAGCGTTTTTTTCATAGAAGAAATTACCAAGAAATGAATAAAAGTTGACGCACCGAATTCTCTATAAAAACCATTGATCGCCGCTCTACGTGTACAGCATATCCCCTGGTCTGACAGGATATGAGATACTGAGTAACAAACAAGTTCTCTTATTAAGATTAGTCTGTTTTTTTTTTTTTTTTTTTTTTTTTTTTCTTATCAAGACAAGTCTGATTTTTGTTTCTTATCAAGACAAGCTTGGTTTTTGTTTTGTATCAAGACAATTCTGTTTTTTTTTTCATATCAAGACAAGTCTGTTCTTTTTTCTTATCAAGACAAGTCTGTTTTTTTTTTATCAACACAAGTCTGTTTTTTGTTTCCTATCAAGACAAGTCTGTTTGTTTGTTTTGTTTCTTATCAAGACAAGTCTGTTTTGTTTCGTATCAAGACAAGTCTGTTTTTTCTTAGCAAGACAAGTCTGTTTATTTTTTTCCTATCAAGACAAGTCTGTGTATGCCTTTGTTTCTTGTCCGGTTGTGAGATAGAATAAATGTGAAATTATAACCCACTAGAAGACTTGGAAGACCCAGGCCTACATGGCTGAGGACTATGAAACGTGACGTGGGAGATGATGAATGGAGATGTATTAAATTAAAATCTCAAGATAGACACGACTGCCGAAATCTAACCGAGGCAATTTGCGCCAATAGGTGTAGGAGATGGTGATCACGGTCTTGAGTAGGCCTGTGGATACCAGTTCTCTCTCTCTCTCTCTCTCTCTCTCTCTCTCTCTCTCTCTCTCTCTCTCTCTCTCTCTCTCTCTCTCTCTATATATATATATATATATATATATATATATATATATAAATATATTGATATATATAAATATATATCTATCTATCTATCTATCTATATATATATATATATATATATATAAATATATATAAATATATATATATATATATATATATACATACATATACATACATATATATATATCTATATACATATATATATATATATATATAAATATATATATATATATATATATATATCTTTATATATACATATATATATATCTATCTATACACACACACACACATATATATATATATATATATATGTGTGTGTGTGTGTGTGTGTGTGTATACAGTATATGGAAAACTATACCATCTAACATTTTGCGTTTTTGATATCGATAAACAAAACTTAGGTCTAGCCAACAAGCTAGAATGGTATGAAGGTAAAGCTGTCTTGATTAAGCTTCAGTTTCATCGGAAAAGACGCTCACCAGCACGTCAGCAAGCCCAACCCCTCCCCACTGTGGTGACCAACCACAGCAGTGGCCTTCACAGTAAACAGCTTAAACTCACGGTCCCGGGCTGGGGTCGATCTGCTGGCACATGCATGCTAGGCTTTCAATAATATGAGATATATTTAGCCAGTATAACTCACCACAGGCATATATGTTGCCACAAAACATCCAATAGACTTCATTCTCGCTGGTCAGAGTTATGTTGAAAATCTCGTGTTCTGTGAAACTCATATACTTCGAGCAGGATGGCGCAACTAGGGACGATCGATTTTGTGGTGACGATGCCTTTAAATAAAAGAATGAAAGAGGTTATTCAGAAAACTGGTTTTAAAACAATTTTTAAAAAAAAGTTATTCAATAATCTGGTTTTAAAACAATTGAATAAATTCATTCAGTAAACTGGTTTTAATACAATTAAAAAAAGTTATTCAATAAACTGGTTTTAAAACAATTAAAAAAAGTTATTCAGTAAACTAGTTTTAGAAACAATTAAAGAAAGTATTCAGTAAACTGGTTTTAAAACAAATAAAAAAAGTTATTCAATAAACTGGTTTTAAAACAATTTAAAAAAGTTATTCAGTAAACTAGTTTTAAAACAATTAAAAAAAAAGGTATTCAATAAACTGGTTTTAAACAATTAAAAAAAAGGTATTCAGTAAACTGGTTTTAAAACAATTAAAAAAGTTAATCCTAAAACTTGTTTTTAAACAATTAAAAAAGTTATTCGGTAAACTGGTTTTAAAATAATGAAAAAAAAATATTCTTAAAACTCATTTAAAAGATTTAAAAAGTTATTCAGCAAACTGGTTTTAAAACAGTTATAGAGTCATTTACTAAGCTGGTTTTAAAACAATTAAAAAAGTTATTCGGTAAATTGGTTTTAAAACATTGAAAAAAAGTTATTCAGAAAACGAATTTTAAAACAATTAAAAAAGTTATTCAGAAAACTGGTTTTAAAACAAAAAGTTATTCAGATAACTGGTTTTAAAACAATTTAAAGTTATTCAGGAAACTGGTTTTAAAACAATTGAAAAAGTTATTCAGTAAACTGGTTTTAAAATCATTAAAAATATAATCCAAAAACTGTTTTTAAAACAAATAAGAAAATTATTCCGTTACTGGTTTTAAAACAATTAAAAAAGTTATTCAGTAAACTGGTTTAAAACAAAAAATTATTCAGTTAACTGGTTTTAAAGCAAATAAGTTTATCCGAAAGCTAATTTTAAAACAAAAAAAATTATTAGTAAACTGGTTATAAAACAAAAGTTATTCAGAAAACTGGTTTTAAAATAAGAAGTTATTCAGTTAATTAGTTTTAAAATAAAAAGAATTAATCCGAAAATTGATTTTAAAACAATTAAAAAGGTTATTCAGAAAACTGGTTTTAAAACGATTAAAAAAGTTATTCAGAGGACTGGTTTTAAAACAATGAAAAGGTTTTTCGGAAAACTGAGTTGTAAACAGTTTTACAAAGTTAATCTGAAAGCTGGGTTTAAAAGAATTAAAAAGTTATTCGGAAAACTGGTTTTAGAATAGTTATTCACAAAACTGATTTAAAACAATTTAAAAAGTTATTCAGTACCCTTGTTTTAAAACTGGGCTTAAACGATAAAAACGTTATTAAAGACTTTTTAAAACAATTAAAAAGTTATTCAGAAAACTGGGTTTAAAACAATAAAAAAGTTATTAAAAACTATTTTTAAAACCATAAAAAAGTTATTCAGAAAACTGGGTTTAAAACAATAAAAAAAGTTATTAGAAAATATTAAAAAAAAAAATAAGTTATTCAGAAACCTTTTATTAAATAAAATTCGGATCAGCTTGACTCGTGAATCAAATTTAAGCAACAAAGAAAATCTAACTCATTGTATTCACCCGAATTGAAATTTCTTGAGCATAAGCAATGAGTCAGAACTTTGAATGATACATGTAAATTAAAGAATTATTCATGGTTGAGTTGTTTTAAAATAATGTCTGAATATATAATCTAACTCTAAAGGTCAAGCTAGAAGAAAGGTAATTCAGACGTTTACATGTTATTTAGAAATATTCAGAAAAATATATAAATATTATTATGAACTTTAATCAAACAAAGATATCCAACCTTAAGCGTGTTTTATTATCGTTAGCGCTATCTAAAAAAAGATACTCTTTTGCCAACCACAACGGACTCTACACGAAATACCTACCGGTTGGTATAGATAAGCAATATTCCAGATGCCTGTTTGATTGACGGTGATTTCAACATCATAAGCATTTTTGGCAAAGATGTTTAGATGCACCTTGACCTACGGCAAATCTGTCCAGAACATCAGCGTTGAAGTTGACTCGTTTTGAGGTAAGGTGACACTAGCTGACACTGGACCAACGGGTCTCAAGATTCCTGTTAAAAGAAAATTCATTTAAAGTAATTGCCTGCAAGAAATTTAATATTCACGAATTTAGTTATTTTAGGGTGCAGTGATAATAATCATATCCAATTAGGCTAAATTATAAACTGCAAAAGTAAGGCCTATTTAGCTCCCTTGAATTATTTCCTTCAGGAAGCTATCTTTACCACACTAGGCCTACATAATTTATCATGGCTTTACATTTAAAAAAAAGTATTTCCCTATTAGACTATTATGGTTATTTATTAAATGGTTCTCCGATTAATGCGGTGGCTAATTCGACTCCATCATCACCAAATTTATTCTGCGTGATAATTTGTAAAACTAATGATATTTCTGCCCAGATAATCAAGAAATTTATTCCATGAATTGCTTTTGCATAGGTGCTTACATAATTTATTCTAAGTGTTCTGGAATTTATTACAAAAACAAGATGTGTAATGGATTTATTTTTGTTAGATATTTATAGAGTTCGTTCTGCCAAGTTTCAGGCAATCTATTTCTACCTATAGT
>NC_090760.1:17233515-17276015 GCF_036898095.1 Palaemon carinicauda
AATGAAATATTTTAAGAACAGTAACAACATTAGGATAACTCTTTCGTTTAAGTACTATAAAAACAATAAAAAAAACGAGAGGAAAGAAAATGATAGAATAGTGTGCCAGAGCGCACCTCAATCAAGAGAACTCCACCCCACCACAGTGGAAGACCATAGTACAAAGACTATGACACTACTCAAGACTAGAGATTTGGTTTTGGACAGTCCATATAGAAGAGATGCTTACCATAGCTAAAGAGTCTCTTCTGCCCTTACCAAGAGGAAAATAGCTACAGAAGAATTACATTGCAGTCATTAATCCCTTGAGCAAAGGAAAATTGTTTTGTTGTATGGCAATCTGTGTTGTCATTTATATTAGGAGATAGGAGAATGTGGAAGGAATAGGCCAAACTATCTGGTTTATATGTAGGCAAAGGAAAATGTAGCCGTAACCAAGACACAATAAAACTACAGGTAGTATCTCAGTGGGCAGAGTGTGCCCTGGTCTGTCTGCTATACACACACATACATACAAACACACACGCACACACACACACACACACACACATATATATATATATATATATATATATATATATATATATATATATATATTGTGACGACTTTATGGCCAAGGTTCAGAGAATAATAAGTTCCATAGGTCACATAAAATAATTAATGAAAGGTTTAATTACAAAACAGAACAAAATTCAACTCTTTAATAATGAAACAGTTTACATGATTACGTTAATCTCTTTCTTACCGAAATAAACCAGAAAACACTCAAACAATCCTGCACCGCACAAATAACAAAATCAATAACCTTAATATACTAAATTTCAAATATAAAACACGTTACCAATTCCACTAAGGTTCACTCAAGACTTATATTAAAGAACATTAATACATTACAAAAACTGAGGAATAAGAAGACAGCTACTCCAATAGGACACTTATCACAGTAGAGGACCAGGTGAGACTAACTATGCATGAAATAAGTGGTCCGAAGAAAACTGAAAAGAAGGCGGGGAAAACAGAAAGCACTCTGAAAACGGGATAACTAAAGATACAGCCAAGGATGTTAAAAACAGGTACAGGAAAGAACTGTATACATTCCCACAACAAATGAAGATTACAACTATATACAAAATTAAGATGCCAATCTGGCAGATGGGTGACACCTCCCCCTTAGAAGACGAGCCCAACAGAGTGGCTCGTAGAAAAAGAGGCCAATGAGGAGAGTCTGACGATACTCTAGACTGGAGAAGGAGGTATCATGTTAAGGAGGCAGTCGCGATAAGGCATCTGCCATGATGTTCTCTGTTCCCTTGATGTGGCGGATCTGCAGAGGGAACTTCTGCAGATAGATGGACCAGCGTAGTAGACGTTGGTTGTGGGACTTCATCTTGTCGAGGAAGGTCAAGGGGTTGTGGTCGGTGAAGATTAGTACCTCAGCAGCACCTAGTAAGTAGCATTCATATTTTTGCAGGGCGAGTACCAAACTAAGTGCTTCCTTCTCAATGGTGCTGTAGGACTTCTGGCGATTCTTGAACTTAGTGGAGGTGTAGCCGACTGGGTGAAGTATACCATCTGACTCTTGGAGTAGCACCCCTCCAGCTCCTGCATCGCTAGCATCTATTTGAAGGATAAAAGGCTTTTTAAAATCGGGGGATTTAAGAACAGGGTTGTTTATCAGAAACAGCTTTAAGGCTTCGAAAGAGGATTGACATTCTTCATTCCAACTGAATTTAACTTTGGTACTGGTTAGGGATGTTAAAGGGGCAGCAACTGAAGAGAAGTTCTTGCAGAATCTCCTGTAGTATGAGGCTAACCCTAAGAATCTTTGTAAGGACTTTCTGGTGGTCGGAACAGGGTACTCTAGAACAGCTTCTACATTGGCAGTTTTTGGTCTAACATTACCATCCCCAACAATGTGGCCTAAGTAGGTAACAGTAGCTTTACAAAAGACAGATTTTTTAGGATTTATGGTTAATCCAGCCTCTTCTAACCTACGGAACAAACACTTGAGCCTATTCCCATGTTCTTCCCAAGTCTGTCCAGTGACTACTATATCATCAAGGTAACAATAAACACCTTCCAAATCTTGGATGATGAAGTTTACAAGGCGCTGAAAGGTAGATGGGGCGTTGGTAAGGCCAAAAGGCATGACCTCATACTGAAAAAGTCCAAAGGGTGTAATGAAAGCAGATATTAACTTAGCTTTTTCAGTTAATCCTACCTGATAATAGCCCTTTAAGAGGTCTATCTTTGTTACAAACTTTGCTTGTCCTACTGAATCAATTAAATCATCAATGAGTGGCAAAGGGTAGGAATCTTTAATGGTAACATTGTTAATCTTTCTATAGTCTGTACAAAATCTGTAGCTACCGTCCTCTTTTGGAACTAGGATGCAAGGTGAAGCCCATGATGATTTACTCGGTCTTGCTAGACCATGCTGGAGAAGATATTCGACTTCCTCCTTCATTTTGCTCTTCTTCTCAGGACCCACACGATAGGACTGCTGACGAATGGGTGCTGTACCAGGAACCAGCTCGATGTCATGTAGCAGCAAATCACTTTTCCTGGGAAAATCATTAAAGAGAGTTGAATGGCTAGAGATTACATTCTTTAAGTCTTGCGACTGCCAAGGAGAGAGGTGGTTCAGGAATAGATCCAGGTTATTTAGAACCTCAGTATTGGTTTGTGGCATGGAGGAAGCAATAAGGTCTTCCAATGAATTGTCCTCTCCTGGTGTCTCTACCTTAAAATTAAGATTAACAACCGTCTCACTGGAACCATTTCCAGTTTCCCTAGAGTGATAAGCCTTAAGTAAATTAACATGAATGATCTGAGTGAGTTTTCTACGATATGGAGTTCTGATAATGTAGGTATTATAGTTAACATTTTTTATGATGGGATAGGGCCCACAAAACTTAGCTTTAAGAGGGGAACCAGGGACAGGAAGGTAGGCTAACACAAGGTCATTAGGTTTAAATTTTCTGACTTTACAAGCTTTGTCATAGTTTCTCTTCATTAAGATCTGTTGACCCCTTAATTTCTCCCCAGCAATTTTCCTAACCTGCATTAATGTGCTTTTAAGTTTATTCATATATTGTTGAATGGTTTGGCTAGACTCAGAAGGGGTGTTCAACCATTCCTCTTTAATTACTGAAAGCGGTCCTCTAACTGACCTCCCAAACAACATCTCGTAGGGTGAAAAACCAAGGGACTCATGGGGAACTTCCCTGATAGCAAACAGAAGGAAATCAATGCCCTCATCCCACTCAAGTTGACTTTCAACACAAAATTTCCTAAGCATACTCTTGAAAGTTTGGTGCCAACGCTCAAGGGCACCCTGAGACTCTGGGTGATAGGCAGCAGACAAAGTTTGTTTAATATTTAGTTCTTTAAGTACCTGGGCAAAAAGGTCACTGGTGAAATTCAAACCTCTATCACTTTGTATTTCCTTTGGGATACTAAAATTCGTGAAAACTTTCAGTAAAGAATTAGCAATGTTCTTAGCAGAAATGTTACGAAGAGTGATGGCAATGTGGAGGATTTATTTTTGCTTTATTTTTATTTTTGGTTTTGCCAAATCCAGAGAGAGAGAGAGAGAGAGAGAGAGAGAGAGAGAGAGAGAGAGAGAGAGAGAGTTTCATTTGCTTTAGTTTTGCTAGATCGCGCGAGAGTGTGTGTATGTTTGTGTGTATGTTTGTGTGTATGTTTGTGTGTGTGTTTGTGTGTTTGTGTGACTGCGGTGCGCGCCGAAGAGCAAGTGGTAGTTAGAGAATGATCGTTGGTGGTGAGAAAGACTGTTGGTACAAATGAGATTGTTTGTTTACATTTTTTAGTTAGGTTACGACAGTGGTGAATGTTTCGGAGCGAATGCTTTTTTTTATTTGACTGCAGCTTAAGGCAGTTGTGTGAGTGCTGGATAACTATTTATATATTTTCGACCAGCGTGGAAGTGTTTTTTGATTTTCAAAGTAAGTACAGTTTTGTTTATCTTTGCTTGTCGTGATTGTGAATGATAGGAACAATTTATTATTTATCTTTGATTATAGTGCGATAGTTCAGTTAGCTAGAAGTGTTCGTAAGTGTTTTTCTTTTTTATTTTGGCAGGCTGCGATTCCTCCTTTGGAGAGACCCAAGTTTTTTGAAAGTGGATGTATTGTTGATGACTTGGCCTGTATTACGATTTTGTTTGGACTGCTCATTTGATTGATCAACTGTTGACGACCTGGCCTGTTTATTACAATTAAGATTTAGGATGATGATGATGATGATGATGATATCGACGACGATGACACCCATGACCCCGAGGAGTTAAGTCCGTTATGGAAATTGAAAACAATCTTCGGGTTTCATATAGTTGTGTTGTGCCATAAAAGACAGTTGGCTTGTGTGTATAGACAGTGTTGGGGTCTATAAAATATATATAAACACAGATATTTATTTGGGTGTTGGTGTGCGGTTGATTTAAGTTTGTCAGGTTTGTTTGGGTTATTTGAATGGTATTTATAGTATATTTAGTGTAAGTTTTTGATGCTGTTGATTTTGGTTGGATTGATTATAGTTTGTAAGAAATATATAGTTGTAAGGTTATGTTTTGTTTTTTGTGTCCTTTTGTCTAAGAGTCCAGTTTTAGATAAAGTAAGGGGAAAGTATGTGTTGAGGAGACCATTGTCAGTAAGTGTGATTCAAGGGTGTGGGGGTTGTCTTTGCAACATCCCGCCACATTATTTTGGCGCCCGAACAGGGACTGCCGAGGTGGGATAGGAAGCCGGACTGTTGGACGAAGGACAGAATTTAGATATAAGGTTGATGAAAAATGGAAGGTAAATTAAAGGCTTTGGAGGAGGAATTGCGGCTGAGTAAGGAGCGTGAGGAGAGGTTGCTAATAGAGAATGAGAGGTTGAACTGGGAGAATGCGGCGATGCAGAAGGAGCTTAGGGAGTTAAAGGGGACAGTAGAGAGAGTGGAAGAATGTGTTGAGATGAGGATGCGAGAGAATGAAGAACGAATGGAGAAACGAATGGAAGATATGATGGGGCAAGTCATGGGGATGATGAAAACTATAATGGGTGAAGGTGCAGTCGGAGGAGTGTCCTCAGCTTCGGGTAATGGGTTGGTAGTGAAAGAGAAGGTTAAGGTAGGTGATAATGGGAAAGGAAGTGATAGTGATAGTAGTAATAGTGATGGTGATATTGAAGATAAGGGAATTAGGCATAGTAAGGATGAACAGAAAGGGGAGAGGAAAGATGAAAGGAAAGGTAAAAGTGATGTAAAGAAAGAGAAGAAAAAGTATCAGGCTGATAGCAAGGACGATCGTGAATGGGTGAAAGTGGTAAGTAAGAAAAAGGGTAAGAAGGTAATGGTTAAGGATAGGAATTTAAGTGTGGAAGTGGATTCATTATATTCGAATGAGGAAGAGGTAACAAGGGAGTAGACAGTGATGATAGCAGTGAGAATGAACGTGATGTGTGTAAGACCTGTGTTTATGAGAGAGGTACCTCGGTGTGAAAGGTTCAATGAGCATAGCAGTAGGGATGTATATGATTTTTTCAAGGAGTAATGAGAGGTATTGTCAGGATAAGTATGGTGATAGTAAAAGAGTTTGGGCTAGGGAGTTAGGAGAATATTTGACTGGGTATTTGTTGACGATGTATGGAGTGATAATGAGTGTTAGGGGACGTTGATTATGAAAGTGTGAAAACGAGAATAATTGAGCAGGTAAAACGTATGAAAGGGAGTGTTAAGTATAAGCGTAAGAATGATTTTGATGAGGCAAGGATGAATGCAGGAGAAAGCGATATCAATGTACGTATGTAGGTTGGAAACTTTAGCTAGGAAGAAGTATGGGGATGAAGGTATAAATGAGAATAAGGAGTTAATGAAGAAGTTTTTGGCTACTGTACCCGAGAATGTGGCTGAGTTTGTTAATTTGAAACGGAAGGAGAAAATGAGGTGGACGAAAGAAAGATTGACATGGGATGATATTTTAGAGATAGTTGAGGATTACGAGTTGGATAGATGTATGAAAGAAAGTAAATCTGTGAGTGTAAGAACTGGAATGGAGGAAAGTGTGCCAGAATTTGTTAGTTTTAGAGATGCTGTTATGAGAGGACCGATGAGGGTAGCGGATAGTGTAGTAGATAGGAGTGTTAGGGCGAGTAATGTGGGAATACCTGTAAGAACAAATGAAGGGTTTAGGCAAGGGAATCAGGTTTGGAGGGATAGGAGTGCTAGTGCGCCGCAAGATAGGTCAGGTAGTTGTATCCGTGAAGAGAAGTGTTATAGATGTGGGAAAGTAGGACATAAGAAGAATGAATGTAGATGGGGCTCTTGGTGCTTGTTTTGGATGTGGTGAGGTAGGGCATAGAATTAGCGAGTGCACGAAAGAGAAAGGGGTAAAATGTTATCGGTGTGGTATGACAGGGCACATAGCGAGTGGATGTCGGAGTAATCGTACAAATGTGATTTGCGGTAATTGTGGTAAGGATGGGCATTATGCTAGAATGTGCAAGGAGGCCACGGGGTAAGTGTACTGAATGTGGTGCAGATGGGCATGTAGCTAGGGTATGTAGGAAGAAGGGAGGAAATCAGCCAGGATGTTCGGGAAACTAGAGTGTAAGAGGGTTCAGCTGGGTGAGTCCTCGAGTGTGTGCGGAGTGAATGTGATGGCATGTTCGTGAAGGTTTATTACATGAAGACGTGATGGGCGAAAGAGCTTATGACTGCATGAGTGCAAAAGTAAATTTTAATGGAATAGAGCTAGTTGGTCTGATTGATACTGGTTGTGGTGTCAATTTAATGTTTAGGAATGCATACGATAAGGTAAGGGATGTGTGTGAATTTAGGGGGTGTAAAGGTGAAGTGAAAGGGATCGGTAATTTAAGTATGTCTGTGCAAGGAAAGTTACGAGAAAATGTTATGATTGGGGGGCTGATGATGGAAGATAATGATTTTTATGTGGTTGAGGGAGTAAATGACAAATACGATGTGTTGTTAGGTTATAACTTCTTGAAAAAATGCGGTATGATTGTACATCCTAGTGTAAATATGATAGAGATGAAAGTTAAGGGTAAATTTTGTGGGGAATTTTATTTGAATGAAGATGGTAGTGTATGTACGAAGGTATGGAAAGGTGTGCCGTTAATAGCAAAAGAAGGTGTTAAATTGTCTAAAGATGCGAGTGAGGTTTGTCAGTGTAAAAGTTGCATGGCCGAATAGTCTGGGAATTGCCAATAGTGACAATTGTGAATATGTAGTGGAAGGTTCGGAAGCAAGTAATTTGGTGAAAGCAAGTGTGCATGTGTATGATGGTATTTTGAATTTGCAGGAGCCGAAGGTGTATGTGAGCTTGTTGCCGACTGTAAGGAGGAAGAGAATACGGGGTATACGTGAGGGTGATTGCATGGGATGTATGTATACGTTGGTCAATGTAGAGGATGAAAGGTATGTTAAATTGAGACGGGTTATGACGGGTAAGATAAAGCCGGATGACGATTGGGACTATGAAAGTTTGAAAGAAAGAATTAATGTAGATGAGAATATAAGTGAGGGGGAAAGGGAACAATTGTATAGGATGTTATGGGATAGACGGAGAGTTTTGAGTCGCGGTGACGAGGATTGTGGGGGATCAAAGCTGCCTGAATTTAAGATAGTTCTTAGTAATGATACCCCCATATATCAGCGTCCCCGACATTTTTCTCCGCCTATTGCCAGAGAAATAGAAGAGCAGTGCCAGGAATTAGAACAAATGGGTGTAATAGAAAGGAGTGAGAGTGCCTGGAATAGCCCTATTGTACCTGTAAGAAAGCCGGATGGAAGTTTACGGATGTGTATTGATTATAGGAAGGTGAATGAAGTAACTGTTAAAGAACGTTTTCCGATGAATGTAGTGTCTGACTGTGTGTATAAGATGCATGGTATGAAAGTTTTTACAAAGTTAGATTTAGTTAGGGGCTATTACCAGATGCCTCTGGCAGAGGGGAGCAGGCCCATTACGGCATTTTCAAGTAGAAGTTGTCATTTTCAGTTTAAAAGATTAAGTTTTGGCCTTGCTAATGCGCCTGCTGCCTTCCAGAGGGCGATGAATGTAGTTTTGGCTGGGTTTGATAGACAGAAGGTGACTGTTTTTATTGATGATATTTTGATTGCTAGTGAGACAGTTGAGGAACACATGCAGTTGCTTGAAGCAGTATTAGAACGGTTGATAGAAGTTGGGGTGAAAGTTAAGCTTGAAAAGTGTACATGGTTGGCCGGGGAGGTGGAATTTCTTGGGCATGTGGTGAGTGAATCGGGTATAAGGAAGAGTGAAAAGTTTGTGAGTAAGGTGAGAGAGTTTCCACGTCCTCATACGGTGCGTGAGTTGAGAGGGTTTCTTGGGTTAATTGAATTTGGTCGGAAGTTTGTCAGAGATTGTTCGGGAATAGGGAAGCCTTTGAATGAGTGGACAGGTAAGAGAAATAGTACGAGACTGAAATGGGATGAGCGTATGATTGAAGCATTTGAAAACTTGAAAGAAGAGGCTGCGAGAGACGTCACTTTGGCTTTTCCCGATTATAGTGAACATGCGAGTATGCTAGAGTTATATACGGATGCTAGTGGGATTAGTATGGGCGGTTGCTTGGTTCAAATGCAAAGAATAAACGGAGATGAACAGTTGAGAGTGATAGCGTATGTAAGTAAAGCATTTAATAAGGCTGAGCGAAAGTATTCCACGATTGAAAGGGAGTTGGCTGCGATAAGGTTTTGCGTGAAAGCGTTGAAGGTATTTTTGTATGGTGTGAAATTTATTGTGCGTACTGACCATCAGCCCCTAGTGTACATGATTAGGAAAGAGTCTGTGAATGCTAGAGTTGCGAGGACAATAGAGGATTTGAATGAATTTGACTTTAAGCTAGAATATGTACCTGGGAGTAAGAACGTGATAGCAGATGCGATGTCAAGAATGCATGGTAAGATAGAAGAGAGTAGCGAGAATGATAGTAATTTTGAAAGGTTGCCGGAAGATTTAATGGTGGTACAAAGTTTTGAAGGGGATGACATGGTGTATAAATGTATTTTGTGTGGGTTAAATAAGGTTAAATTGAAGGGTTTGAATAGGGATATACCTGCTAGTATAGATGAGCTTAGAATGAGTGTTAGGAATGAAGTATCAAAAGAAATGGCATATAAGGAGGAGGATAGTATGCTTGAGGGTGAATTGTTATCAAAAGTATTGTTGGTAGTAAGTATGTTATATGGTGTCACTGTTTATTTGTATTTTGGGTGGAATCGTCCGATGCAGTACCGAGCAAATAAAGAGACTGAAAGGGAGTATATATTGAGGTTACAATGTAATGAAAGATGTTGCAAGTTGTTGAGTAAGAAGGAGGATTGTCCGAGTGATTTGAATCAGAGTGGTATGAGCATAGAAGATAGCGAAGATGACCATGGGTGTGATAAGGATGACCCTATTGATAGGAGAGTAAACATTTGTATGCATGGTGTAAAAGGAAGAATGATGACGTATGTGGGTATAAATGAGAATGAATACTGTAGTTTAATTGATACAGGTGCACAAGTGTCATTAGTGAATATGTCTGTTATCAAGGAAATAGAGCGGTACAATTGGGAAGTGAAACGGCAATGTACGAGTGTGAGAATTCATGGGATAGGTAAAGGAAGTTTGCTAGTTTGGGAAGAAGTGCGTTTGAAAGTAAAACTGGGAAGTATGGAGGTGGAACATAATTTTATTGTAATGGGAGAGAATGAGATGCCTAGTTGTTTTTTGATAGGAATTGACTTTTTAAGATTGCATGATTTATCAGTTGATATTGGTAGTGGTTTGCTTCTGAAAAATGGATGTGAAGTAGTTGTGATAGAAGATAATAGTGTATTTATGGCGAATTTTGTTGGCATGGTTGATATTACGAGGAGTGAGGATGATCTACTGACTAAAGAGGAGGTGGAAGAAATGCAAGATGAATGTGAGGAAATTAAAAGGTTACGTGAATGTATGTTGAATAGTATTGAGGTAGAAGAATGGTCGTCTGATTTAGAGGTGTATAAGAAAGTTAGTAAGAGACTTATTGTGTGTAAGAATATTGTTTATTTTCTACATAAAGGAATGGATGAAGATATATATGTTCCTGTGTTTCCAATGCATGCAGCAGTAAGTATGTGTATGTTAGTGCATGACAGATATGGGCATATGGGTAAGAATAAATTATGGGAATGCATGCGTGAGAGATTGTTTACACCTGGGTTGAGTCAGATATGTAAGGATGTAGCGACTACGTGTGAAGATTGCCAGAAAGGGAAGTATCAGAGAGTGCATGCTAATCCGCCTGTTTTGAGATTACGTATGAAAGAACCATTTGAGATGTTTGTGATTGATTGTGTTTCGTTGCCTGTGACTGCGAGAAGACATGTGGGAATGATTGTTATGGTTGATCACATGAGTAAATTTACCTATGCAATACCCATCAAGGATAAACGGAGCGAGACTGTTGCAAGAATGGTTGGTCAAGTGATGTTGCCGATGTGTGTGTGTAAGCCTGTGAGAATGTTAAGTGATAATGGCCCTGAGTTTGTTGGATGGGAGTTTGAGCAGATGTTAAGAGAATGGGGTATTGAACATGTGTATTCGACTCCTTATATGCCAAGTGCGAATGGGTTGGCTGAAAGGACTGTAAGAACATTAACTGAAATTTTGCGAATGATGAGTACATGTGGTAATGATTGGGATTTGTATGTTGGTAGAGCGTTGTGGGCTTACAATGCAACAGTGCATAAGAGTACGGGTATGTCTCCATGTAAGTTTGTTTTAAATTTTGAAAAGATAATAAGACCGAGGTTGGGTGTGTCGGAGGATGATAGAGATGTGTGGAGGAAAGCAAATAAGAGGTTTGAAAGCTTTAAAGTTGGTGAGAGAGTGATGAAAGAAGTAATTGAAAAGGGTAGAATGAATGTAAATAAGGTGCGTGATAAATTTGAAGGTCCCTATGATGTGTTAGAAGTTGGTTCGAGTGGATTAAGTTACGTTTTGGGTAAGTTGTGTGTGGGTGGTATTGTGGAAAAAATTAGGGCCCACCACAACCAGTTGCGTAAATGGAAAGAGGTACCTGAGTATATCCAAGAGAATGGGATGAGTAAATGGTTGAAAAGGAACAAGGGTGAACCTAGTATGTATGAGGACTTAGGTCTGGAAGGTAAACAGTTAGTGTTAGTAGAATATAAGAAAAGGAAGAATACAAGAGCTTTAAGTAAAGATGAAAGAAGGGGAAATTTTATAAGTAAAAGTGAGAATAGAAATAAGTATGACAAGGGTGTAAATGTGCAAGTGTGTATGGAAGATAAATGTGTTAATACAGATGAATCATGGCTGAGTATGAATGATACCTATAGTGTGTGTGGCTTTTCCTTAGGTGATGTAAAAGAAAGGATGACGAATGCGAGAGTGAGAGATAGGAGAATGATTAGTAGTATGAATGAATCTTTTACTAAAGTTGAGAATGTTTTTGATGAAATGGATGAACTGTTTACAGAAATGAGTGTAATTATAGGGCCAGATGAGAACGAGGTAGATATGATTGTACATGGTATATTAGATGATAGGGATTTAGATAGGAATAGTGTTAATGTAGCTAATGATTGTGATAAGGAAGAAGTGAATGAGAGAGTATATGGAGGCCCAGTTACTCGGAGTAGAGGTCCCATTCCCGACTGCGACTGGGTTATGAAAAAAATAATGTAAGTGTTGTGTGAGAAGGATTTGGCAAAGTAAGGGGGGAGGAATGTGGAGGATTTATTTTTGCTTTATTTTTATTTTTGGTTTTGCCAAATCCAGAGAGAGAGAGAGAGAGAGAGAGAGAGAGAGAGAGAGAGAGAGAGAGAGAGAGAGTTTCATTTGCTTTAGTTTTGCTAGATCGCGCGAGAGTGTGTGTATGTTTGTGTGTATGTTTGTGTGTATGTTTGTGTGTGTGTTTGTGTGTTTGTGTGACTGCGGTGCGCGCCGAAGAGCAAGTGGTAGTTAGAGAATGATCGTTGGTGGTGAGAAAGACTGTTGGTACAAATGAGATTGTTTGTTTACATTTTTTAGTTAGGTTACGACAGTGGTGAATGTTTCGGAGCGAATGCTTTTTTTTATTTGACTGCAGCTTAAGGCAGTTGTGTGAGTGCTGGATAACTATTTATATATTTTCGACCAGCGTGGAAGTGTTTTTTGATTTTCAAAGTAAGTACAGTTTTGTTTATCTTTGCTTGTCGTGATTGTGAATGATAGGAACAATTTATTATTTATCTTTGATTATAGTGCGATAGTTCAGTTAGCTAGAAGTGTTCGTAAGTGTTTTTCTTTTTTATTTTGGCAGGCTGCGATTCCTCCTTTGGAGAGACCCAAGTTTTTTGAAAGTGGATGTATTGTTGATGACTTGGCCTGTATTACGATTTTGTTTGGACTGCTCATTTGATTGATCAACTGTTGACGACCTGGCCTGTTTATTACAATTAAGATTTAGGATGATGATGATGATGATGATGATATCGACGACGATGACACCCATGACCCCGAGGAGTTAAGTCCGTTATGGAAATTGAAAACAATCTTCGGGTTTCATATAGTTGTGTTGTGCCATAAAAGACAGTTGGCTTGTGTGTATAGACAGTGTTGGGGTCTATAAAATATATATAAACACAGATATTTATTTGGGTGTTGGTGTGCGGTTGATTTAAGTTTGTCAGGTTTGTTTGGGTTATTTGAATGGTATTTATAGTATATTTAGTGTAAGTTTTTGATGCTGTTGATTTTGGTTGGATTGATTATAGTTTGTAAGAAATATATAGTTGTAAGGTTATGTTTTGTTTTTTGTGTCCTTTTGTCTAAGAGTCCAGTTTTAGATAAAGTAAGGGGAAAGTATGTGTTGAGGAGACCATTGTCAGTAAGTGTGATTCAAGGGTGTGGGGGTTGTCTTTGCAACATCCCGCCACAGCAATAGGATATCGGGTCGTAGGACATATTAAAGTGAGCAAGTATTTATTACCTTTCTTGGTTTTTGGTAAAGGACCAACGTTATCTATAATTATCTTACTAAAGGTTCATCAGGGACTAAGATCGGTTGTAGAGGTGCCTTGGGTATTACCTGGTTCGGTTTTCCTGATATCTGACATACATGACAAGTGCGAACAAATTCTACTACATCTTTTTTCATATTAGGCCAATAGAAACTATTCAAAATCTTACAATAGGTCTTATGAATTCCTAAATGTCCTCCATAGGCATCATGAGCTTTTTCCATTACAGAATTCCTAACAGAAAGAGGCAGCACAATTTGTCGCTTTTCGCTCCATGTGTCTTCACTAGATCTCTTAGGGGAACGGTAAAACCTCATTAACAAATCAGATTCAAAGTAAAAACATGGGGATTTGCTAATCTCACTTCTAGAAACTGCTTGGTCATGAAGCTTACTTAAAGTGTTATCGTGCTTCTGAGCTTTAATAAGGTTATCTCTACTCATAACATTTCGTGCTTCAAAATTTACAGAAGTGACTTTAGATTCATCCGAACTAGATTTCTGGCTACGAGTGACAACACAGGAAGGATTTACAGAGCAATCAGGATCAGGTTCAATGTTTTCACCTACAGGTTTTTCCATTACAATGACGTTGGGAACTACCAAACGTCCTGCAAGGTCATTAGCCAATAATAAAGTTACACCTTTTACTGGAAATTCAATATCTCTTATGCCTACCAGCACATTACCCTTCTTTATAGGACAATCAAGATGAACATTAGCAAGGGGAACTTTAGATATTTGTGAAAGGTCTTTCACGAGAACATGTTCATTAGTTACGTTAGCTTCAATATTAGGGAGAGCATTTCTCAATAGTAAACTTTGCGAAGCACCTGTGTCCCGAAGTATCCTGACTTTATATTTATCCCCATCAGAGTTCAAAGCTACAGTTCCATCAAGAGTAAAATCATCAAATAGATTTACAGGCTTTTCAGAATGGATATGGGAGACAGGCTTAATCTGACCATCCGTTTTACCTTTAAAGTTAAGAAAAGGGTTAAATGGGTTCCGAAAAGGCAAAGAAGTTTTACATTTAGGATCTGGACAGTTTTTAATTGTGTGACCGTGTTTCTTACAATAACTACAACGAACATTAGACGCTTTTGCCATATCAGTCAGAGTTTCAGAGTTTTTAGCTGGAAATGGTTTTACATTCTGGTCGGTTCTCTTACTGTTGCCAAATTTATGTATTAAAGACTAAGTGTCTGCTAGAGAAGCTGCCTTTAACAAGTCTTTTTCTTCCCTATCCTCTAAATACATCATAATGTTCAAAGGAAGCTTTCGTTTAAACTCTTCAAGTACAACCAAATTCTCTAATTCAGCAAAAGTATTTACTGCAGCAGATTTTACCCATTTCCTAAACTCCCTTAATTTCTCCGAAGCGAATTCTACATAGGTTTGAGTTGTGAACTTAGTTTTGTTACGAAAGGTCTGACGATATCCCTCGACAGAGATTGAAAACGCATCCAAAATTGCTTGTTTAATATTCTGGTAATCTGTCGTATTTTCGAGATGTCTACAAACTTTCGCAGCTTTCCCAGTTAATTTCGGCCTTAATAGCCAAACCCACTGATCGCGTGGCCAATCCAAATGCAAGGCAGTCTCTTCAAAAGTCTTAAAATAATCTTCAGGATCATAATCTGTGAATGTGGGAACCAATTTAATGTTTTTTGCTAAATCAAAGGGTTTCTCCTGAGCTTCCAAAAGCGAAATTTCATGTTCCTTAGTCTCTCTAGAAAGCTTTGCTTTTTCCTGTTCAAATTTAAGTGCTAACGAAGATTCATAGTTCATTTTTTCTTTCTCTCTATCTAAAGCTAACTGAAGTTTAGCTTTCTCTATCTCGAATTCTAATTCAAGTTTCGACATTTGTCTCTCTGACTCTAAACTTTGAGCTTCCGCTAATCTTTCAGATTCTAACCTTTGAGCTTCCGCTAATCTCTCAGATTCTAACCTTTTCTCTTCGGCTTGTTTCTCCAACAATGCAAATTGTCTCTCTGACTCTAAACTTTGAGCTAACACTAATCTTTCCGATTCTAGCCTTTTCTCTTCGGCTTGTTTCTCCAACCACGCAAATTGTCTCTCCGATTCTAATTTCTGTGCTGCAAGTTTCTCGTGTTCAAGGGAAATGCGCTCATATTCTAACTGCTGCTCGTGGGCTAGTACTGCTGGTTCACGAGTTATATACTGTCTAGCTTCACTGCCTAGTTCACCCACACGCATATAATGCTCAAGAATCAAGTTGCGAATTTCATTCTTCCGCATACTACTCCTAGTTGCAATTGACAAATGACTGGCTAACTCAAGAAGCTCTAGTTTCTTAGCATTTGGAATACTAGCTAACTCAGCAGAGGGATCCGCAGCAAACTTCTGAACGTTAAATTGAGCCATGGTTAAAGTTTAAAGAAAACTTCCTTTAGTAAACAATTGAATTCCTGTTTTACAATTATAATAGATTAACACGTTCCTGCTGCCATTCAAGTAATTGCATTACAATCCACAATACAAAATTATAATGTTAGCGATTTTATAGTTTCCCGACAAAATTAAACAAACATTACAAGTAATACGATTATTTTAGAGTTTAAAGGGAAAAGGGACAGTCCCGATTCGAAAGCAAAAGGTAATAAAGAACACGAGGGAGTGAAAATTTTTACATTCCCGATTCAAGCTGATATGGAGGAACTAAGGAAATAACCCGTTGGTCCTAAACAAGCGTTATTTACTCCAAACAACTTGAATGACAACTTACAAAATTGAACGTTGGCGCAGAGAAAAAATAAAGTAAATAAAAGGTTTATACGATTCCTCACCTATCGTATAAACTACGCGATCCTGGTATCGTCTAACCCAGGGGAAATGACTGCACAAGTTGTAGTTGTAATTATATAAGGACAAGATATGGATAAGAGCTTCCGGATAGCTCTCGTGAGTCTCGAGGAATCGTCGACTCGGTGAGGGCGAAAATGAAAAAATATACTACTGCGCTGTCATTACCCAAAAGAGCAAACCGTCCATAACCAATGATACGAAAATGGTTTCACAGCTCGCACATATATATCATTAACCCTAATAACAGGTATTCAGAATGTTTACAATAAATCTTGAGTGAAACTAAAAATATTGAACACTATTTGCGGCGACAATTGTCTAACTGAATGAATCCTCAATATGGTAAAAGAGATATATCCCGGACAGGCCCCCAATTTATGTGACGACTTTATGGCCAAGGTTCAGAGAATAATAAGTTCCATAGGTCACATAAAATAATTAATGAAAGGTTTAATTACAAAACAGAACAAAATTTAACACTTTAATAATGAAACAGTTTACATGATTACGTTAATCTCTTTCTTACCGAAATAAACCAGAAAACACTCAAACAATCCTGCACCGCACAAATAACAAAATCAATAACCTTAATATACTAAATTTCAAATATAAAACACGTTACCAATTCCACTAAGGTTCACTCAAGACTTATATTAAAGAACATTAATACATTACAAAAACTGAGGAATAAGAAGACAGCTACTCCAATAGGACACTTATCACAGTAGAGGACCAGGTGAGACTAACTATGCATGAAATAAGTGGTCCGAAGAAAACTGAAAAGAAGGCGGGGAAAACAGAAAGCACTCTGAAAACGGGATAACTAAAGATACAGCCAAGGATGTTAAAAACAGGTACAGGAAAGAACTGTATACATTCCCACAACAAATGAAGATTACAACTATATACAAAATTAAGATGCCAATCTGGCAGATGGGTGACAATATATATATAAACCAATGATATCAGTTTTATTCTCACATTTAAAAGTATATTATGAAAATGATTACTCTCTCTCGCTCTCTCTCTCTCTCTCTCTCTCTCTCTCTCTCTCTCTCTCTCTCTCTCTCATATGGATTGAGGTCTTCTCACCTACTTCCTTCTCGTAGTTGGAATTCCTAAAGGATGTCCCCAGCCTTCTCTAGGTTTTCTTTGAAAATTTCGTCCTTTCCATGTAAAGTTTGCCTATTGGTTCTTGCGAGCACTTAACTCCGCCCATAAACTTGTATAGAGCCAATCAGCGTGGGTAACCAAGAGTACCTCCGCCCCTTTCCTTATGGAAAACCAATCAGCGCGATGAGGAGCCGGAGTCGGCATTACTATCCCAAAATCGTTCAATACCTTCTCAACAATAGATGAGAATTACCACGACGTTATAACACAAAACTTTAGTACTTATTGAAAATGATCGGGCTAATAATGGTGACTCCGCCTCCTCCCTTCGCTGATTGGTTTTCAATAAGGAAAGGGGTGGAGTTATCTCCGCTGATTAGATTTATACATTCCGTCTTTAGAAATTAGAATAATATAAAAAAAAGGATATGTAAAGGAAGAATCGATTACGAAGGATTTAGAAGGTGCCAGGTCCTCAGTTTGGGAGAGGAGGAGCCCTCTTCCTGTAGCCTACTTTCCGGAGGTATCCAGGGACCCACTTTCTAACAACTGGGCCTCTTACTGGTCATCAATTTTCATTTTTGTTACAGCCTTGTTTGGCGTTTACTCAGTTCTGGACTTTTATAGAAATGTATTTGAGACTAAAACGATTGTGAGTATATATATATATATATATATATATATATATATATATATATATATATATATATACATACATACATACATACATACATACATACATATATATATATATATATATATATATATATATATATATATATATGTATATATATATATATATATATATATATATATATATACATACATACATATATAAATTTATATCTATATATCTATATATATATATATATATATATATATATATATATATATATATATATATATATAAATGCACACTCACAATCGTTTTAGTATCAAATACATTTTTTAAAAGTCCAGAACTGAGTAAACGCCAAACAAGGCTTTAACAAAAATGAAAATTGATGACCAGTAAGAGGCCCAGTTGTTAGAAAGTGGGTCCCTGGATACCTCTGGAAAGTAGGCTACAGGAAGAGGGCTCCTCCTCTCCCAAACTGAGGACCCGGCACCTTCAAAATCCTTCGTAATACATATACACATATATATATACATATATATATATATATATATATATATATATATATATATATATATATATATATATATATATATATATATATCTATATATATACATATAAGTATATATATATATATATATATATATATATATATGACCCATGTAGACGGATAATGAGGTGTCGGAATATGGATTTTCTTAATTTATTACAAAAGGTTCGTTTGTAAGTATACCCTACACAACTATCCTCTCAGGTGAGGGACTTGTGAACTCAAGTGCCCAAAGGCATTTAACTCCCCTGGCTATCAAAATGCAATCTTACTACAACAATATGCTGAGTATAGGTTTTTGTGGAATACTCATGAATATTGAGTTCATTTACCTTGATGTACAACACACATCTACATACATGAATTAGGACATTACTCCAAACCCCCCCCCCAAGCTCCTCACTCCGGGAGGAGGTGCACACTCGCCCTCACTATAGTCGAACCATTCTGTCGTGGCCGCTGAGAAGAGCTCATTTCCTAAAGGTATCGTGTTCGAGTGTAAACACTTGGTTCATTTTCCCTTGAGGGAATCACTCTTTAGAGACAAGTCGAAAACCTTTGAAAACAACGATAAAGCCAGATTAAGAGATTAGGCACCCCATTTTCCTCACCCTTTCTTTACAATTGTACTAAATCGTCTCAATAAAATCATCTTTACAATACTTCCTTGGTTATTGTTTTTTCTGCTGGTACACTACAATATATATATATATATATATATATATATATATATATATATATATATATATATATATATATATAATTATATTTATATATATATATAATTATATTTATATATATATATATATATGTATATATATATATATATATATATATATATATATATATATTAAAAACGGACATCAAAGCATAAACAATGCTTATAATGACCCTGGAAGTGGTTTCTTTTATGGAGATATTTTAAATCTCCAAACTTATGGTGGTCTGGTCACATCTGTCAATCAATGGTCATCCAGCTTATAAGATTAGGATTTCTTAAAGGAAGAGTCAATTTAATCTTTGTTATATCTTTTTCCCACCCACCCTCTCTCTCTCTCTCTCTCTCTCTCTCTCTCTCTCTCTCTCTCTCTCTCTCTCTCTCTCTCTCTCTCTCTCTCTCTCTTTCAGGAACATTTGTGGCTTCAGAAGTACAGATACATGCTTTGGTGCCATCAGTAAAAGGGCTGCGGTTCATCTTCTCTTTTGTGAAACACTTGTACACACTGTGTACTATTTCCCTGGCATTGGGACGGAGAACACGGTTTGGAGAAGTTTCCATGGTTTATGTTTGGGGTATAACACTACATTTTATACCCCAAGACCAACCATTCAAGGGATTAGATATGGCTCGCTGATATTTGCTACATAAATTTACCCTTGAGACCTCCAAGGACAGGTCAATCAGATTTCAAACTTACCTTCTGTCCGAGTCATATTAAGACGGTAGGATAAAAAGGGCAAATATCCTGGGATTATGATTTTGGGGGACATGTACTTGGTTGTAATTATCCTTATAGAAATGAATACCTTACACTGTTAAAAATATGCCGAAAAACCGGTAAAAATCCAGTAATAAATGTTGCCAGGCATTTAACGTCTTATAAACGGAAATATTGACGTTAAATGGTGATATTATGATCCTCAACCCGTAATAAGATAACAGGGTAGGGTAAAAATTACACTCTCCAATATTTTGCTGAATAACGGCTAAGAACAGTAGATTTTTACGGATAATGTTCGATTAAAATTACGCTTATTTAACAGTGTTCCTAATGAAATATATACTGTATGCTCGACAAGAATAACAGGAGAGAGAGAGAGAGAGAGAGAGAGAGAGAGAGAGAGAGAGAGAGAGAGAGAGAGAGAGAGAGCAGATTAATCTTGTCTTAGTCCAGTGAGATTAGTGAAAAAGGTGAGGATGCACCCTGGGCATACCCTGGGGAATGTCATCTGTCATTAACGGCTAGCATTAGTCTCACTCAGTTTGGATGGCTCGTCTCCATCCGCAGTGTTCATTTTTCCTTAAAGTGGTCGAATTATTTTGACATGGGTACGCTGTACAGGGGAACAGAAATCGTCTCAGCGGCCACGACAGAATGGTTTTACTATAGTCTATGATATATGGAGGACACTCCGACCCGGAATAGGCATCCTATCATCTTATCCCTGTGCCGTACAGAGGAAATCCTATGCCTCTTAAGAGCAACCAAATAGGGCTTCCTGAATCCTACAACAGGCCATCCTATGCTCTTAGGTGATCTTACTACGATCATAACTACATCCTATTCCTTTCCTTTTTTTTTTTCTTTTTTTTTCTATTAAATTTTTTATACTATTTTCTATTTTATTTCGCTAGCCTTTTTATAACAATTGTAATTTTTTTCAATTTAATTGTTCTTTACAACTCTTACAATTTATTGATTTTAATTCCTCACTGGGATATTTTTTCCATATTGGAGCCCTTGGGCTTACAGCATCCTGCTTTTTCAGCTAGAGTTGTAGCTTAGCTAATAATAATAATAATAATAATAATAATAATAATAATAATAATAATTCATATTGGCATTTTAATCTTTTATTTTCACTATCTTGCTGACCAGTATTCTGCGCAGTACATAAAACACCTAATGCTGGGGAAATTTATTTCACACTAAACTAAATATAAGAAGCAATGAACAATTAGAATAAAATATATTAAGAACAAATGAAAAAAGAAATTGTAATTTCTAGAAAGATAATTGCCTTTTTAGTTTGGGGAAGGTGAATTTCATTTCCTTTAATACCTAAGATGAAGGATTCGGCAAGGACCTCCCTCCAACCTTCCTAAAATCAAGAAAGGGGAGGCCTTATACCATTGAAGATAAGAAGCCGTTCAAAGAGCAAAATAGTGTAGTTTTATTTCAAACTAGTATATGCAACCCGTCAAAATTACGACTGAATATTTACATATGACCCACACGCACACAGTGATTCAACTCTTCCTATCCCTTACAACTTCACGAACTACAACACGCCTGTTTGGGCAATTCTTGAGATATTTTAATATATATATATATATATATATATATATATATATATATATATATATATATATATATATATATATATATATATTTATATATATATATATATATATATATATATATATATATATATGTGTGTGTGTGTGTGTGTGTGTGTGGGTGTGCGTGTGTATAAATATACATAGATATACTGTATACACACACACACACACACACACACACACACACATATATATATATATATATATATATATATATATATATACTCATCATCATCATCATCATCATCAGCCGTAACTTGTCCATTGCAAAGAAAAGGCCTCTGACATGTCCTTCAACTTGCGTCTGTTTATGGTCTTTTTGTGCCAGTCCACGACGACAAAACTTCTTTAGTTCGTCGATCCTTCGTCTTCTCTTCCTTCCCTTGCTTCTTTCTTTAGGGACCCATTCTGTTATTCGTAATGTCCATCTATTGTCTGTCATTCTCATTATATGTCCTGCATATGTCCATTTCTTTTCCCTACATATTGTTAGAATATTCTCTAGTTTAATTTGCTTTCGCATCCAAATTTCTCTTTTTCTGTTTTATGGGAATAACACAGAGACAAATAATTGATATATATATATATATATATATATATATATATATATATATATATTTATATATGTATATATATATATATATATATATATATATATATATACAGTATATATATATATATATATATATATACATATATATATACACAGTATATATATATATATATACATATATATATATATATGCAGCATATAGCCAGACACTTGCTTTATATTATATAGGAGATATATCTCATAGGATACTCCGTCATACAAGGTCCTTGGCATCATCCTTCCAACTTTCCCAGCAAGACAAAGCGAAGGAGTTCAACGTATTCCTCACAGGAGCAGCAGGACACGTTCGCTTAAATGCTTTGGATACTGGTCTCATTAAGAGGGTCTTCTTATTCAAGAGATGCCATACCTATATCAAAGGAGGAGGAGGAGGAGGAGAAGGAGGAGGAGGAGGAGAAGGAGGAGGCACAAAATAACCGTCGTCATGGTTACTGTGAGCGACATCAGAGGAGAGGCTAACTATACTAAGTCTTTCAGTTTTGAATTCGTGTGTGGTTTGAGAGAGAGAGAGAGAGAGAGAGAGAGAGATGCCAATAATAAGACATTATTTATGACTTGTGTTCAAATCTATAAACTTCTCATGAGAGAGAGAGAGCGAGAGAGAGAGAGAGAGAGAGAGAGAGAGAGAGAGATGCCAATAATAAGCTCATATCATTTGACTTGCGTTCAAATTAATAAACTCTTCATGCGTCTATGGACATGCCGTAACATACGCATCGAAGGTAAATGATTTGGCGTCAATAAAGGGAAATGCGTCATAATTGGGATTGGTTTTTTGAAGAAAAGAAACTTAACAACAAGAGACCAATAGCCATCAAAGTTAGATTTCTGAATCAGGTAAATGTCTGCCTAAATGAACTATTTCCTCCTGCAATATATATATATATATATATATATATATATATATATATATATATATATATATATATATATATATATATATATATATGAGAATACTATCAGATTGGAGAGAGATAGAGACAGAGAGAGAGAGAGAGAGAAAGAGAGTGAAAGACAGAGAGAGAGAGAGAGAGAGAGAGAGAGAGAGAGAATATGTATGTGTCGAAAAAATCAAATTCTTCTCCGAAGACTTTCTAAGAATACCTCCGGAGCTTCGGAAACCGCATTCTCTTTTGAAGAATTCTTCGCCCTTTTTCTTTTCTTAAAACTAAGCCTAATACAGGAACTCTATATCGTTGGCCTGGCGGGGCTCTCCCCTTCCCAGTGGAAGGAGAAGGCTCCCCAGCTCCAGCTGGCGCTGGGCGGCTGCCCCACTCCCGCCGCTGGCGCTGGGCGGCTGCCCCGCTTCCGCCGCTGGCGCTGGGCGGCTGCCCCGCTCCCACTGGCGCTGGGCGGCTGCGTAGTTTGCACATAGTATGCGCACTTCCCGCATTGACACGCCGAGTTTGCGCAATTCGGACGGTGTCGTACCGACTTGGCCACGCCATATAAAAACGGGGGCCTCTCCAACCCTTGGTCATTTTTGGATTGGCTTTGGAAGAGACAACATGCTTAGTGTCAGAGACACCATTGCACAGAGGAGAAGATTCCTATACCTGGCAGCTGTTCTAGCCATTGTTAAAGAGCAGCAGAAAAGGCTGGCAGAGGCAGAAGAGCAAGAAAAGGCAACCCCACCTTGAAGAAAGACAATTAGCACAAGGGCTGATCAAGGTTAATTATAATCATATCATATTTTCTACCACGACAATATATAAACGTTTTCCCTTTTAATGCGAATAAAATGAAATCACCCTCAAATCGAAAGTACGAATAACGTGAGTACTTTGAGAAAATCGCTTATAACTTTATTCAACTGACAAAAATATGATGTCGCCTGCACACACAGAGAGAGAGAGAGAGAGAGAGAGAGAGAGAGAGATTCCATCGGTTATTATTATTATCATTATTATCTATTATTAGCTAAGTTATAACCCTAGTTGGAAAAGCAGGATGCTATAAGCCCAGGGCTCCAACAAGGAAAATAGGCCAGTGAGGAAAGGAAACAAGGAAAAATAAAACATTTTAAAAGTAACAGCATTAAAGTAAATATTTCCTATTTAAACTATAAAAACTTTAACAAAACCAGAGAAGCGTCCAAAGCTCTATATATACCCCCCACACCGTCGCGAGCACCACTGTCGCACAGTAGTCGTGAAGTGTTCTTGAGCTGTTTGTGAACTGATCGTGAGCTGCTCTTGCCATGCGCAAACTGTTCGTGAAGTGGCACGCATTGGCACTATTCGAGTCGTGCCAATGCGTGCCACAAATTCGTGCAAGTGTCAGGGCGGCTTAAGACTTCGCTGATATTTAGCATGAGAAATGCGAAGCTATACGCTCACAATATGGTCAATTTAATAAAAATTTCATTCGATCTAAAGTTTTCTTTTAAAATACCAAGACACTATCAAGCTATAGTGTGTCTAGAACCCCCGTCCAACAAAGCGCTAGACACAGGCGTTTCCAATAAGCTACAGCGTTGCTGTAACCTAATGGATACGTCGGACACTTGATATCTGTGGGCCTCAGGTTCAAGCTACGCTCATGGCGACTAACAATAGAGTTTATTGATGAACATAAGTCTAAATAATGAATCACTGGAAGTCATTGTCAGTCCGAGCGCTGATTAGGTTCAGTTTCTAGGGCATTATGAGACAGATCAATCAATTTTCCCTTAGCTCTGCTGCTCATAAGCAACCCTTCGAACCCTATTAAATGTTAATAAGTAATATTTTGGATGAACTTGTTAACAGTTTGCACTTGCCTATGTTTAAATAGTTACTTTCAGTAACTTTGGTTACGCTAGCCTCCTGGCTAGCATTCACGTGGCAGCAGATCGATCCCATCCCAGGACAGTGAGTTTAAGCTGTTTACTTGGAAGGGCACTGCTGTGGTTGGGCACCACATTGGAGGGTTGGGCTTGACGGCTGACATTCTGGTGGGCATCTATTCTCATGAAACTGAAACTTCCTGTCAGGTCACAGCCATTAATGCCTTGATAATGGCGACGATAATGCAGGTCGAGAAAGCTCTCCGGGTTTTCGCTCGACTGTCCCAGGGGGATTTTCTTCCTCATCATTTATTGCTTCGTTTTCACGTAGATTCCAGTATTGCCAATTCTTTTTTACTAGCAAACCCAATCTGTTACAAATGATGCGTAAATATTTCGATAGATATGCACACAGATTCCACGCACCCTACCCCCTCCCCATCCCTAACTAAAACACGAGGTTTCGGCAATTTGAGGGAGAGACTGGTTTTCGAGTGTACCTCTCATGGTACCCCCATTTTCATCAGGGTATGACAACTTCCTCTACCCCATGAGCGTGGCCGGAAAGATATATATACACACACACATATATATATATATATATATATATATATATATATATATACACATATATATATATATATATATATATATATATATATATATATATATATATATATATATATATATATATATATATATATATATATATCACCACTGGACAGGCAGAAGAGTCTAGTAATAAGGGAGCAGATGAAACCATTTAAGAGAGATAAGAACAGAAGGATGGAAGTAGGTGGGCTGGGACTGGGGGAAGATGATGCAAGGATTAGAAATAGATGGAGAAAGTTGATACAAGCAGCCGATTACGCTTTCCAGTGTGACTAATAAAGTCTAAAAAAGAACATCTTGGCATTTACCAGTAGTCACCCAAATACTAAATTTCGCGACGAACTACAGTATATAATCATTTGATTGTGATGCCTCTTTAACTTGGAGTGGATTAAGAAAATTGGATAGCTTTGTGAACAACTACTCATGTGCTCATCGCTACAGTAAAAACATCAAGTGGTTGTAAGGTTTAAAAGTCACTCATGAATGGCAGAGACAAGGGACAGTGACAATGCCCTTGTAGGAAAATGCCCTTGACACCGACCATAAATCCTTATGATCAGCATCCAAGGTCCCTCTCCATCCATGCTAAGACCAGGGAGAGCTAGGCAATGACTGCTAATGACTCAGCAGTTAAACCTATGGACTCAGCCAAACCCCCTATCATTAGCTTCAAAGGATGGTAACGTTGCAGACATTACAAGAAACTGTCGAGTTGAGCGGTACTTGAACCACTGTCTAACAGATCACCAGGCAGGGACGTTTCCCATAGGCTACCAAAAACCATCAATCATTATTACAAGAATTGAACGCTTGTCATTAAGATTTTGTATATTTCACTTATATATACAAATTCCTGGCCAGAAACACAAACCAATTTAAACGAGATTCTTCAACAGGATATTTTCAACTTCGACAACAACAGCAGAAATTAGAAATTTTCCGATCCACTCAACAGGATGATTAGGACTCGATAGATAATAAATAACATCGATCTCGAAACATCTCTATCCGTAAAGGCTAAACCCATGAAATGAATGCATTCCAAATATCTTTTCTCATATAATCAATTAATATTCATAATTACATTAAAAATAATATTTGCTAAAACTTGAGGAGCTACTAAACCAGAAAAACTAATCACAGGAATGACTAGTTGTATGCCACTGAAAACGTAATGAGAGGCCGTAACATAAACAGCCAAACTGATAACTAATTATGTTAATATTACAGTAATGTTCAACCCTTTCGTAAATATTGAAATTTACCCGTCATAAAGACATATTACAATATTTCGTGAAAAAAAAAAAAAAAAACCGGTTCTTGAGCCTATCTACGCCATAAATCACTGATTTATTCATATCGAGTCATAAAATGTCAAGAAAAATAACTTGATGCAAATAATTCAAAACATACATTCATGTAATCAGAACATACAGAACA
Source organism: Palaemon carinicauda (assembly GCF_036898095.1). Classification (NCBI taxonomy): domain Eukaryota; kingdom Metazoa; phylum Arthropoda; class Malacostraca; order Decapoda; family Palaemonidae; genus Palaemon; species Palaemon carinicauda. Next base: position 17,260,167 of record NC_090760.1, read on the forward strand.
TTCCTGCGCTGGACAATTAAGATGAGTCAAAATCTAAACAATAACAATATTTATGTGATTAAGAAACTGCTCCAAGTTCCACAGAAACTTGAATGATTCTCATTTCCAACCCTCACATAAATTCACTGATATACTGTATATAACTAACTTCAAAGCCTCTCTTACTATCCAGTCAAGTATAATTCGACCAAGAATGACACCAATGGGACCACCCTCAATGTGGTGTGTAGATGTTAAGAAGAAATTTCAAATTCCCTAATCTGGTTAGATATTGTTGGCTGCATTTCCATGGTATTTAACTTCAATATAAACATCTGGTTTCCTAAACCGATGAAGAAGAACAGATTCCTGTTTTTAGGATGATATATAATACATCATAAAATTAACAAATTTGATATATCAATAGATTTGTAATCTGAAGAACAGAGGCAATAGAATACGACTAAAGAAATAGAGCGTCAAAACGAAAACCGAAATCAAAATAGAAACATCAGCTCTCATCCTACGATGTCTTTTGACAAGGAAGTCAGAACAAATGACAGATTTTTAGACCCACTCACTTTATATAAACTCCAATACAACAAAGTAGCAAAACTTATAATAGGTAATTGCGAGCTTTAGGCTAAAAGTAACCCACGGACCTTACAAACGTGTCATACTCATCTACAGGCCGTCCTGTGGTCGCCTAATCCCTACATCAATTACAAAAACACTCTTATGATCGTTAGTAATAACCCTCATTAATATCTATTCAATTATAGTATGATTTACAAGTATGGAATGCGTTCACATAAAAATAATGCATATTAAGTGTGAAATCCACAAGTAACCACATGTCTTCTGTGAATGAGAAATCACAGGCTCTCTCAGGCTTCTGTAGGCCTACCTAGAACTTCTGGACTCTCAAGTGTTTTCCTTTAGGTCCCCTCATTGTTACAATCGCTTCAACTTTCAACTTAGGTGATCCAACTTTGCTTATTATTAATTCAAGTTGACAGAAACTGCTTGAAGGACAGATTCACTCCGGCAGATTATCCGATTTTCCATCGCAGCTGCCAAGGTCATACATGCAAAACAAACTTATCTAATTACCAAGGTAATCCAGTTTTATTCATATTTTTTTTATTGATAACAATTTAGTTTATAGTTTCATGACTAAGCCATGATAGTATGCTTCTAAATGAATTAGGATATATATATATATATATATATATATATATATATATATATATATATATATATATATATATATATATATATATATATATATATATATATATATGCATTTAGAAGCATCCTATCAAGGCTTAGTCATGAAACTGTAAACTAAATTGTTATCAATAAAAAAAAAATACAAATAAAACTGGATTACCTTGTCAGTGGTTTTAATAAACCTTCTTACACAATTCAAATTGCATTTCCCCTTCATTTCCTCCACAAAACCGCTAAATATGTCGGGGAAATATCTCCTGTATTTTCATTACCATTATATTAGATCTCAGAAACAGTCGATACTTAATAAATGGGTCTGGTATCAGTGTAACCATATATAGAATCAAAATACCTTTAAAATTCAATTAAAAAATTTGGGCAACTATGATAATACAGAAAACATTTCTCTCATGTTCATTCTAACCTTCTTTCGAAAATAAAAATATATATATACAAAAATTTACTCAAATAAATAGTGTTTAAAGTGGAAAAGACTTTTCAAGATTGGAAAGAAAGCAAAATAACTTCAAATTAAACAATGAATAAATACATAAACGCACAACCGTGTGTGTGTGTGTGTGTGTGTGTGTGTGTGTGTGTGTGTGTAACCTGAGGCTGCATTACATTTCCTACATTTACAATTGCATCATATACTATGATTGATCTCTTAAACAACTGTGACTGATACGCTAAAACCAAATCTACTGAAAGTATTCTATTGTCAATACTTTGTCTTGTTATGAAAGGATCATAAACTTAAAACTTGCCAAGAGTTATATAAAATTGATAAAACAAAGGAGTGAAAGACTTCATCAATCTCATTTATTATTTAAAATCAATTCCTTCAACCAACATACCCTCCCTTTTTAAGAAAATTAGTTCTATATAACCTCACTTTAAAAGCAATTCATTATCTTTTAATGAAGAAAATAATTTTCAAGTAATCTTATTATGCCACTTCCGTTCACATGTGATTACTCTAAACATCTGTTGTCACATTGATCACATTCACATTTTTTTTCACTAGATTCGGATGCTCTCTCTCTCTCTCTCTCTCTCTCTCTCTCTCTCTCTCTCTCTCTCTCTCTCTCTCTCTCTCTCTCTCTCTCTTTTCTTTTGGTAACAAAAGGGTCACCCAACCCGGTCCATCCTGACATGCTGTCTGTCAGAGAGAGAGAGAGAGAGAGAGAGAGAGAGAGAGAGAGAGACTTTTGTGTCATTCCGTTCCCCAGTTCGTCCAACGTTAAAATTTCTTCTTAATGGATTCTAGACACGTAGTACAAGGCGTTCCTTTGGGCCTTTGTACTCGTCTACTATTTCATCTCCTCGCCAAATGGGATTTTTCTCGCCCTTAATCTATATCAAAGAAGTCAAAGGATGATATCAAACTTTCAAAATGTCATTTGAACTAAAGCCCCAAAAGCAATGGAATTGACATTTAAAAAGAATTAGGCTTAATATCGTTGTGATACAATGAGAAACATTTGAAATTAATCTGTTTAAACAATAAATTAACACAACCACATTGATGGCATTAGCACCATCGTAAATGATCGCTCTCATTCATTTATAGCAACAATTTTTCCCTTCATTCACCTTTGATCCTATTGGACCTCATTTGCATAAAGTAAAGCCTTAGCAATAGGTGGGTCATTGTCATTAATCTTGTTGCTGTTATCTAAAATAAATGGGATGCAACTGGAAATGAATTGGGTAACAATCGAATTCATCGGAGTGAATAGGTCCACATTAATATTTTGAATTATTTAATAAAGATGGAAAAATTACAACGTAAGCTAGTTATACCTCAAAGATCTATGGAAAGAATAATGATAGGAATAACTCAGAGACATAAAATAAGCAACATGGATAGGAGAGCTAACTGAAGTAGAAGATATTCTAACAACTTGTAAGAAAAAGAATAGGACATATCATGAAAATGACAGACAATTGACTGACATTAAGGATAACAAAACGGATTTGGCTGGGGTACCAACCACCCGTTGATATACTATCGGTAGCGAGTTATTGGATCCTTTGACTGGCAAGAAAGTACTGCATTGGATCCTTCTCTCTGGTTACAGATCATTTTTTTGGCCTACTTATACACCGAACAGTCTGGCCTATTCTTTCCACATTCTCCTCTGTCCTCATACACTTGACAACATTTGGATACCGAACAATTCTTCTTTACTCAAGCAGTTAACTACTGTACTATAATTGCTCAGTGGCTACTTTCCTCTTTAGTTATGGTAAGCAGCTCTTCTAGGAGAAAGACACTCTAAAATCAAACCATTGTTCTCTAATCTTGGATAGCGCCATAGCCTCTATAACACGGTTTTCCACTGTTTTGGGGTAGATTTCTCTTTCTTGAGGGTACACTCGGGTACACTTTTCTATCTTATTTCTCTTCCTCTTGTTTTTTTAAGTTTTTATAGTCATTAACTGGAAGATCTATTTTATAGCCGTTAACGTTCTTAATACATTTTATGTTGTTCATTATTTCTCTTCTTGTTTACTTCCTTATTTCCTTTCCTCACTGAGCTATTTTCCCTGCTGGAGCCCTTGGGTTCATGGCATCCTGCTTTTCCTACTAGGGTTGTAGCTCAGCAAATAATAATAATAATAATAATAATAATAATAATAATAATAATAATAATAATAATACCGATGATAATTGTGATCGTAAAAGAAGCTGATGAAGGAAGAATAGACGATGGATCGACGAACTAAGGAAGTTTGAGGGGGTGTACTAGCACAGAAAGACTATAAACAGACGCAAGTGGAAGGACATGACTGAAGCTTTTATTCTGCAGTGGACTAGTAATGACTGATAATATATATATATATATATATATATATATATATATATATATATATATATATATATATATATATATATATATGTATATATATATAGTTACAGTGAAAATTATTCAAATCTTCCATTATAATTCAAATAAGTCTGATTTGAAACTTGAATAATCTTAGTAGCTCAAATTTATATTGGAAATTTGAATAATATTAGTGAAATATATTTGAGGAAGCAAACAAAGAAACATCCAGTTTTACAATAAGATGACTTTAGAGAATTAAACTTTCACAAAGTTCCAAAATCTTTAAAAACGTATTCATAAATTTCACAATGATAAATAATATGCTTTGATGGACTGAATTATGAAACTTGAAAACTTTGGAAACCTTTCCAGTCCACCTTTAAGGGATCTATCCATAATAATGATATTAAGAATTAAAATAAGAATTAATATAGCCGTGGACGCGTTGAGATCAGTTTCCAATGAGATTCCCGAAAGGTAACAACACAACCTCTTTAGCACGAGGCTGAACAGGCGACTGCCTTCATAGTGATACTTTCATTATTTCAGGATTGATTTACTTCACAGGTGTTTTCCCGATCTTGACACACGCCGAAAAGCCCTACGCCCTGCAGAGCTACAGGATTGGTTTGTCGTATACATGCTTTATGTATTCGAAGTATCACACCGCGTAATCAGTGTTAATTATCAAGTCAATTAACTAGAAGGGAAGGATTTCTGGCAATGTTTTTTACAAATGGAAATACCTTGTTGGCCATAAAATAAGTAAACAAACGACATATTCTCAGGGAGTCAATTTTTGTAAGAAAACTATGATAAATGAAAAGAAATCAATGTTATTCATCGGAATTTATTTATAATAAATGTGTCTTTCTTGTTTTGTATACTCCAGTAACATTTAAAATCCAATTGAAAGTCAACTTCATCATTTAATGTTACAAAATAAGAAAGGATTTAAAATGGATATTGAAAAGATAGTCAGACATCGGCCTGATTAATCAAACCTGCGCCCACACATTTATTTTTTACCAAATATAAATGTATGTCTTTATACACAAACACTATACGTTTCGAACGGACAAAAATATATATATGATTATGTATAAATAAATAAATAAATAATTATACATACATATATATATATATATATATATATATATATATATATATATATATATATATCACAAGCACACGTGATTTCAATCAATGTAAATATCACCCACGAATGGCATTTAATACCGAATTCTATCTTGGGAATATACATCCACATGGAATTCATTTTATGGTGACAGCTTCTCGCCGGGTGGGGATTCGATCCCCCACCTGTTCGGCTGGAAACCATGCCCGCAGTGACCATACCGACTGAGCCATCAAGAGAGATCAAAAGTTTATGACAAGTCCTCGTACATATTCCTGTCGAATTCTGGATTCTGTTCATACACTTGAAATAAACCCATCTCCACCATGATAGCTGAATCGTAAGTTTGCAACACGTGGTTATTATATATGAATATATATCACAAGGACACGAGATTTCAATCAATGTAAATATATATATATATATATATATATATATATATAATATATATATATATGTATATATATATGTATATATATATATACATATATATATATATATATATATATATATATAAAGTAAAGATATATATATATATATATATATATATAAAGTAAAGATATATATATATATATATATATATATATATATATATATATATAAAAGTAAAGGTATATATATATATATATATATATATATATATATATATATAAAGTAAAGGTATATATATATATATATATATATATATATATATATATATATATATATATATATATATATATTAATGAAAAAACTCTCTCTCTCGTTCCTAAAATTTCTAGACCTAAAGAGCTGGACCTTGTAATTATAAACCCTGTATGAATCAGCCCTAATCTATTTTCAGATAAGTTACGGACCTTCCATGACACATAACCTAAGGTTGCACAATCAATTTCTTCCGCCATCTTCAATATCCCACCCAAGCGTAAACCATTATTTAGGACGACGCTGAAAGAAAAATATTTACGACTTGATATCTTTGGATTCTCTGAAATGTTATCATATAAAGCCATATTAAAAAAATATATATAGAGAGAGAATTATGAATTCATATTCGTCGTATTTACGTATATTTTTTTCTAGAAATTTTTACTTTGGCACAAAAAATAAAACACTTTAAAGAAACAAAAATTCAGTACATCCGTAGGTTCCATAAACATACACATTCACTCTGATTTTAATGTGAGTGATAGATGAGCGACACATTCTAGACTTAAAATCAATCTTAATTTATTAAATGCACTTAACAACAGTATTTAGCGTAACCCATAACATATGCTTATATAGCATAAATCCAAATACCCAGTACCTTATCTTGCATATAAACCCTAAATAACTTTCATTGCATAAACATCCTGAATCTGAAAGGTATGGAGGACTTGGTAAGTTTTAAAGGTTTCACCAAATTGTTATTCTATATATTTTTACCTGTCAACAGACTTTCTCTTTGGAATGCCCAAAATGCAGCACCTACATATATAAATATGAAGATGAGAGAGAGAGAGAGAGAGAGAGAGAGAGAGAGAGAGAGAGAGAGAGAGAGAGAGAGAGAGAGAGAGAGAGCAGCCATGTATAGCGTTTTATCATTATCATCATCATTACTTGCGAAGCTACAGCCCTAGTTGGAAAAGCAGGATGCTATAAACCAAGGGGCCCCAACATGGAAAATAGCCCAGTGAGGAAAGGAAACAAGTAACAAAATTAAAATGAATATAATATAAAGTATAAAAACAACAAAACAAGAAGAGAAATAAGACAGAATAGTGTGGATCGATTGCACCCTCAATCAAGAGACAGCCTTATCGCGTCTATACCCTGTGCAAAAGTTATCTGGCCGTCGGATCATTGTCTTTTTCAGAATACTTAGTGGAGGAGAAATCCTCTGCTTTCGATCACTTTCCCTTACAACTCTTAAAACAAGCACATCTGAAATAAAGCTGGATTAAACTCGTGCGTGGGGGGGGGGGGGGGGGGATTAGTTTTGCTTTTAAGACCTTGGGGGTCGCGGTTAAAGGTTGGGTTCTTATTAAGTAGCCTACAAAGATCTACTTATTTTCAATTCCTGTTTTATAGTTAGCCCTTCTTATGTATGTATTATTTGCATATATTTCATATCATTCTATGTATTAATGGATAAAGTAAATATTGCTTTATAGATATCGGCATTATACGTAGCATCTTTTAATACACTTCTTATCACGTTTGTGTTTATTTTTCTATAGAATTTTAACTCTGCTCATCCTCAATAGGCTTTTACATTTTAAGCAAATGTAATTGTATATATGTTTGTCAGTAGATTACCGATATACATACAGTGTAAACACAAAAGTATCAACAGGCATTATATATATATATATATATATATATATATATATATATATATATATATATAGAGAGAGAGAGAGAGAGAGAGAGAGAGAGAGAGAGAGAGAGAGAGAGAGAGAGAGAGAGAGAGAGAGAGAGAGATATGGATAGAATGATAGATAGATTAATTGATTATTGCCTACCTCTTTGTGAAATTGTATTGGAATGTTGACAGATAGACAGTCGTTAACAACAACGCTGAAGATTATGAAGATAAGAAAACTGACCAGACTCTTCTTCTCATCTGGGAACCTACCGATTATCCATATAATCCTTTTGATGGGGGAAAACGGGGAAAAAGAATATTTCTACCGACGTATCACTGATATTATCGTACAATGAATATTCCTTTATTCGTATTTTACTAAACATGTGGAAGGGCTTTGGTAAGAGAATATTAAGGTGCTGACATTGTTGTATTTAATTTTCCGCCATTGGTAATGATTTACTCAACGAGAAACCATATATGGTCAATACCGTAGTATGGGCACAATCGTCTGAGCCACCAGATATGGTCATTCCCCGCAGTGAAGTCGTTAAATCCCATACAGCACCTACACTACAATCAGATTTGGTAGTCCCGGGCAAAAAATAAAAAATACCTAATGTATATTTTCAGTTATGAAATATGTGTTTTAAATAATAATAATAGATCAAATAAGATGATTTCAAGATATCTTTTGAAAGCTAAATACATATTTCAATGGACTCCTCAACGCTATATTGGTACCGACGACAGCCAATCCCTGGAATATGTCCATCTCGTACACACACTTGCTGTTAGTGCACACTCAGTCTTTCAATCTTCAGCTGATAACTCTCAAGGAAAAAAGTCAAGAAATCATGCGTATCAAAAGGTGAATCAGTCGGCTAAGAGAAAAAACAGACAAAAATAAAGCGTTTTGGCTTACACCGAAGCTTCAAGATAAAAATAATCTCCTCCCAATCACTTATCAAGTTTTGTTCGCCTGGTCTACCTCTTAACAAATAAACATCCATTACCAGCTTAAAAACTACTTAAAAAAAAAAAAAAAAATAAAAGACCAAAACCGTGATACCGGAGCTAAGAATACGATAGCCGCAACGACCTCGACGGACAAGAAACTTCAAACCTGGTTAAGAAGAGAATGTTCCCAAGGAGACGATGGACGTCACGTTACTTCTTATTCAAAGTCGATATAGATCATTGGGCTTTTATTTCCATAGCTATTTTGGATCATTTTGCGAGACTAGACAAAGGATTATTGATACGAAATATCAAGAACACCATGTGCTCAGAGGAAAATCGCAACATTTTCCCGTTAACAGTGTTAGTTTACTCTCCAAATTTTCATCCCTGGCTTCATTACTAGATTGGAAAGAAAGCTGGATAAAGGAATAATGATACGAGATAGCAAAAACATGATGAAATATCGCAATGCTTTCCCGTTAACAGTGTACGTTTATTCTCCAGATTCTCATCATGGGCTTCGTTACAAGGACGCAAATATTCTTCATATAATGGAGTTAATGTACGAGAAGAGAGAGAGAGAGAGAGAGAGAGAGAGAGAGAGAGAGAGAGAGAGAGAGAGAGAGAGAGAGAGAGAGAGAGAGAGAGAGAATACTGTTAGGGAAAGTATTATCGTCGAATGACGCTAGATAAATACACAAATTATAGAGACCTGTAAATCCTGAAACGCAGAGAGGGCCAGAAATGTTTAACCTTCGATCATAAAGAGTTTTAAATGTCTTACAGCATCTACAAGTGTATAAATATTATTTTTATTGTTTTCCAATATGAAACTATATTAAAAAACCACACTTATACTAGATTTTTTTACAAAAGGGGTATGTCATCTAATAAACAAAGTAGACATAAAGGAATTGTTTAATAATTCTAAAAAGTTGGTTAAGAGTTCTTCTGGAAATGACAATAATGTGAACTTAGTATTTCTTATACAGATTACAACTTGCTTTAAGTTGACCAAAAGTTTTAACGTTTGTCAGGCAGAACAATGCAGCATAAAATGGTTCGGCCGTAAGCCATAAAATCAATTGGTGGGATGCCAAGACATTAAACCACATTAACGATTTTTCCCAAAGAATTCATTTCTATTGCCTGTACCCAAGGTTACAGTTCAAATCAAAGCCATGGTCTGCTTTCCAGTAATCCAGTATTATCTTCTTTGATTAAATCCGACTTATTTCCTTCTCCAGTATAAATACGATATTTTTGTATGTATGTATGTATGTATGTATGTATGTATGCATGTATTCATTATCTGATTGTAGGATGCATGGAGCACAAATTAATAAAAAGATATCCAAAAGCTGAAAAGTAACCTCAGCTGCTCCCTTGGATGTGAGTGGGCGCAGGATGACAAACCTGGTCAGAAAGCACTGGTACACAATAATCCACTTGTGTTGGGCTTGTGGAGATGACTGCATGTCAATTAAATTGACTTGGAAACGAGAATTGAAATCTTAAGTAAGTCTGGGGCGAACCACAACTCCCTTTGGCTTGGTTCTTTTTGTCTTTTCTTGGCAGGTAATACACTAGGACTTGAACAGGTCGACAGCTTCCCTTGTGATGTTTGCATATTTAGAGTAGGATATTAGTTTTACCTAAATCTTCAATCCAAAATGTTTCAAACTGTGATCTAAAACGGTAATTACTTGTTGAATTACCCGCTCTTATGGTTAAAAGAAATTAAAATGAGTAAATTACCTGCTAACATAGTTCAAAGAAATAAGTGAAAGAGACCATTTCAAACAAAACTGGATTAACTTCTCAGGTACTTAAATTTAAAGTGAACACCTGTGCTTGGAACAATTCTGGCTGCAATTTATATGAAAATATATGAACAGATATTCATAAATAAAGACTAATTATAACATAAAGATTCAAAACCAACTTTCAGAAAATAAGAATCCGTGTCAACACCCATATATACTTAAAAACACATAAAATTGGTGTTTTCCAACAAATACCAGAATTACACAGTTTGCCTAAATTCTATCAAGCAAAGTGTGTAAATTTCAGTCATTTCACGTAATGCCTGGAAATTTTAGTCATTACGCGAAATCCCTAAGTGAATCAGTCATTTCGCGAAATGCCTAAAATCTTTAGGTATTTCATGAAATACCTGGTTACACAGTCTGCCTGTATATATATATATATATATATATATATATATATATATATATATATATATATATATATATATATATATATATGAAAGCGGTGGTACGAGATAGTAAAATGCATTGAAAAGCAAGTTAATAATACAACTACCATTATTCACAAAACTTGTTAAATCTTGTTCCAACCACATAACGGCAAAACATTAGACCACCAAAATTTTATTATTATAAATACAGCTGCTAAGCAGTTAAACATTTTAATTGAAATGCCTATATTGAAATGCCCTTCACTGGGGCATGGGAGGCAATTTAGGGCTAAAGAGAATATAACTGAAGTATATTAAGTGAGAGTGAAAAGACTTGAACTGCCTGTCGGAAGAAAAGGAGATGGGATGCACGTAAAGAGGAAAGATAAAAAGTCCGAGCCGAAAGACTCATAAATAAGGCTTAATGTTATCGTTAATATTTCTCTCGTCTAATCGGTTAGAAAAAAAATAATGTACAAATGCTTGAAGTGGTAATGAAATATCATTTAAAATCTGAAAAAAAGTTAATTAAAACTTAAATCAGCAACTCGAGCCGACACCTTTAGAGAATTTCCTTCTATCGTTTCATTATTGACCTGAGCAATAAGAACCAATAATCTAATACTTAAGTTTAAGATAATAGACAACAGTATTATTCACTAAAAGAAGAAATGTGGGAATAATTTCCTCATAAAAACTTCATCCTCAGAAACCAAAATTAAACTTTTAAGGACAATGCTAGCACTAATTCTTAGGAATTCAAGAATGCAAAACAACGTTATCCAATTAAAAAATGTATAAAAGGTCCCTTGGAAATCCTTAATTCAGTTGTTACACTTAATTCCTCGGTTCAACTTTTAAGAACGAGAGAGCGGGTCTGAATATGCATCTTTAATGGTTCGTATTTAGTTCACAGTTTTTGCGACAGGAGCACAGCACTATTTAGTCCGCCTCTTGTACGTACTTTAAGAGACATATCAGATGCTATCTACCATCCTTAATTTGGAATTCGTACAAAAACAATGACAGAAAAAGAAATCATAGGCAAATCATCGAATAAAAACACAACGTTATGTTATCAAAACGCCCCAAAAAATCCACAAAATTTCGGAACTAAGAAGAGAGAACCAAAGGGTTTCCACAACTCAAAGGCAGAATTAATTGATACGATTTTAATGGCTAAATTTCTCGTGTTAACTTTTAGCAAGCCCGTATTAATACATATAAGAACCATATAAATTAAAATACAAGGGCTTACAAATGTTCTATATTTACTAAATACAACGAGAGAGAGAGAGAGAGAGAGAGAGAGAGAGAGAGAGAGAGAGAGAGAGAGAGAGAGAGAGAGAGAGAGAGAGAGAGTGAGTGAGTAAATGGATTTGGAAAAATAAGATTAACTTTATATCATTCCAGGAATGAAAACGTGCTATGTCAATATTGTCTCTGTATTAGGTACTGAGGCAGATTTACATATACACAAGGAAAAGTCTGGTGCGTACTTTTTAATATATAAAAATTGTTTCGCCATCCTTCGAAAAGATAATAATTTTAGGAGACCTGGATGTCACCTCCATACGCATCCAGGATATCAACGAAAAAGGTCTCTACGCACCAACTATTGAAGGGAGAAAAAAAGTATATTAATCTAATAAAAGAAATAATTTTGTACGTGCCGAGAAGACAACATTCTTTTCTGGAAGTGATATAAAAGCATAGACTCTTTAAAAGGGAATGAGAGACCAGACATGGGAGATGTGATAGTTCACCTCATGGAAATAAATCGGAATGTTTTGCTTTATTGGGATTAAAAGAGTATTCATTTATTAAAATCTGCTGAATACAATTACGCTGATATCAGAACTGTAAGTTCTTGTATTCAAAACTGATTTACATGACAAGAGAGGGTGTATAAAGGGAAGGCTTTTCAGAGACGATCTTAATACTTTCAGAATTCAAATAAACACGAGAGTTTTAAGAATTCAGACTTTTCCTGCGTCGAGTTTGGAACTAGGTCGCCTCCCCTCTCTCTCTCTCTCTCTCTCTCTCTCTCTCTCTCTCTCTCTCTCTCTCTCTCTCTCTGTTCGTTCAATCTTTCGATGTATATTTTTACTAATTAGATTTAAATTATATGGTCGAAACCACCAAAAAAAAACTTTTAGATATTCAAAAGCATATTTAAACCGATTTAATACCAAACATCTTCCGGATTTACTACAAACGCTAAGTACAATACTGTGTACGAGTGTACATGACTAAACTACACTTCAAAAAGTCTTCAAAATCCAAGAAACAACTGAAATCCACAAGCAAAGAATCCTCCTTACATAGAGATAAAATTAGTCTTCTGCATCATTTCCCAGATTTAAATTGAAATGAAATCTAATCCACAATGCACACATCACTGAACCGTTCTACGAGATTCATTTAAGAAAAACTTGATGTCTGAGACAAACGTTCAGATAAAAAAGGGGACTTAATTCTTACATTAATTCCTTGCTATATAAGAATCTTCACCCTACTGGATGTAATACGTGGCAGAATATGCTCAACAAAAGTTTGCATGAATCTAATAATATATAATCTATTGAATTTTCAATATTAAGTACACACACCTATGGAATAATGTAATATCTAATAAATGCTAAAAAAAAAAAAAAAGATAAGGATAAGTTACAGATAATGCTGAATATAGGTAGCAAGTTGGCCAGGGCACCAGCCACCCGTTGAGATACTACCACTAGAGAGTTATGGGGTCCTTTGACTGCCCAGACAGTACTATATTGGACCTTTCTCTCTGGTTACGGTTCTCTTTCCCTTTTTGCCACACATATACCGAATATTCTGGAATATTCTACACAGATTCTCCTCTGCCCTTATAATCCTGACAACACTGCAATTACCAAACAATTCTTCTTCATCAAGGGGTTAACTATTGCACTGTAATTGTTCAGAGGCTACTTTCCTCCTGGTAAGGGTAGAAGAGACTCTTTAGCGCTGCTATGGTAAGCAGCTCTTCTAGAAGAAGGACACTTCAAAATCAAACCGTTGTTATCTAGTCTTGGGTAGAGCCATAGCCTCTGTACCATAGACTTCCATTGTCTTGGGTTAGAGTTCTCTTCCTAGAGGGTGTACTCTGGCACACTACTCTATCTAATTTCTTTTCTTGTTATTTTGTTAAAGTTTTTATAGTTTATATAGGAAATATTTACTTTAATGTTGTTACTGTTCTTAAAATATTTTATTTTTCCTTGTTTCCTTTCCTCACTTGGCTATTTTCCCTGTAGGAGCCCCTGGGCTTATAGCATCCCATTTTTTCAACAAGGGTTGTAACTTAGCAAGTAATAATAATAATAATAATAATAATAACAATAATAATAATAATAATAATAATAATAATAATAATAAATAATAATAAGTCCTTGCCGTTATAGTTTTTGTATAACATTAACTAAATAGAAAATGTTATAGAATATGGTAGAGCATTACAAATAATAACCAAAATTAATGAGTTATCTCTTTCATTTCAAGGTGTTATATTCATACTGAATCATGTTTTCTTATACACAACTAATATCTGTAGAATCTAACCGAGATTTCCGAACTAAAATAACATTCCCTTTTGAACCTGACACGCAACTATCCCCCCCAAAAAAGGGCGATGGACCTTCTCCCTTTACCCAACATGCCATCAGATTTCTCCTCGTGTCGAAATATTGACAGATTCTTCCAATTTCCAAACCAAGCTAAGTGGAGGTTTCAATCAAATATACCTCCCTTAAAAACAGTAAAATAATAATAAAAAAAAAAGTTGAGAAGCTTCCTTTAAGATAAGAAGTGGTTTGACACCTACAAGACATTTTACGTCAATTCGCAATTCATTACAGATAACAATGGGTTCCAAGTATTGAAAGAACTTTATTGACAATTCTTCAACTATAATAAAGCTTCTCCTTACATGAACACTTGCTTCCTTTGTATCAGGAATATATATATATATATACATATATATATATATATATATATATATATATATATATATATAGAGAGAGAGAGAGAGAGAGAGAGAGAGAGAGAGAGAGAGAGAGAGAGAGAGAGAGAGAGAGAGAGAGAGAGAGAGATGCATCGTTAGCAAATCGACTGAGAAACCCTGTTTTTCTGGACCGGAAGACATATCTTGCTGTATCTGCTTTACATACACATACACGCCGGCAAACACGCGTGTATTTATGTGTGTATGTATGTATTTATGTGTATGTATGTATGCATACATACATACATATATATATATATATATATATATATGTATACATATATACGTATATATATATATATATATATATATATATATATATATATATATATATATATATATATATATATATATATATATATACAAGGTCTATAGATTAAGGCTATAGACCTTGTATATATATATATATATATATATATATATATATATATATATATATATATATATATATATATATATATATATATATATATATATATATATCATATATGTACACATATATATAGATGCATATACATACATACATATCGAAGAGTTACAATCTCCCTTCCATTCCCTCTTTGGTGTTTGACCAAAGAATGCTCGTTTTACCCAGGACCCTACTCTAAGTGAGTCTTGCTTTTACCTAACAGCTATTTTCACCATGAGTTAGTTTTATCAATTCCACGTTTTTAGTAGATTCTGGTATTCAAAGAAAGTTTATAATAAAATGTTTTTACTTATTCTTAGTGTAATTTGTCTCAATTTGTGTTAAAATATGTGAAAAGTTACAAAATTGTGCAGCGTGTATCCGAAAACAAGCTCCTGTCGTTGACTTCGGCAGGTGATGTTATTAAATTTTGATTTACAATCAAGATACTTTATATTATATTTATTTTTTAACATTTTTTATTGACAAAACCTAAATCTCAGGAAGAAATTTAGTTTAGTAAATAAGTTTCGATTCGTAATTATTTGAAAACAATAATGATATTTGGACAAAAATTTTCTGAGCTAATAGGGCACCCCTGCGAGTCGGTGCAAATCTGCGTCACTAAAAAAAAATGATTACAAGATGGTTAACTGTGAGCGATAAGACAAAACTTAACCACCATCTAAAATCCGCACTGGCCTGGGGGTGATGAAAATCTGGCCCAACCC